>NC_085136.1:315056820-315366320 GCF_035046485.1 Aedes albopictus | reverse complement strand
TTGGGGCAGTTGCGATGAGGATCTCAATCGGGTTGTATTGTTCGAAGCAAAAAGTGAAAATTTCCGCGTGTTTAGAACAGTTGCGATGGGGATCTCGATCGAGTTGTATTGTTCGAAGCAAAAAGTGAAAAGTTCCGCGTGTTTGGGGCAGTTGCGATGGGGATCTCGATCGGGTGGCATTATTCGGCGAAAAAAACGAAAAGTGACGCGTGTTTGAGGCAGTTGCGATGGGGTTCTCGATCGGGTTGCATTGTTCGAAGGAAAAAGTGAAAAGTGACGCGTATTTGGGGCAGTTGCGATGAGGATCTCAATCGGGTTGTATTGTTCGAAGCAAAAAGTGAAAAGTTCCGCGTGTTTAGAATAGTTGCGATGGGGATCTCGATCGGGTGGCATTATTCGGCGGAAAAAACGAAAAGTGACGCGTGTTTGGGGCAGTTGCGATGGGGTTCTCGATCGGGTTGCATTGTTCGAAGGAAAAAGTGAAAAGTGATGCGTATTTGGGGCAGTTGCGATGAGGATCTCAATCGGGTTGTATTGTTCGAAGCAAAAAGTGAAAATTTCCGCGTGTTTAGAACAGTTGCGATGGGGATCTCGATCGGGTTGTATTGTTCGAAGCAAAAAGTGAAAAGTTCCGCGTGTTTGGGGCAGTTGCGATGGGGATTGCGATCGGGTGGCATTATTCGGCGAAAAAAACGAAAAGTGACGCGTGTTTGGGGCAGTTGCGATGGGGTTCTCGATCGGGTTGCATTGTTCGAAGAAAAAAGTGAAAAGTGACGCGTATTTGGGGCAGTTGTGATGGGGATCTAGATCGGGTGGCATTGTTCGGCGGAAAAAAACGAAAAGTGACGCGTGTTTGGGGCAGTTGCGATGGGGTTCTCGATCGGGTTGCATTGTTCGAAGGAAAAAGTGAAAAGTGACGCGTATTTGGGGCAGTTGCGATGAGGATCTCAATCGGGTTGTATTGTTCGAAGCAAAAAGTGAAAAGTTCCGCGTGTTTAGAACAGTTTCGATGGGGATCTCGATCGGGTGGCATTATTCGGCGGAAAAAAAACGAAAAGTGACGCGTGTTTGGGGCAGTTGCGATGGGGTTCTCGATCGGGTTGCATTGTTCGAAGGAAAAAGTGAAAAGTGACGAGTATTTGGGGCAGTTGCGATGGGGATCTCGATCGGGTGGCATTATTCGGCGGAAAAAAAACGAAAAGTGACGCGTGTTTGGGGCAGTTGCGATGGGGTTCTAGATCGGGTTGCATTGTTCGAAGGAAAAAGTGAAAAGTGACGCGTATTTGGGGCAGTTGCGATGAGGATCTCAATCGGGTTGTATTGTTCGAAGCAAAAAGTGAAAAGTTCCGCGTGTTTAGAACAGTTGCGATGGGGATCTCGATCGGGTTGTATTGTTCGAAGCAAAAAGTGAAAAGTTCCGCGTGTTTAGAACAGTTGCGATGGGGATTGCGATGGGGATGGCATTGTTCGGCGAAAAAAAACGAAAAGTGACGCGTGTTTGGGACATTTGCGATGGGGATCTCAATCGGGTTGTATTGTTCGAAAGAAAAAGTGAAAAGTTCCGCGTGTTTAGAACAGTTGCGATGGGGATCTCGATCGGGTGGCATTATTCGGCGGAAAAAAACGAAAAGTGACGCGTGTTTGGGACAGTTGCGATGGGGTTCTCGATCGGGTTGCATTGTTCGAAGGAAAAACTGAAAAGTGACGCGTATTTGGGGCAGTTGCAATGGGGATCTCGATCATGTTGCATTGTCTGAAGGAAAAAGTGAAAAGTGACGCGTATTTGGGGCAGTTGCGATGGGGATCTCGATCGGGTGGCATTGTTCGGCGGAAAAAAACGAAAAGTGAAGCGTGTTTGGGTCAGCTGCGATGGGGATCTCGATCGGGTTGCATTGTTCGAAGGAAAAAATGAAAAGTGACGAGTGTTTGGGGTAGTTGCGACGGGAATCTTGATTGGGTGGCATTGGCGGAAAAAGTGAAAAGTGATGCGTGGCTAAGGA
This sequence comes from Aedes albopictus, assembly GCF_035046485.1. Classification (NCBI taxonomy): domain Eukaryota; kingdom Metazoa; phylum Arthropoda; class Insecta; order Diptera; family Culicidae; genus Aedes; species Aedes albopictus. Next base: position 315,364,320 of record NC_085136.1, on the reverse strand, counting down.
GATGCTACATCCAGTGTAACGCTCTAGCTTTTTTTTCTTTTACAAGGGGAACGACATCTCCGTTGCTAACCGGAAAAATTCGCATTTATCCGTTGCTAATCGTCGTTAACCGCATCTAACTGCTGCTCGGTTAGCAGCGGTTAGCGATGTTAGGGACGGATATAAGCGGATTTTTTTTTATTAGAAAAGGAAGTGCCATTCCCCCTGTTCTTTCAAAACATTACGACGTTATTTACGAAAGACAAGTAATTAAAATGAATATTGTGAAAAACAAAAACAAGCATCCCTTATTTTCTTCGCATACAAATTACCTGCTTCGTATGAGTTTTGTTCAAAACAAATTTCCCCTTCCGGACAGAATTCTTGTCGCAAGCGTTCTCGTGGAGACGTTAAGGATGTTCTTCCACGAAACCAATGTGTTATTTTCCACCAGAACGCCATCAATTAGTATTGGGGGTCGAGAATAATGAATGGATTTGTTTTAGTTATACCAGAAAATCAAATCTAATATTATGTTATAAATGTAGCTTCAAATTGTCAAGCTCATTGCACAATGTCCATTAACTGTTGGTCATTATCTACAAATAATGATACAGAAATATCGAGTATACTCAATAATTAAAAATCGCCCATTACTAGCGTCGACAACCTATCACCTCCAATCGCCACCAGCGATCCGCCAAGCACGAATGACACGCGGAAAAAAAAACTTTCGAAAATTAATTTAAAGTTCAAATACGTTACGTGCTAGCAGTTGGGGTGATATAAATTCGATTATAATTCTCCATGGTGCTCCTTGTCGTTTCCTGTTTTCTGCCTGATAGCAACGACCCACCTACTCAGAGCTTTCTACTCGATAACACTCTCCATCTCTCTCATTTGCCGGAAGCTGTTACCACGTGCACCGATCGACTCACCTGCCGTGCCCAACTCAAGGAGTCGAAGCGAAAAAAGCGAAAGTTTTCCAACCCACCCGTGCTGTGTGCCTGTGCGTTGCTTAGCATACCTCGTCGTGGCGAAGCAAGTGACATTGTGTAACCACCGGATCCGCTGAACGAGTCCGGAAAATGGTGACAAGGAAAAGTTTATCGATCAAAATTGGGAGGTACATAGTCTTGCTGCGGCGGCCCTGAGGCGATTCTGTTCACTGTCCTAGCCCCCTCCCCTCCGCCGCCGCCGTTCTCATCGTTCATGATGTTTTGATGAAAAATTACAAATTTTAGAGTATCCGACGACGACCGGAAAGTTTTCCCCGTCACGCTTCATTATCACGCTTGTTAGAGAGGGAGCAATGTAAATAATGGCTCCTCTTGGCAGGAAATGATTGTGCGGTTTAGTTAATAATTGAATATGGCGGTGAAGTTTGAGCGAACAGGTGGAATGGGGGTCGATAATTGGGTGAACTTGGTCTGACTTGCTCTGCAATGAGAAGATCGGTAATGATTTTGTCACAGACAAACAAACGCTACACGGAGTCAAATATTTGACAAGGAATGAACTAAACATCTGTTTGGCACTAATGGAAATTCGAAAAAATCCGTCTCCGGAATCATGACTGAAAATCATGAAATCATAAAATATGCCACTTTATGACATCATGATTACGAGTCATGATATCATGACGATAACGACGATTATCATAAATATTTCTAACCTTTCTGATAAAAAAAAATCATAGTTGCCGAATGTATTACGACAAACCTATTCTCGTTTTCATTTATCAAACATTATGACGCTGAGTCATGGAGTCATGCTGCTGAGTCATGAATCCATGAAACAGCGGCATAAAACCATGCAGCAAAGCGATCAGGTGTGAGCTTTGTACTCGTTACACCACCTGTACAGCCATTTGTTTTTCCGTGCCCATTCCGATTGTCCGTGTTTCGTGGTAAGACAGTATTCTTAAAATTTTGAAAAGTGTAATTATATTATGACTATGCTTTATAATTTCCAAACTCAGCCGTATGAACATAGTTCATGATATAAATCGGAATATGTTTAAAGTGTTGCGTTTGTTTGTCTATGCATAATCTTGTAAAAAAATAATAAATAAGTAAAAATAAATATTCATAAGATTTTTTAAATTATTAACGTTTTATGACAGGTCTCAAGATTTGTGCTCTTGTCAATAGTTTACGCAAGAAACCTACCTAAAATTTGTGACAGATACTTGTAATTATTTTCACCAAACAATGTGTAAGAAATATTCTGAGCATTATTGTAAAATATCCTGAATGACTTCTTCCAGAATTTTTCTGTCACAAACTCTTCCTTCTTTATTTTCAAAAATTACATCTGAAAAAAATCCGGAAAAAACCTCCACAACTTCTCCAAGACATTTCAGAAAGTTGTCTAGGAACTCTTGGAACTCCTGCAACCTCTGGCACTTCAGATTTTGCATATCAATTGAGCCAGCAATTTATTCTGGCAAAAAGTTTAGCTATTCGCGAGTTCTATTTAACGGGTTGATTTGTTGACAAATGCGGGTAAGAGCAGGATAAAGGAACTTCTAGCAAGTTCAACTTCATTGAACAGGACTGAAATTAAGTACGTTAGTGTATACATCGTTTAGAATGGTGCTCTCGAAAAAGTGAGTAGGGGGTAGCCAAAGCAAATTGAACGACAGCCAGATACGGGCATAACATTTTGATTCACGATTAAACTTCACCCAAGAAACTCTCCCAGCAAAAATGAAATCAGAAACCATTTTGCAAGATTAATTGCTCGGATTTCAAAGTGCACCCAGTCCTGTCTCGCTGGCGACCCCCAACAAGCCAATGCCTGTTGCCGCTCGTAAAAACAACGATAACGCTTTGCATCGCGGAAAACACCGAAGAAAAATGCCCAGCAACCCCCGTTTTACCCATCCAACACAGTTAATATTAAACCCATCATCAAATCAAGTTGATCTTCCGCATAAAGCACAGAAACTCCGCCCGCCCCCACGCCAGGGAACGTCTTTAATTAAATTTAATTGACCATAATTTTTCTGGCTGCTCCTCATTGTACGAGCGCAAAAGCACCACCGATGTTTTCGTGCGCTTTTACTTTTTTTTTTAAGTTTATCACGCTTCACGTGGCTGATACCGAGGCTGATGCAAGGAAGAACTGTATCTTTTGTGAAAAAATAAGGCGGTTTTTTGCTCGCTATACTTTTTTGTACTTCGTCAACAAGCGAGAAAAAGTACGTTAAGTGCATTCATCTGTGGCGTGATGCTACCAGTTTTGTGTATCCTTGAAATAAACTTGGTACAAGATTATCAATAGAAATAACACAAACAGACGTCGCACTCTACTCACTTGTCATCGTTACCCCTTTTAACGGTTAGTTCAAATATTTTGTAGTTCGTAAAGCACTCGGTCACGGCGCTCGCATCGTTTTTGTACCTATTTGACGGTTGCTCACTACCGCCATCTGCAGAGTGGTTTGCGTAACATGGCCTAGTTAGCATTGGGCGACTATGTTTTCGTGACGATGATTTTTATCGCAATTTGTTCCAAGTGATACGTCTGTTTATCTGTGAAAATAAGGTCTCTCTCGGTCAACGAAAAAGCTATGGATGTATACACACGAATTGGTGAGCTCGTTTCATGTTACTATATGGTTTTTGAAATTAAATGTAAAAATGTCTACTGCGTATTTGCTTGCGGGTGTATCAGCAATTGCGGGTCAATACTCACTCATGCTCAATAATTGCAAAAAAATGTTCGTCTGAATTCTCTGCAGAGTCTTATCAACATGTTTCTTCTTTCAAAATGATACCAATGCCATTCAGTGCACCAGTACCATGTTCACGGCACACCTAAGGCGAAAACCAGGATGAACCGACGACGTTCCGTTTTCTTCGATCCTAGATTAAGTGCCACCATTAGAGAGCGTAATGATTACAATCAATCAACGCAAAGACCTAAATCGTACAGCAGATAGGGAAGACTGCGGCTGTTCGCGAGAAATGGCGAAAGTAACCGGTCGCGAGCATTACATCAAAGAAAGAAAACCTTCCTTGACCTGATGTGAAGTTTGTAGATTGACAGGCTATCGTATAAATAAACTCACAAATTACAAATTAAAAAAGAAATTCGACGTAGACGTATTTTTCTGAAGTTCTTTTTGTTAATCTTTTGCAATATTTTTTATGATTTCTTATGGCAATATGTATGTACTTTGAAGATCTTCACTTATTCTTTTGTAAATACTAAGCGAGTCTCTTTTGTAAACCATAACGAATTATCAACGAAATTCTTGGCGGTATTCTAATGATGTTCACAAACACATCATCCTACATATTCTTGGTATAACTCTTTGGAAGATTTTTATGCCAATTTAAGAATGAAGTTTTTGGAGGCACATGTTCCATAAAATCTTCTTCAGAATTTTCTATTGAAGACCCTCCAGAAATTTCACCAAGAATTCTTCTAGAAAACCATCCATGCCTAAGAAATTTCTCCATGGATTGTTTCAGAAATATCTCCGGGGATTCTTTCAGAAAACCATCCACGGGTTCCAGACATTCTAACTGCGTTTTTTTTTTAGAAAATGAAAATTCCAGAATTCCTTCAGAAATTTCTCCAAGGATTTCTTCAAAAACTTTTCCAAATGTTCCTTCAGAAATATTTTTTGGGGATGCCATAAGTTCCTTCATGAATTTTCCAAAGAATTTCTATAGAGAACCTCCTGAAAAGGCTCCATTGATTTCTCAAAAATTCCATAAATTAGGTCATGCAAAAAAATGTCCATTTCCCCATCCCCTCTATGGCACACTTTTTGTATGTATGGGACATCCTCTGAAATTTGAGTTTGGGTTATCACAGGGTTCAGAACACCTCCCTTTCTCAAAACGTGGCGTAATCTATGGACTTTCCCCCTTCAGAAAGAACTCCAGGAATTCCATTTACAAAGTAATCCCAGGGTTGTTTCAGGAATTTCGCCATCGGTTGTTTCGAAAATTCTTTCAGAGTTTCTTTCATAAATTTCTACATGGAGGAAATTCTCCTAAAGTTCTTTCATGGTTTTGTTAAGTGATTCCAGTAATTTCTGCAGAAATTGGTATAGAGATTCCTTCATGTATTCCTCGTGGATTTCAAAAAGTATAACTTTAGGACTTTTTACTTGGATTTATTATGGAATTCAGAAAATTCTTCAGAAAAAATTCCTTTGGAAATTTTTCATGAGTTTTTTCTAGGAACCTTTACAGAAGTTAAAGTATTTCTTCAGAAATTCTTTCAGGGATTGAAAATATGTTCATGAATTCCTCCGGGAATTCATTTAAAAAATTCTCCAAGAATTTTGTAAAGAGGTTTCTCTAGGATTTTTACAAATATTTAATAATAAATTTAAATCCTTATAGAAATTCCACCAAGGGTTTCTGAGAAAGAGTTTCCAGGAAATTGTTTAGTAACTCTTTCTTGAATTCCTACAGAAAATTCCTAAGGATTCTTTTACATATTCCTCCAGGGATTCGTTTATCCAGGGATGTCTGCAAGAATTAAATAGACAATCTATATATATAAAAATGCAGTGGCATACGTGGGACCGCGCATAATTTGCAAACGGAAGATCCGATTTTGGTCGTCTTAGTTTTGTTCTGTTAGTTTTCACCCAAGGAAGGTTTATGAGGCCAAAAACATGGAAAAATTACGAGTTTCCGTAAATCGATTTTCTATACCTTTTTCATCGGGGATTTAGGTTGACTAGAAACTTGAAACGTCAAAAAACGCAGTAGGCAAGACAAAGTTTGCCGGGTACAGCTAGTTTATTTTAAAAAACCTCCAAGTATTCTTTCAAAAATTTCTCCATGGATTCCATCTAAAACATACTCAGGAAATCCTTCAGAAATATTAACACACTCCTTCAGTAGTTTAAGGATTTTTCATGACTATCAGTAAGAGATTACCTGAAAATATTTTTCCCCCGGTTTTTTATTTTTTTTTTTATTTTCAGTATTTTCAGAGAATTTTCAGCGATTCCTTCGGAAATTCTTCCAAGGGACCCCCAGGAAACCCTTGGAAAATTTCTTCAGGGGTTACCGAAGTAATGTCTAGAAGATTTCTTTTTCGAACTCCTTCTGCGGTTCTTTCAGAAATTTCTTCTGGGATTCGTTCAAATTTTCTTCCAGTAATTCTTCGAGATAATCCTCCACAGACATTTACATTAGTATTTTATGAAACTACATGAAAAATATTGAAGTTCATCGTTTACCCTAAGCAATACCATAGGAATATTTAAAGATTTCCTGATGAGATTCAATTTCACTGAAACAATTTCAGAAACAGTCGTTGCAGGAGCTCCTTGAGGAAACTTCTGTTATGACTTCGGAGGAATTGCTAGAAGATTGTATGAGTAATTTTTGGAGAAACTTAAGGCCGGACGGGACGGTGGTTGAATTGTCCGCCATTGCTATCTTGTTAGTAAGATGCAACTCTCAACTTCTACTTCATATTATTGGCTAGAAATCTGATCGTTCACTTGCGGTGCACAATCGACTAAAGTTTCAGCTACGTCAGTGCAGTGGAAATTGATATTTGCATCCTCAAAATCGTGAGGCAAATTGTTGGAAAGAGAAGGAAGATATGAAAAATTACACGTCGTTCCGTGCGGCCTTAAGGGAAAAAGTCATGCAGCAATTTCTGAATAAATCCCTCAAAGGATTTCTGAAGGACATGCTTGAGAAATTTCTAAATCAAATCACGAAGAAGTTTCTTGAGGAATTCTTGAAAAATGTTTTTCGGGAATACGATTAGAAATGGCAGACAAAGGTACTTGAGGAATTCTTGAATTAAACTCCTTATAAATTTTTGAAGGGATTCCTGGAGAATGATTTGAAACAATCCCTGGAAGAAATCTTGGAGATACTTCTAGATGGGTTTCTTGCAAAATGTCTGAAAAGTATAGTCTATAAAATCCCCTGAAACAATTTCCCTAGAGGCCATAATGTTAAGAAATAAATCCTTAAGTGATTTCTAAAGGAGTTCATGAAGGAATTTCTAAAAGGTCACCAAAAAAATTCTGAAAGAATCCCTGAAGAAAGGTTTCTATAAATCCTTAGAGAAGTTTACGAATAATCTGAAATATCTGAGGATCTTCTAGGAAGCCCCCTGGAGGAACTTCCAGAAGAAACTTTTGACAATTTTCTGGAATAATTCCTGAAGAAACGCCAGGGAGAATCCCTAGTATAAAAACATCAAAGCGTAAAAAAAACATAGGAAATTACACAGCGTAACAAAAAATAACTTTTGGTCTGTCTCAAGAGCAAACTTATGTGTCTCTAACAGATTTTGGGCCGCTGAATCCAAATCTGGGCTCAGATTTGCTCCAGCACGTCACAATTTTGAGCTATACCCCAATTTATAGGGCAAAATAGGCGATTTTGGGGTTTTTGACTGCAAGTTATTAAGCATGGAAATATTTTTTTTTTAAGCAATCAAAAGGTTAATTGGCCAATTAACATCTAAATTAACGACTCATGCAAAATATTTCGTTTTACCAAATCGAATTTGATAGTTTTAAGCGATTTATGTTAGGTACGATATTTCCCATACAAGTCACCCTCCAAAAGTTGCATGCAAGTTTTCACACTAACATTAAATGCCTAAATCTATCAAATTTGATTAGGTAAAATGAAATATTTTGCATGAGTCGTTAATTTAGATGTTAATTGACCAATTAACCTTTTGATTGCTTAAAAAAAATATTTCCATGCTTAATAACTTGCAGTCAAAAAAGCCCAAAATCGCATATTTTGCCCTATAAATTGAGGTATAGCTCAAAATTGTGACGTGTTGGAGCAAATCTGAGCCCGGATTCGGATTCAGCGGCCCAAAATCCTTCGGAGACACATAAGTTTGCTCTTGAGACAAAAAAATGTTGCGCTGTGTTATGTGGTTTCAGGTGCTTACCAGGAGATCCCAGTGGCGTTTCCAGGGGTTCCCAGGATGTTCGAGGGGGGGCCTGTTGGAAAAACCTTTCGAAACCTCCTTAAGGCCCCCTGAGACGCCCATGAGACTTCATGGCATCTCCAGAAACCCCCTGGGGACACAAACGCTACTGAGATCTCCTTGTAGCTCCTGAAACTTCCTAAAACGCCCCTGAGATCCCCTAAAACGCACTCGAGTTCCTTTGGAACATCCCTAAAACACCCCCGAGACCCTCTAAAGCGTACCTGAGATCGCCTGAGACCCCATGTAACGATTCTTCGTCACTGGGTCAGGAAGTCATAACAGCTGATTCCACTTATGCGCCAAGTAAGTAGGCAAAGTCCACTTACATGTGGATCAGCAAGGTTTACCCCAGCGAGACTCCTCAAGGCGAGTCGTTAGCAGATCGTAGACAAACCCCGAACCAATCGCAAAGCACATGCCGTTCAAAAAATCACCCAACAACGAGGATCAACTTAGAGGGCAAAACGGTTTCTACTCACGAATCAATGAACGATCAAACTTTCCCATTCCTCTCATTATATTTAAGCCTATTCTGTAGTTAAAATTTATTTATCTTCTAAGCTCTAGAATGATGTTCACCAATAATCTCTTTTTGATGTTCTAGGGTAAGGTGATTGCGAATGTGTTGTGTATTGTTGCGCTTATCTTTTATTAGAGTCCTGCGGCGGTCGTACGCCCGCGAGGCCCACAGCCGCAGTGACAGTCGCAAGGAAAACAAAAGAAAACATGTTCCCGCCCCAAAACAAAAGCACGTGGCTTTCGCGAAGTGACTGATATCGGATGTATTTGTGGTGACCGACAAGAGTGGCTCAGTAAAATAAGTGTGCTTGTTGTCAAACCCCATTCAATGGAATAATACTTTTAGAATCTGGTGACGCTTTTATCACAAACAGACGTATCACACATTATCGCCCAATGCTAATTACGCTGTGGTACGCAAACCTACTGAGTAGATGGCGGTAGTGAGCAAACGTCAAACAGGAGCAAAAATGATGCGAGCGCCATGAACGAGCGTTTTGCGAACTACGAAAAATTTGAATTATCTGTTAAAAAGTGAAACGATGGGAAGTAAAAAGAGTGAGACGTCTGTTTGTCTGTGCTTTTATGATAAGTAACTGTCGCGCTTATATCAAAAGCGAGAGGCAGGTAATCGCAATATTCTGATTTTTCCTGAGAGGCATAATACATCTTAATCTATTAGATTAGATCTGACCTGGTTTTAGCAGCATGCTGGCGCGCCATGGCGGTTCCTCAGTGGTTACTTTACAGTGGCACGGTGGGCTGCGCGCCTGTCCAGGTTCACACGGTGACGGTAGTGGAGCTTAGTCACCCACCAACAGTGGATCTCGGCGACGGTGAGCGGTGATACACGATCAAGTACTTTGGTGGCAGCTCAACCACGTAGCTGATCGTTACAGCGGCACAGCAAGGAGAGTTCAGTAGGAACAATACTTATTATTGCGTCACTATGGCGGCAAATTGTTGATTCAGTATTATCATGAATTTGATGTTAACTAAATAAATGAAATGCGTCACTGTCCGGCGGCTGTCCGTTCGAAGCCGATTATACGCCCCGCCCACATGGAGTGGTGTCCTGGTAATTCCTTTCGAGGCCGAGGATCTGATATCGACTCGCCTTGAGGAGTCTCACCGGGTAAACCTTGCTGATCCAAATGTAAGTGGACTTTGCTACTTACCTGGCGCATAAGTGGAATCAGCTGTTATGACTTTCTGACCCAGTGACGAAGAACCGTTACACCCATTAAAGCACCCCTAACACTCCCTGGTACTCCTTGAAATCCCTGTGTGCCCCTTGACACACCCGGAGATTTCTTAGAACCTTTTTAACCTTCACATACCCGCACCTTGACATCTCATTTTCAAAATGCTGGCATTTCGTCAATTTTAAGCCGATTTTTTTGAAGTCGCCCTCAATCGATCATAATTTGGTGCTAGTTTATTATACTCAAGTGGCCATGCAACATCCGGAACCATTCCGGAGATATTCCGGATTGTACTGGGGTCAGGGGGGGTGCCAAAATGGCAAAAAGTGATTATTTCGTGGGTTATTGTATTTGAATCATCAATTTTCAGCGTAATTTTTGTTGCGAGCAATGAAACACAACTGCAATAATCAGATTTTTATAAGTTGACCGATCCGGACCACCGTGACAGGTTCCGCGGGGGCCTCATTGGGGACACTTTTGGTTTTCAACCAAAACATGTCATGCGACGTATCAAACTCCATGATTTCGAGAGAATGAGACAGAAAAGGTACACTGAAGTATGTATCAACTGATATGGCCGCTCCGGAACACCTGAAACAGGTTCCGCGGGGGCCTCATTGGGGACACTTCTGTTTTTCAACCAAAACAAGTCGTGTGACGTATCAAACTTCCATATTTCGAGAGAATGAGACAGAAAAAGAAGACTGAAGTATGTATCAACTCATATGGCCGCCCCGGAACACCTGGAACAGGTTCCGCGGGGGCCTCATTGGGGACACTTCTGTTTTTCAGCCAAAACAAGTCGTGCGACGTATCAAACTTCCAGATTTCGAAAGAATGAGACAGAAAAAGTAGACTGAAGTATGTATCAACTCATATGGCCGCTCCGGAACACCTGGAACAGGTTCCGCGGGGGCCTCATTGGGGACACTTCTGTTTTTCAACCAAAACAAGTCGTGTGACGTATCAAACTTCCAGATTTCGAGAGAATGAGACAGAAAAAGAAGACTGAAGTATGTATCAACTCATATGGCCGCTCCGGAACACCTGGAACAGGTTCCGCGGGGGCCTCATTGGGGACACTTCTGTTTTTCAACCAAAACAAGTCGTGTGACGTATCAAACTTCCAGATTTCGAGAGAATGAGACAGAAAAAGAAGACTGAAGTATGTATCAACTCATATGGCCGCTCCGGAACACCTGGAACAGGTTCCGCGGGGGCCTCATTGGGGCACTTCTGTTTTTCAACCAAAACAAGTCGTGTGCCGTATCAAACTTCCAGATTTCGAGAGAATGAGACAGAAAAAGAAGACTGAAGTATGTATCAACTCATATGGCCGCTCCGGAACACCTGGAACAGGTTTCGCGGGGGCCTCATTGGGGACACTTCTGTTATTCAACCAAAACAAGTCGTGCGACGTATCAAACTTCATGATTTCGGGAGAATGAGACAGAAAAGGTAGACTGAAGTATGTATCAACTCATACGGCCGCTCCGGAACACCTGGAACAGGTTTCGCGGGGGCCTCATTGGGGACACTTCTGTTTTTCAGCCAAAACAAGTCATGCGACGTATCAAACTTCATGATTTCGGGAGAATGAGACAGAAAAGGTAGACTGAAGTATGTATCAACTGATATGGCTGCTCCGGAACACCTGGAACTGGTTCCGCGGGGACCTCATTGGAGACACTACTGTTTTCCAACCAAAACAAGTCGTGCGACGTATCAAACTTCATGATTTCGGGAGAATGAGACAGAAAAGGTAGACCGAAGTATGTATTAACTGATATGGCCGCTCCGGAACACATGGAACAGGTTCCGCGGGGGCCTCATTAGGGACACTTCTGTTTTTCAACCAAAACAAGTCGTGCGACGTATCAAACTTCCAGATTTCGAGAGAATGAGACAGAAAAAGTAGACTGAAGTATGTATCAACTCATATGGCCGCTCCGGAATACCTGGAACAGGTTCCGCGGGGGCCTCATTGGGGACACTTCTGTTTTTCAGCCAAAACAAGTCATGCGACGTATCAAACATCCAGATTTCGAAAGAATGAGACAGAAAAAGTAGACTGAAGTATGTATCAACTGATATGGCCGCTCCGGAACACCTGGAACTGTTTCCGCGGGGGCCTCATTGGGGACTCTTCTGTTTTTCAACCAAAACAAGTCGTGTGACGTATCAAACTTCCAGATTTCGAGAGAATGAGACAGAAAAAGAAGACTGAAGTATGTATCAACTCATATAGCCGCTCCGGAACACCTGGAACAGGTTCCGCGGGGGCCTCATTGGGGACACTTCTGTTATTTAACCAAAACAAGTCGTACGACGTATCAAACTTCATGATTTCGAGAGAATGAGACAGAAAAGGTAGACTGAAGTATGTATCAACTCATATTATAAGTATAAAAAGTATTTTTGGAAACAAACATCTAACCTTTTATTTATTTTCAAACATATGCCGATTTTTCAGAAAATATACAGCTTGTGTACGTTTTGTGGATTGCTCAATCTAAATTTAAAAGAAACCTATGGGAAGTTTTCTAGAGCGCCCTTTCAAGTCGATACCGAGTCGAGTCTACTTAGTTTTATCTTTTCTGGCTTTTTCATTCGAAATCATGAAGTTTGATATGTTGCACAGCAGGTTTTGATTGTAAACCAGAAGTGTCATCAATGACGCCACCGCGGAACCTGTGCTAGATATGCCGAGGTGGCCTTATTAGTTGACACAGACTTAAGTCTATCAGTTTTGGCTCATTCATTCTAAATCATGAAGTTTGATACGGCGCACGACATGTTTTGATTGAAAACAAGAAGTGTCTCCAATGAGGCCCCGGAAAACCTGTGCAAGATGTTCCGGGTGGTCATATTAGGTGATACAGGCTTAAGTCTATCATTTCTGGCTTATTCATTTGAAATCATGAGGTTTGATACGTCGCACGACATGGTTTGGTTGAAAACCAGAAATGTCCCTAGTGAGGCCCCGCGGAACCTGCTCCAGTTGTTCCGGAGCAGCCATATCAGTTGATACATACTTCAGTCTACCTTTTCTATCTCATTCTTTCGAAATCTGGAAGTTTGATACGTCGCATGACTTGTTTTGGCTGAAAAACAGAAGTGTCCCCAATGAGGCCCCCGCGGAACCTGTTCCAGGTATTCCGGAGCGGCCATATGAGTTGATACATACTTCAGTCTACTTTTTCTGTCTCATTCTCTCGAAATCTGGAAGTTTGATACGTCGCACGACTTGTTTTGGTTGAAAAACAGAAGTGTCCCTAATGAGGCCCCCGCGGAACCTGTTCCAGGTGTTCCGGAGCGGCCGTATGAGTTGATACATACTTCAGTCTACCTTTTCTGTCTCATTCTCCCGAAATCATGAAGTTTGATACGTCGCACGACTTGTTTTGGTTGAATAACAGAAGTGTCCCCAATGAGGCCCCCGCGGAACCTGTTCCAGGTGTTCCGGAGCGGCCATATGAGTTGATACATACTTCAGTCTTCTTTTTCTGTCTCATTCTCTCGAAATCTGGAAGTTTGATACGGCACACGACTTGTTTTGGTTGAAAAACAGAAGTGCCCCAATGAGGCCCCCGCGGAACCTGTTCCAGGTGTTCCGGAGCGGCCATATGAGTTGATACATACTTCAGTCTTCTTTTTCTGTCTCATTCTCTCGAAATCTGGAAGTTTGATACGTCACACGACTTGTTTTGGTTGAAAAACAGAAGTGTCCCCAATGAGGCCCCCGCGGAACCTGTTCCAGGTGTTCCGGAGCGGCCATATGAGTTGATACATACTTCAGTCTTCTTTTTCTGTCTCATTCTCTCGAAATCTGGAAGTTTGATACGTCACACGACTTGTTTTGGTTGAAAAACAGAAGTGTCCCCAATGAGGCCCCCGCGGAACCTGTTCCAGGTGTTCCGGAGCGGCCATATGAGTTGATACATACTTCAGTCTACTTTTTCTGTCTCATTCTTTCGAAATCTGGAAGTTTGATACGTCGCACGACTTGTTTTGGTTGAAAAACAGAAGTGTCCCCAATGAGGCCCCCGCGGAACGTGTTCCAGGTGTTCCGGAGCGGCCGTATGAGTTGATACATACTTCAGTCTACTTTTTCTGACTCATTCTCTCGAAATCATGAAGTTTGATACGTCGCACGACTTGTTTTGGTTGAAAAACAGAAGTGTCCCCAATGAGGCCCCCGCGGAACCTGTTTCAGGTGTTCCGGAGCGGCCATATCAGTTGATACATACTTCAGTGTAACTTTTCTGTCTCATTCTCTCGAAATCATGAAGTTTGATACGTCGCATGACATGTTTTGGTTGAAAACCAAAAGTGTCCCCAATGAGGCCCCCGCGGAACCTGTCACGGTGGTCCGGATCGGTCAACTTATAAAAATCTGGTTATTGCAGTTGTGTTTCATTGCTCGCAACAAAAATTACGCTGAAAATTTATGATTCAAATACAATAACCCACGAAATAATCACTGTTTGCCATTTTGGCACTCCCCCTGACCCCAGTACAATCCGGAATATCTCCGGAATGGTTCCGGATGTTGCATGGCCACTTGAGTATAATAAACTAGCACCAAATTATGATCGATTGAGGGCGACTTCAAAAAAATCGGCTGAAAATTGACGAAATGCCAGCATTTTGAAAATGAGATGTCAAGGTGCGGGTATGTGAAGGTTAAGCATCAAAAGCTCCCTTAGAACCCCCCAGAATCTCTCTGAAACATCCCACAGGCCCCCTGCAACCCCAATGAGACTCCCTGAGATCCCTGGAGCCTCCTGAAACCCCCTTGAAGCCCCCTGAAATTCCCCTGAGATCCCCTGATGCCCACTGATACCCCCTAAAACGCCCCTGAGCCCCCTGGAGCTCCATGGAATTCCCTGAAACCATATGAGACGATAATGAGAACACATGGTACCCCTTGAATGCCCCTGACAGCTCTTGGTATCCCTCTGAAATGCCCCTTACGCCCTCTGGAACATCATTGGGACCCCCTGAGAAGCATCTTTGAGGCCAACTGGAAGCCTCCTCAAACGCCATGGGAACCTCTGAAATGCCCTTGAGATTTCCTGATACCCCCTGAAACCACCGTAAATCCTCTTGATATCCTCTGAAACTCCCCTGAGACCCTTTGCAGCGTTCCTGAGGCTTCCTTGAACTCCCTGAGACCGCTTAAAGCGCCTCTGAGCCCCCCCCCCCCGTCTGACGTTCTTGAAGGCCTCTGGAAACCTCCTGAGACAACCCTTAAATCCCCTTAAAAGCCTCTGCAACCCTCAGTGACCACTTTGAAATGCTCATGAGATCTTCTGGTACACCCCGCCCTAAACCCCCTGAAACGCCTCTGATATCCTCTTGAATTTTCCTGGAACCCCTCTGAGAACCCAAGTAAAATTTTCAGTCAAATAGACTAGAAGAGGTTCTTTAAACCATGATAAAACCAAAATAGAAGGTACAAAGTTTGATGAACGCCCTTGAGACCCTGGAGCCTGAATTGAAACACCCCTGAGACCCTCTGCAACTTTCCCTGAGCGTCCCTGACCCCTAAAACGCCATCGGACTCCCTTGAAGGCCGCTGAAAACCTCCTGAAACGCCCCTGAGACCTCCAGGTACTCCTCTGTAACCCTCTTGACACGTCCCTGAGAGCTTCTAGTACCTCCAGAAACCTCTTGGGATTCCCTGAAACGCCCCGGCAACCTCCCTCTCCCCTATAAACCGACGATGCCATAGTTACCGTAGTTACGCAACCCTATTGAAGTGCCAACGAAACCTATCGAAACACCCTTAAAAGACTGCTGAAATCTCATGAAACGCCCCTGAAGCCCTTTGGAACCCCTTTTTTGGGCTTTCTGGGAACTTCCTGGAAAGGGACACCCTTGACCACATCTCAAATACCCGGGAGCAAGACCTGTTCTCGCGAACTAAGTTTCCCCATTAAAACCCTAACTTAATAATTATTTATGCTGTTTACGAAATGTGAGTATTGACGATCTTGAGCCAAATACGACGCACAGGCAAATAAAATTGTCCCACAACAAAATATTCACGTCGGTTTCAGCATTGACCAATCCAAATTCCAGTGTGGTAGTGGTTTGTGTTCAGATTTCCCGTGTTAATCTATCTGTAAGAACTTTGTAAACATCTTTTGTTCTCACGTATATGGATAGGCTTGCTTTCTATCCCAACAGTTGTGAAGGATTCAGGCAGTCAGGTGAAAAGATACCTTAAACAACAACTACAAGACTTCAACAATTCTCGTCGACGAACAATGATTCTTATATTCACTAACCTTATTGCATTATACCATATTTTATTCTATTTCATTGTGTATATTTTGTTACCTTCAATTGCATTGTACTATATTTCACTACATATTTTTTACATTCCTGATTATATTTCATTATTACAATAACATCCCACGCTACCATCTAGGCCGTATAAGGACTTGGCAGCGGAAAGTACTCATTCAAATTACTTATTTGATACCTTATTTAATTTCGCTAAATTTAATTTTATTACATTATATTTCATTATTATTTTTATTGATTGTACCATATTCTGATATTATATTTCATAATAATATATTATACTATTGACTTTATAATTAAATGAGGTTGGGAGGGTGCATCAGGGCATCATTGAAGTTGTAACTGTACGATGGAGTGGATTGCCAGCCAGAGTGAGGTGAGAAGTAACTATAACATCCTTGTAGATGGGTTCTTCTATCCCAACAGTTGCAATGGATTTGACGCGCCCTTCTCGGGACAAACCATCCCGTAGAAAGCTTGGCAAGTAATGTGAATGTCATTATTCACTCTGTTGGATCATACTGTTGGAAGGAGATTCTCTTAAACCCGCGGATTTCGCGTAAGTGTCTCTACTTACGGGTCCGCCACACCCCCTTTTGGCCCTTCATACAGCGGTATGTTGAAATCAGAGTGGTAATGAGATTTAATCTTTACTGTTAAGTGGAACTGCATGCAGAGCAAGACTCAAGCTAGGATGGTGACTACCTACATACATACATACATACATACGTATATGGATAGGCTTGCAGTAGGTTTCGTGAGACTTTTTTAGGACAACTCAATAAATTGGTTGAAGTCGCCGCTACAGTTTTTCACTAGTGGATGCGTATTTCCATTTCGGGATGGTGTTTCGACTAATCGGTTTGTTTACGCACTGTTTCCTTTGTTGTTGGATGTGTAAACATTGTGCATTCACAGATTGAACATTTGTACGATTGTCGCGAAATCCTTGCAATGCTCAATATCAAATAAATAATAAAAAGGTATCATTCGTCAAATACCCCTCCCAGAGTAAATGTCTGACCACGCCACTGCCTCGGCATGATAGTCATGTGTTCTAGCATGTTCTCACCATCTCACCAGGCTCATTCTGCAACTGCAGTTAATGATATCAATGGATTGGGGGAGTTCAAAAGGGTAATTATGCTACGGAAACGGCTAAGTAGTCTCGTGAAAATCGATGGTCTTGATAAAAAGTTTGAAAAACTAATAAATTAGTGTCAGTTATGTATTTGATTTTGCTCAACGTTTCGACCACTTTTTGGTCTTCTTCAGGGGGCTTATCGATACATTGTATTATCGTTCTTTGTTATCAAAATTAATTCCACACTTCGACAGGTCCTGGAATGACGTTGATCAAACGGTTCGAACTCCTTTTGGAAAACTTCGTATCTTTGCTTATCCCTAGTGGCTAAAGTCTAACTACTCCAATCAAGACATCAATGTTCTACTATGTACTAGAAAAACGACATGATTTTTCATGTATTAACCGCCATTATTCGTTCCCATAAAATGAAGAGGTATCTACAAGTTTCGTTGTATTGCGCATTTCCCACCCCACTGGACCCCTTTCGCAGTTAGTATAAGTGCGGGATCGTGAATAAAACTGCGACTTTGCATCGAATCGTGTCGGTGTCTTCTGCGCACTTATGCATTACAATGTGCTGAATAAGTGCGCAGAAGACACCGAAACGATTCGATGCAAAATCGCAGTTTTATTCACGATCCCGCACTTATACTAACTGCGAAAGGGGTCCAGTGGGGTGGGAACTGCGCAATATTACGTGGAAAAGATTCCACGAAACCAAAAACGGAAACATAACCTTGCTTTTTCTTGTGTAGCGCAAAACGCAATGCATGCTTTCGATGGAGAATTTGGCCCTCCCTTTAGCAACCGCAGGAAGGAAACAGCATGGTACTAATTTATCGCATTTCTTTCTGTATCCTTTCCTTTACAGTGACATCCCCCAACGGATCCCACCGAATCGCACCAGCAGCGCTGTTCCCCTGGCTGAGCACGTTCCTGACGTTGGTGGGCACAGTGGCGGCTACGATGGTTGTTACCGGAAGCTGCTGCCGAATGGTGGTGGTACATCTGCACCACCAACCTCGCCGATTGCGAACCACCTCGAGATAGTTCACTGCCATCAGCTATTACAACAGCAACAGCAGCACCATGGATATATAACTCCGACGACGGAGGAAGAACGTGTTGTTCTGGGTGTTTTGAGGTTATGTTCGAGCAGAGAGGTGTCGGCGGGAACGGGCAAGAACCAACCGTCTACAAATGTTCAAATTAAAATCTACACGAGATGTTTCCTAAATGGCTTAGTTGAAAACTTTGATAAACCGATAATTTACCGATCGTTTGATAAATCTTTCAGTAGAAATGTGTACTCTAGCAGGCAGCCATTTTGCTATCATATTAGACGTTTTCGAATGATTTTTTTTTAGATTAGGGGAAAATGTGTCAAAATGTTTCCGCAGTCCCGAACATGCAAGGTTGTAGAGCGCTGTAATTGTATTGAGTAGGCGGTAAGGTTAGTAAAATTTGAAAGAATCACGTGGAGAGAAAGTCCTATACATGATCCGTAAATGTGCAAGAGACTTCCGTAAATGTGATTTTTAGATGTTTCGTACCCGAGATTAAATTTTACCTACTTGTGGCGAATGTTGTGCACGAGCTTTTGAGTGAATTATTGAGTGTTTGGTAGTTGTTGAATGATGTATCTTTACCGAAATGGTCTCCATGGAGAGCACAAAAGGCACAGAAAAACCAGCGACAATTTCAAGAAACGCGTGCATTTTTTTATAGGTGAAAGTTCTCTTCAATCATCCATCTCCATCATTGAGTATTGTTTCATGATAGAACAGAAAAGGATTGTTAAACTATGTCTAAAACTTCAAGCACTATATACCAAACAAACAATTCTCTAAACAAAATAGAGCTGTGCGATATTTTTTTACTCCCTCGTGAAGGTTTCTGGCGTTCGATTTGAATAGGTCGTATGAACATAGGAATCACAGCAAACATTCGACCTATTCAAATCGAATGCCAGGTTTTCTCTCGGGTTTTCTCCAACGTCGCGACACCTAAACACCAATGAGTGCAAATGAGCATTTCAAAATAATAAAAAAAAAAGCTCTAGCTCTATCGATATCGAAACACACAACTGACAACTGTTAAGGTTGAAGGATTCGTCATTGATAAAATCGTCGTCATCAGAAATTCGAAAGCAGTTTTCTCACTCAAAACTTGAATGATTGCATTGAAAATGTATTCACTGTACTCCATTCTGCACCCGCAATACAGTGAATACATTTTCATTGCGGAAATTTCACCTTTGAACGAGAAAACTGCTTTCGAATTTTCAATGATGACGATTTTGTCAATGACGAATCCTTCAACCTTAATATGACAAGAAGCTGAAGCGTCCATTTGAGCTATTGTAAGCATTCATATGCAAAAGAGATACACGAAACAATAGGGCGAAAAAGAGCTACCATAATTGCACATTCCTACGGGAAACGCGCGCGTAAATGAAGTGCATAATATGTGCTCCCATGTGGGTTGTTTCGACATGTAAAAATGTTTGCGAGTAAGTATTATGGGAGTTTTCCTGCGCCAGAAGTGTTGTCGAAATGGCATGCTAGTAACATGGAATGAATGGGATGTGGATGTTCGTGTAGGTGTGATTGTGTCACCATGTACGATTGAACTGAATAACTATTTCAACGAGTTGTGGAGTATTGAACACAGTAAAGCTCATGTAGGTACAACAATGTGCGACAATGATAGGATTATTTTGGTTAATGTGACAAGCATGCTAGCGAGCCGCAAAGCAAAGTCAGATGATTGAAAGTCATGTGTATGAAATAATAGTGGAAGTGAAAGTCGTTCCTGTCTTGTCAACAAAGGATCGTTGAAACGACATAAATGGAGGGCAAAAATAACATAAGAACGTTGCACAGGCAATTTGATTTCCCAAAAGAAGAAAAAAATTAGTGTAAAATTTTGCTGAAACTAGGAATTAAAATGAAATCGTCACAAAACCATAACTAATGAGATTATATAAGTGTGAGATTTATTGTAGCAAATCAAAACAAGAACAAACCAGAAACCCGAAATCAAACGTAAGAATAGTGAACCGGATAGATACGAACAAAACACAGAAACACACTAACTGTCCAGCTAAGAAGTTGTAAATATATATTCAAACAATAATCGATTTTTTTGCTGCGAACTAAGAAAACCAGACAACATTTACCAAAGACATGGCCGAGAGAGAAAGAGCCCGAAGATGAATAAATCGCTAAACTGCTAAATGACAATCGAGTTGTTATTTTACCCGAAAAAGTCCTTTTGACCGGGGCAAGTTGAAACGGGTGGGGCAAGATGAAATATGATGTTTTTCAATGATGATAAACAGTTTGATCGCCATAACACATAATTTTTGATTCAAACAATCTCTTAGCGAAGGAAAAATTTCCAAATTGTATTTAAATCTATTTCAAAACTTCGTGTTTTATCTTGCCCCACCCGTTTCAACTTGCCCCAATGTACCTTAATCTGTTAATGTTCATATTTCTTCTTTACCTGATATTAAAGTATTTTTCTATGGATTCCCGAAGGATTACTCTATGTTAAGATTTTATCACATGGATCTTTACTCTGGAGCCGGCAGCCAATTATTTCAAAGATTTAGCACAGAGAACAGACGAGCATGCTCGAACAAAATTGCTTGAAAATCTTGTGTAAAGAAAAAACAAGCTCAGTAGCGACATCGACGGTGACTTTCCCACTCAAAAACTTGTTTCGACACCATGATGGCGCTTTCTGAAGAAATATTTCACTAGCGCACCTTTAAATTTTCCTACTCAGATTCTATGCTGTATTTGCTTTAATAACAAGATGTTTATGATTATTTCACTAATCCAGCAATAAAGTTTGAGCAACCCATTGATAATTAGTTTCTTTATTTTCAATAAGAAACAAGTTGAACAAGAATTCAATTAATGTTTTCCAAGTAAAACCAACACATTCTCTTGGTGGAACTATACTAGGGTGCACACTTGGTGACACTAGCGCCAAAAAGTAAAACAACGGCAAATTTGTACCCCGATTCGAAATTTGACAGCGCCGCGTAATGGCCACATTCCCACTTATTTCAAAACAACCGTTGCAGTGCTTTACACAACTGCACTACATGAGCTTGGACGTCTGTCTCTGTGGTATCAGGGACACTCTCGAGTCCCTTCGAATCTTGCAGAGGGTTACGGCAAGATGATGGTCTTTCGTGCTTGCTGTTTTACATTGTTTTAAAAGGTGTAATAAGGAGAGCGGAGATAAACACGAGTGGAACGATTTTGACGTAATCTGTTCAGATGGTAAGTTTCGCTGATGATATTGATATTACAGAGCTGTAATACGAGCTCTCGTAAATTTGAGACGATGGCGGAAACGTTGTAACGTTTTGACGTTTTTGTCTTTTTAAGTAAAATAAATTTCGTTTAGATTTGCTTTGAATTGGCTTCTTTAACGGTGTTGAGATAATTCCATATTCTGAATCTGCATGCCAAACTTAGCCGAAATCCAATTTTTTGTTATTTTTTTTGCCCAGAAACCTATTTAAAAATCGATTTAAAGTTTGTATGGGAATGGGAGCAATTTGTCGAATCACCCCCCGTCGCTTTTTGTACTGGGCGGAGCTGTCCAGCAGTTGCCCAGCTGTCAAAAGGTGATTTAAAAAAATCTCTTTGTAATTGCATATAGGCAGTTTACGCAGAATATGCCACCGCAAGCGAAAAATAGGCAACAAAGAAGGCACGGCAACAACGCTTTGTTTTTTCGTTAGCAGATAATGACAAAATCGCTCCCAAGTTTGTTCACAACAAAAACGGTAGGAATATTTGTCTCGTTCTATTCACATCGTGATTTTCGCATTGTTTTAAAACTGAAACTCAACTCTAAGGTTTGCAAGAGTGTTATTTTGTCCAATTGCTAATGAATTCGATAATGTGGGTCGAAAATTTCAGCAGAAAAGCCGGAATATCAGCACACGCACGGCACGCGATGTTTGTTTGGTTCAGTCAAGTGTGACAACCCATACAAAAATTTTGGAGGTCTCATACAAAAAGTGTGACATAGGGGAGAGGGGGGGGGGGGTTGGAAATGGATAATTTTTGCGTGACGTAATTTATGGTCGCTCCCATAGTTGAATTATTTTTATTACAAAATTGAAGTTTAAATTCACAGGTGAAAAGCATTTGGATTATATTAAAACATAACCTGACTTTGCTTGTGACTGTCCACGTTAGAAGTAAATTTGTTTATGTCGACTGGTTTGTGTCTCGGCTATAGCCATACCATAATAAGACGTAGTGAGTGCAGCAATGGCTCCTGAATATATGTGTCTCATTATCACCATCTTTACGAACCTAGACAAGCGCCAATTTCTTATGTTGCCATTTGAATTTGTCATTGGCGCAATAGGCTCCTAAAGTCCTATCGAGATTCTTGTTTTAAACCACAATATATGGTTCAAGAGTACATATTTACTCATTTTTTGACGTTTTTATTAACCGTAGTTGAAAATATAAAATTTTTATTTTTTTAGCCTTTTGTCTCGTCCCTAGCATATAACACATACTTTGAGTGATTTTTTTTCGCCGTGTATGTCAGATAGGAACATTTTTGAAATCCCAGTGCGAAAAATGTCGAGCTCAGTCACACAAGGTTGACCTCAAATGTCAAAGTAGAACTATTTACAATTTTACTTTTTTCGAATTTTCTCATTATTCCTTTGTTTTTCAAGTTCGAGTAAAGTACAATTCCGATTAGAATACCATGCTTGATCGTATTATTCAATATAAGCGAGATTTCGTCTTTAATTTTAGGACCCTATTGCAGAAGATAATAGGGGGATTGTTAGAGTTAGGTTTCGTGATAGGAAGACGACTTAAGCTCGATCACTTCGCTCTCATATTGGCTGGAGGATAGCAGTTATCGCGTTCAGGATAAATTTATTAGTTGAGTTATATTGAATTGTGCTTTAGTTTAAATTTTATAAAGGTAATTTAGGAAAAAGTGAAAAATTGTGCAGTGTTCTTAAACGGTGATTTTCTTTGATTTTTTTTGTGTTTTTATAGCTTGAGACGTAGTCTCTGCTTTTCTTACGCGAACGCTATCAGTGATTTCGCAGTTTATCGTACAAAAAAGGTAAATTTTTAGTAGTTTTAAATTTAAATTGTCAGATAGTTGAAATTGCCATTCGTGTTGGACATTTCAGCGCATGGGCGCTTTTTTGGTACGGGCTGGAGTTTAAAGATTTCGACAAGCGGAATCGTTTTCGGGGCTATCGTGTAGCTGTCCAAGCCACCGTCTTCAAGTGAAAGAGCTCGTGCATCCGCTAAGGCCCGCCTCACGAAGGCAGTTAAACGGGGGGAAGTGTAGATCGCCTGCAAGTCAAGCGATAATCTCCAACGGTCGCCAATCAACCGTTGTGTAAGATCCACCCACCGTTACAACCCCTGTGGATCGGGAGTCAAGGAGAGCCCGGATTGGGTTCACGTCGCCAAGAGCGTGTCCCTTTCCGTACAGTCCGAAGGTCGGCGCTATTCCTCGCTCGGTCATAACGGAAAGGTACGGGTCATTGGGTCTAGTGTCGGTCCGGAAGACAGTCCCGGGAACCCCGCGACCAATTGTCAACGGAAAGCTCTCCTCTGAAGAAAACCGGAAGGCCTCCGCAGCTTTAGATCGGCCATATTAGCACGAGCTCAGGTTCGCTTCTCGCCACCATCGTGCGAGGATCGCTGCTGGCAGATCGCAAGCAAGGTTTCGTCTTCAACCAACATTTTGCCGGCACCCCGCCGGAAAGCCAACGTAGCCATCACCGTAGCATCCGTCACTTCGAGTCAACGACACCAAAAATCCTGCGCAGGTATGTGGTAGTTCTTGTTCATGGCCATGAATAGTTGTTTCCTTTCCCGCTACCAGAAAAAGTTCCGTCCAACCCGAATGTATTAATTCAATAAAACTGATTATTAAGTTGAAGTTCCGAGCCTTAGGTTTGTCCCGTTTAGCACTGAAGGTCTTTCATTTTTCTTGAGTTCTGTTTCCATCTACGTTAGGGCTAAATTGAGCCGCCGGACTTCCATCTTTTATTCGGTATTGCGATTTAGGGTTGAGCGAGTTTAAGTCGATAAAGGTGTGGGTAATTTGAGCAATAAGGTTGGCGTTTTTCTAGAAGGTGTCAAGTTTGGCCATTTTTCTTTTGGTGAGTCAAAACAGCCGTTCGAATAACCCCTGAGGACTTGTCTCAGCAAAGTCGGGCAAATTAACAGACTGGTGGTCTCTCGCGTGCGAGAGTGGCGCTGAAGCCACCGAAAGTTTACAAAAAATCTCGGTTGAGTTCTTCAACGGTGTCAACGTACATCCGGCTAAAGAGTGAAGCCATGCGAATTGGATCGGCAAAAGGCTCTAGGGAGGAATCACCGAAATCTTAAGAACACTTCAAAATAAACCCCACGAGAACCTTCAAGAAATACCCCAGCTGAAACTGCTGTAGAAAACCAGGAAGAAACTCTAGAAGAAAGCTCACAGACATTTCTTGAAAAAAATACAAGAAAAACATTGGAAAGAATCTCAAGAGGAAATCCTACATAAAATTCGGGAAAATCTTCTTACACACTTAAAACAAAATACCGAGATCGGCTGTGCAAATCTCGGTTAAAGTTCATTTGCTGAATTTCGGCTAAACATTTGACGTTTGAGTTTGATGCCAGCGGCACCCATAGATACTGCTATGAATAAAATTGATTTTTTGCCGATATTTCAGTTAAATTTAGGTTGCCGTGGACTCGGTTGTGCGAATCTCGGCAAAAGAATGAAAATTAACCGAGCTCAACTAAGTGTGTAAGAAATCTTTGGAGGAACTCTAGTAGAATTCCCAGGAATAACTTCTGTAGCAATTCTAAATGAGATTCTGGGATGATCTCCTGAGAAGTCCTAAGAGGAACACCGCATGGAATCGCGTAAAATCCAAGAGAAATCGAGAAATTCTGCGACAACTTCTACTATTTATCTCGATAGAAATTCTTATTGAGAATTCAAGATATATTCTGGTACAAATCCTACACGCTCGTCTCAGGGTACCAACTAGACCATCGCTAGACAGGTAGTCGGTGTTCTGATCCATGAGCAGTCGCTCCATAAATGCCGGCTTATCGAAACGCGAGGTTAGCCATCCTTGGCGATATTGGTCCGAATGTAGTGCGATGTCTGTACTCGACTCCGAGGCGGATTGCCACAACAACTGCTGCGGGGGTCTCTGTTCGCCGTGTAAATCAGACACTTTGGTGCCGATTTGCATTCCCTGATGGCGAAGTGGCCTTCTACTCCGCACCTTCTGCAGAGTTTACTCCTGTCGGGGTATTTGCATGCCTACGACTTGTGGACTCGCTCGCATCTGAAGCACACTTCCGGCGGCTCACAGATGCTGAGCGGACACTCCGACCAGCCGACTTGTATCATGCCCTTTGTAGCCGCTTTTTTTCGCCTCCCCAATTGGAAGCTTGATCGTCGCGATCTGCGTGCCTGTTGGGCCCGCCTGATGTGGATTGATGCGCTTGGCGCGTCCACCATACACTGCTGCCTAAGAACGGCAGAGAGCTCCTCCGCGGTGGCGATCTCATCCAGGTTCTTACACTGGAGAGTTACCTCCGGCGTCAGAGCCCTCACCTGTATTTTCTCTCCTAGCACTTCTTGCGCTAGTGCCATGTAAGAGGATTCCTTGTTGATGGCATCCTTTTTGAGCACCAGCATCATCTCCCCTTTCCTAGTGCGCCGGATGCTTTTGACATCCGCGCCTAGCTCCGAGAGACGATTCTCGCCACGCATAGCCCGCGGCACATCTGCGTAGCTATTTCCCTCTGTTTTGAGGACCATTGCGTCGCCCTTCGTGCGTTTACGAGCAGGCTTCGCCTTGGTTTTATTCAAAACCTTCTCTTTACTCATCTTCTTTCCAACCGTAATCCAAAGGTTCTCCTTCTCTTGGACCGGTTGGCCACCGCTACTTTTAACGACCTCGTCTCGGGGTTTCGGCTCTTTACCCTTAGCTCGTTTCGCGACCAGTTTGGGTTTGCTCGCACTGCGCGGGCGTTTACCCCTCACCGGCTGCTCCTCGTCAACGGATCTCGGCCTTTTGGCTTGGGCCGAGATTTTCGCTTTATATGCAGCCCCAAGTGACTGCACTCTAGTCGCGCTCTCTGTAGAAGGGCGGTCCGTTTGTGTGGACCTCTCTACTCTACCCTCGTCAATCGACCAAGATCTAATACGATCTCTTGCCGATGATGATGTACTGGCAAGTGCCGTGTGACGACTTGACTCTAGGGGGGAATCGGTTATACTGGAATAGACCACAGTGGATGTTGACCGTGAGTAGTTTCTGCGATTTCTCCTCGACCTCGTTCTGCAGGTAAGCGTCAGACATTAGTAAAGTAGCGTGCGGAACTAAGCAAAGAGGTCGTCAGAATAATCATCACACACATGGACCGATACGTTGTTCGCTTTGCGCACGATGACTATTGGAGCTGCTCAGTCCGAGAATCGACCCAGAAAAATGAAACCGTTGTTCTGGAACCTTTCGATTTCTTCATCTACCTTGGGGAGCGCAGCGTACGCTACGGGTCGCTTCGGGCAATAGGGAAGACGTGCGCTCCAGTGCACCTACCCAGCGTGCTTTAAAAAATCTCCGGGAAGTGTTGCTTGTGTTTACTCGTCACGTATTCATCGGGTTGTTGGTTTACGACGTTGACAAAGCTGATCGGCATAGACCTCAAATTGAATAGATCCACAGTCTTGCTTTAAGGACAAACGTCTTGAAATCCCGCTTCAATAGTGCATCAGAACTTCAGACGCACAAATCTCAAGAAGCAAGCTTCAAACAACAGTAAATTTCATTATTCTGTTCTTGCTCATTTGTAATAAGCTTAAAATAAGAAGATCAGGTGCGCTGGTTTTTGATCAGCAGGAGTAAATCAATTTAATTTTGTATGGCGAAATGCATCTAAACTTGAATTACTTGAAATACAAAGCTTTTCCCGAAAAAATATTTGGTAGGCTTAATAGTTTGTCGATGCGGAGAGTAGGAAAACAGCCGATATAGTTAATTCATTACCGAAAACACTGATCATATAAGCACCAAAACGAGAGAAAAACACTGATGTTTGTGCTACTTACTGTTGATGTTTATAAAACCATTAAACAAAAGATGTTTACAAATTAGAACCAACAAGATGTCGCGCAGGTGGGCATGTTTGGGTGGGCGTAGAGGGTAGAACCTTACACCCCTGGTGTGTCCTGCTTGAGGTTGGCAACGCGATGACATTCTTCCACGAGATTCTCCAGAGAATGACCTTCTGGCCGCTCTCGTTGACTGTCGGCTTTCAGCTTTGAGATAAATATAGCTCGGATGTGCGCATCCACAAATAACCAACATTAACATTAATGATCGAGGGATACCTAAGCTCTTTAGTTCAATAGTTTTTGTGGTACCTTGTGGTATGCACATAATAAATTATTGTATTACTCTATTACGTTTAGCGTGTATGTTTACATTGAGTATCTGTCATATGTGGAGATGTTGTTATTGTTGTCTGGAGTGTGAATCATTGTATGTAACTATGTAATATTGAAGTATCGGTAATAAAGTGTATACAAATAATGAATACAGTTGTTGAATAATCATTACAGAGAAAGATTCTCACATTGGCGACGAGAACGGTGAACAGTGCATGTGAAATTAGTTTAATTTCGGTTCGGGAAGTGTTGTCTTTGGAAAAAGAAAGAGATGAGTGGTGTGTGTGGTGCATGCAGAGTGGTGATGACCTCCAGGTGATGACTTGTGATTGAATTTCAACATTGGAATCAAAAAGGTAAATATTGTGTACTAACTGTTCAATATGAATCAAACAATCTATTTGTACCTTCGACTAATGACAATGATCAACCTGTGAGAGATTTTGATGGTGATCGGTATTGTTTAGTTCAAATCGATGACAATCACTATTGTCAGATAAAGAAATAAAGAACTGTGAAGAAAATCTAAGTTTTGTTGATTGTGATATTGATACTCGTTGAATGGGGTTGTTGTCCTAAATCTAGACTTAAATGCTGAATGATGAATGAAGTATTGATTTGTTAACCGGATGGTCGAGGAAGGCGTAGAGGTGAAACAATATTTTGAAATCAAATTTTGCCGTTGCTGTTAAAAGCCAGTGAAGGCGATGAAAGCCAATGAAGGCGATTAAAGCTAATGAAGGCGACTTTCTTGAAATAGCCGTAAAAGGCGGAAAGGATTACAGATAGAAAAGCCGTTGAAGGCGGAAAGCAGGAAAAATGTTATAGGCAGAAGAACCGAATAAGGCGAAAAACTGTCGATGGCGGAAAGATCCGTCGGAGAGTGAAAAGCTGTTGAAGGCGGAAAAAAGCCGTTGAAGGTGGAAATGCCGTTGAAGGCGGTAAGACCTGCAAGGCAGATATAGTCGGTTCTTTGTAGAGCCGTATAAGGCGAATTGTGTTATTAAAAATTAAAGTACTAAAAACGCAACAGTGTCGTAAATTTCGTAAGAAACAGATTACCAGCCAACGCAGATTTAAGGGCTGTTTGCAGATCAGAAGGAATTTCTCGGCCTATCTTGATGCATGGGAAATTCCTTGGCTGA
This sequence comes from Aedes albopictus, assembly GCF_035046485.1. NCBI lineage: Eukaryota > Metazoa > Arthropoda > Insecta > Diptera > Culicidae > Aedes > Aedes albopictus. The sequence continues at coordinate 315,335,617 of NC_085136.1, read as the reverse complement.
ATCGCTCAAGAAACCGTTTTTCCTTCGATCGCAGCACGCAGTTGCGAAGAAATGACAGTTCAAATGGCAGTCACCGTAGAGAGTTTCTGCCAGGAATCGTTCTAGAAGTTTCTTGAGCGATTTCTCTTGAACTCCAATCTGGGCTTTATAGTTAAATTGAACCATTAAAATGAAATTTCACACCAATTAAGTGGCAGCTGAGAAGGCGAAAGTCAAAACTAAACTTTAGGCTAAGCGTGACTAGAAAAACAGGAACGAATAGTATTTGGATATGTTCCAAATGCGAATATAACTGAGCAGATACTGAGGTTGTTGTGGACCCACCTCAGGTGATATATATTGAAGTTATCATTGCTGAGTAAAGTATAATAAGTCTACGAGACGTAAAAAGGGTTGGCTCTTGAAACCAAATTAACATGAAGACATGATTTAACTAATGCTTTGTCCTCTCTTACAAGACTAAAAATGTAACTTCAAGAAAATTAACATCAATGTGTGAGAATAATTAAACTGTCTTGGTAGTTTGCAAGATAGGAAGTCAAAATGACAGTTAAAGCATTCGTTGAAGCAGACGACATATTCAGAGCAGTTGCTAACCACTAACCTTTTAAATATCATGCTAGTCAAATGGCTAGTTAAATTGGATATTAAAAAAAATCGAACAATAAAAAAATGAAACTTTTCGGCTTAACTAGAAGTCTCAGGAGTTCGAGTAAAAAGCGCTTTATAACCTATTGAAAGCCACTAAATGTTTATGCAATTCAAGTACAGTGAGTTCTTGAGTAATCACTTCTGAAGTCTTTGAATATAAAATGTATCGGGTGTGGCCAGGAGGGGCATTTTGACTTATGATGCCTAACACTGGATATACACTCCCGTTCAAAAGTTTGGGGTCACCCCCTCAAAAACATGTCATTTCTATAGGCCCATATCTCCGCCAATTTGCGTCCGATTTCAAAACCCTAGGTTTCATTCAAAAGATAATAAGTCAAAGAAACTTTGAACATGATTTAAAAGAAACTTTTTCAAAAAAATTTGTATGTAAACTTAACTTATAAAAAATGAATATAAACTTACGGCAGTATCGCTGGAAGTTGGGTCGACCAAATTTTAAGATGAGAGCGGTAATATGACCCATTTTCTATTAGCTTTCAACTGCTTTTTACAGAACTTAGCTAAAAAATCTAGAAAAAAAGTTATTAAGTAAATTAATCCTTGATGTCATCGACCAAAAGTTTGGGGTCACCCCTCAAAATGCTGTATCGGCCAAAAGTTTGGGGTCACTATCGTAAAACATGGAAAAGTGATTTGTTGATATCTTTGTCATCTTTCATTCAATTTTAATTCTTCTTGGCTTATTTGAAACAAAATGAATACTTACTGCATAGGCATTGAACCACACATATTTGTTGAAATTTACATACTAAAACTTAACGTAAAGTTGCCTCATTTTTTGAAGCGTGGTAAAATGTGCTAACTTTACATAACATTTTTATATACAAAAATCGTTAAATACGTTAAGTTTAAGACATCAAACGTATATTTAGTTAATTATCTTTGAAATGAGCCAAAAATAATCAAAATTGAACTATAGATGACGAAGATATCACCAAATCACTTTTCCATGTTTTACGAAAGTGACCCCAAACTTTTGGCCGATACATCATATTGAGGGGTGACCCCAAACTTTTGGTCGATGACATTAAGGATTAATTTACTTAATAACTTTTTTTCTAGATTTTTTAGCTAAGTTCTGTAAAAAGCAGTTGAAAGCTTATAGAAAATGGGTCATATTACCGCTCTCATCTTAAAATTTGGTCGACCCAACTTCCAGCGACACTGCCGTAAGTTTATATTCATTTTTTTTTTAAATTTGGCAACTTTAAGTTAAGTTTTCATGTAAAATTTTTTGAAAAAGTTTCTTTTAAATCATGTTCAAAGTTTCTTTGACTTATTAACGTTTGAATGAAACCTAGGGTTTTGAAATCGGACGCAAATTGGCGGAGATATGAGCCTAAAAAAATGACATGTTTTTGAGGGGGTGACCCCAAACTTTTGAACGGGAGTGTATGTAGTGCCATTTTTGCTAATGAGTGGGCCATCTTGCCAAGAACTGTGGAACAAGTTAGAGAACAAGGTACAGCTGTACGCTCAACAACAAATTCTGCACAATAATTTCCTTACAGGAAGAGACAAATTTTGATCAGTTAAAGAAGTATTGAAACTATTATTGAGGAGAATAACGTACAGTATATCAAAAGCACAAGATATTGGAATAATAAAAGATAATCATTTCTGTAACTACAGGAATAGATATATCTAATGAAAGCTGGATTATGAGGTTTGTTTTTCAGTCGAGCTTATTAATGCAAACAGGTACCATTTACTAACATGTTACCTTGTTTGAATATTTAGATTTCATACACTGAAAAAACTTCAAATATTGTATGCATGTGTCGCACACATAGATTTTTGCAATTTGTCATAGACAACCCTTTTCATGTGTAGATACACATAGTTTATATAAGGTCCATCGATTTTATGTGTGATTCAGCGTGGAAAACGAGTATGTGTGTACAAATAAAATATATATATATATATCAAATCCATGGATTTTTACCAATAAAAATGTGTGTACATGTATAAGTGATATGCACAGAGAACAGACGTCTATCTCCTCTTTCTGCCTTGTGTAAAACTTTGTAACGGTCATATCAGAGTATGTGGTTATGCTCCCGTTGCGCGGCGCTAGCGTCCCATCACTTACATTGTTATGTTGTCATATTTGTTTCCAGTGCTCGCCATTTTTGGCCGTTTGGCGCTCGTGTCACTTTGTGGGCTAGTGTATTTTAACGATGAACACTGCCATCGTGGGGTCAAATCGACTTTATATGTGGGGCAGTCTCCGTTGGTGGCGTTGAGGTACACTTAAATCCTTTACACACGATTTCGACGCATTTTTGTTCGAGCTTAAACGTCTGTTCTCTGTGTGATATGTGTGTTAATAAGTTCATTGAAAATTTGAATAAAAACTCGATTTAATCCACTTATGGTGAACAGAACCCTTCTTACACTTGTTAAAACTATTGTTGAATTATTTGTATTTAACATATTTATTTTGTGTGATGGACCAAAAGTTCTAGAAAATATTGTGGATTTGGCATCTAGTGGATTGGTTTCCAAAATAGAATCATGGACCATGGACTAAACTACCAGAAATGCCAGACACCTTCTAGAATCTTGTGTGAAATTTTTAAAAAATAGCTTACATATTCTAGAATATTGTATCTTTTGTTAACTGCCAAAAGATCTTGAATCGATTAATAAATGGATAAGAAAATCAGCGAGATACACTTTGTCTAATATCTGTTAATCAGTCGAATAAATTAGCTCCGAAGTACTTGGTATTCATGGTTATGGTGTAAAAAGGACAAACATAATATATCTACTATGCTAATCAGTTTTGGAATTAGCTAGTTATTTTGGCTGTCCAGTTCTTGCATTTTTCCCACAATACATAAATTCAATGCTTTCATTTAACATATTGTTAGTTTTTATAGAATTCCTGTTTATTTGTAATTTGTTATTAATAATTTTATTGAAAACAATTACCTGCTAGTATACACTTTATATGAGGTCAGCATTATTGATTGAACAATATTTTTCCATAGACTGGTCAAAAGCTCATGCAAGATAACAAACGATAATAAAAAAGGAATTTATTGAAATACTCTTCAAAAGATATCTCAGTAACCAAATGTCCAATCAAATTTCCGGTCTTTCCAAATTTCAGGGCCTTTTACAAGGATACTGTAGCTTTTATTTGGTGCTAAGAGTACCCAAATCGGCTGACAGACGGCTGAGATATTTATTATGATACACTTGGTCAAAAATCTCTCAAAAGATTAACCTGTATTACTCCCAAGTACTCTTTGAAAGATATCTCGATAACCAAATGTCCAATCATAATAAAATTGTATAGGGTTCTACTAGGATATTATAGCTTTCATTTGGTGCCAGGAGAACCGAAATCGGTTGACAGACGGCTGAGATATTTATTATGATACACTTGGTCAAAAATCTCAAAAAGTTTAGTTATATAAAATCATAAAAAACATTAAATGAAATAGTGTTTGTATGACACTTGGACACTTTGGATCGAAAACGAGTTAATGGATATTGATAATGGAGTGTGATTTTGGTGGCGAAGTGAAGAGGCCGCTTTTTTTTTCATTTGGACCGGCCGCGTCGTCATCGTCGTCAATTTGAATGTGCACATCGTCGTACCCGTGTATAGTTGTAGCGGTTCAGTGTGATTTCGAAGAAGAGGCCAGTTAGTGGAAGATGCTGCAGCACATACGCACTGGACACTTCGAAGGATGTTTATTGGTGAGCTCTTTCCATTTTATCATAATAATTATTGCCAAAGGATGTATAAAATTCTGCTCTGGTTTTTGTGTATTTATCTAACTAATATTGAAAAGTTCGTCATGTGTCGACGCTAGTTTTCAATGCACATTCAGTTGATAATAAATACTTTTCTTTTATTTTTCGCATTTACTCACAAATTTGAATGGTTCGTCTGTCGGCGGAGCACACAACGACGCAGTGGAATACCGGCGAGGACGTTTCGGATTAGTTGAGTAATTGGCTTCTTTAGTGGTGTTGAGATAATTCCATATTCTGAATCTGCATGCCAAACTGAGCCGAAATCCAAATTTTCATCAATTTTGGTGCCCGGGAACCTATTTAAAAATCAATTTGAAATTTGTATGGGAGCGATTTGTCGAATCACCCCTCGTCGCATTTTGTACTGAGCGGAGCTGTCTAGCAGTTGCCCAGCTGTCAAAAGATGATTTCAAAAAATCTCTTTGAAATTGATATTAGATACCAAAAAAAAGTTCTAAAAATCTGAAAAAAATCATAGCGGCTCAGAAAAAGGTGCTCTTTCGTTTAAAAATAAAAAATCATTGAATTTTTGTTAATTAAAAAACCCAATTCACACGCGAGCAAACTACTAATTTAAGCGAGATATATTCGAGGAATAGGAAAATGACGCGATACACGGTAGCGAGGAAACTTATAGTTGTGTTGTTACAATAATGTGTCTTGGGTCTCACACCACAAACAAGGTGTGTGCACGGAAGGTGCTGTATGTAGGGTTGTGCAAAGGTAACAAGGTAATGTATTTATAAGAGGTGAACATTGTACATACCTTCCCAACATCGTCATCTTCGGTGTCGACATTTGTAATATTTTAGTCAAAATGAATAAATGTTTTGACTCAAGTAAAGGTTGCATGAATCAAATCACTTACCAAAGTGAATCCAAATCATGTGACTCTCCCCTCCCCACTAACAAAAACTCCTTCCCGTGACAGTCGTGGAGAAGATGAGGTGATCTCGGTCTCTAGTAGCAACGTACGTCACACTAACATTCCTTTCCTTCCTCGATGACCGTAAGGACGTGGCCGGCGCCGTTATTGACTAATAAAGTCTGGAATTCTCGAACTGTGCACATTGAGAGCGGTAGCTACTCCCAAGCTCCGTTTGTTGGTTCCTTGTGCAATTTCGATTGTTCTGGTCAATCACGGAGTAGCAACTACGAATTGTACGGTTATCTATGCTCATGCTCATGCTCAAAACGAGTTAATGGATATTGATAATTTTTCCACTGTAACATTCGTGCAGTGTTCCGACATATTAGTAAAAACAATGTCTGAATAATAATCTGAATATACATACCTTTTGTATGAGATTCTTCTATGAAAGGACATGTCAAAAAAAAAATCAGTGGGCAGTATACAATGTTTGCATGCTAGCTGCCATTGAAAACATTTGAGAAGAGGAAAGCAATTCAATTAATTCATCAGCAAAGGTAATATTTAGCTTGACACTTAGTATTAAAAATATTTTGGGATTTGGGAAAATACTTGGGTCAAAATAATATTTCTTTTTAGGTACAACCACAAGTAACGGCCAAGTAATTTACCAAAATGCCGAGCAGAGATGGATGACTGTACTACTAATTCTGATGTGAGACTGAAGCGAGACGTTCATAAACTGAGGAGACTATAAGCGAAAACAACGTGGAGTGACCTTGCTGCGGATCTGGAGAAAAAACGAGATGTGATCACCGACGAACCGACGTGACAGTGGTGATTCAAAAGTGTCCCCCCCAAATTTAACGGTCGACCACCAAAGCGAGCGATCGCTTCTGTCAAATCAGCGCAGACGCGAACCGTTTCCTATATGAACACACGGGGGTTCGGTGTCGAGCTATCAAATCATCGCGAGCCGTTATAGAGGTGGCGATAGTGTTCGGCTATTTTTCATCATGGCGTCGCGGACAACAAATTTGAATTTATTTGTTCTAGCTGTCACGTCGGTTCGTCGGTGATGTGATACCTTGTGGTATGCACATAATAAATTATTGTATTACTCTATAGAGATAAGTGACATTTCAACACACGAACACTAGCGCAAATTTTTCCTCACACAAAAGTGCACGCCGATTGAAAGGCTATTCAGATTGCATATGCGAATATTACCCAATCGAATTGGGTAAAACGGGTAAATAATGATAAAACTAGGGTAAATAATGATAAAACCGGGGCAAGAGTGCAAATATTTTCCTCGCAGTTTCACAACTACATCTACTAAAACGGCACGCATACATTTGAACGTGATTACCTCTATTACGTTTAGCGTGTATGTTTACATTGAGTATCTGTCATATGTGGAGATGTTGTTATTGTTGTCTGGAGTGTGAATCATTGTATGTAATATTGAAGTATCGGTAATAAAGTGTATACAAATAATGAATACAGTTGTTGAATAATCATTACAGAGAAAGATTCTCACAGTTTTTCTTTTTAATTTGACCACCAGTTGCTCGTGTTTTTCACACAATGCAACAAGCAGTTGTGCCTCTAGTGGTGACTAGCGCCACTAGCTTTGGCAGCTTTTTGGAACCGTGCGCATTTTCGACAATGTTTTGTTTTGTTTAATGGTTGCACTCCGAAAAATGTGTTGAATAAAATTAGGCGATAAAAAGCACAAGAATTGACAAAATATGTATAATGTAATGTCAAATCAGGCCGAACATTTCAATAGGTCCTATCTGCAATTGAGAGGCTCTCTTTGTTCACTTTCTCTTTCAATTATTGCAATGTAATGGCACACTTTTCAACTACTTTTGCAGTACAAATCAAAAGACGATTATTTTGACCATCGTTCAATGCAAGGAGACAATCATAATACAAATAAACAGCTGAGATATTAACGAAAGAGAGGGAAACCAAAGAGAGCCTCTCTTCTGCGGATTGGACCTTTAGACATGTTTGGCCTGAAATGGTTTAAAATTTATTTGGCCCAAAAACTTTTATGTCCTTATATTAACTCGATTTTTCGAGATTTGGAGCATTGTTGGAATTTTTCTCGCCGTGCAGCTCAAACAAAAATCCGAAGTGCCAAAACAAGTAAACAAAGAATGAATGACATCGTCGTCACAACAAAAATCGAAGGAAAATTTGGTTGCTTGCGATGTGATTTTATTTTTCCTAAATATTACAAAAAATTCTTGTTTTTATTCCAAACATTATGTCGTAAAATCTATTGAACGTGTAGTGTTATCGATGTGATATCAAAAGTTCGTGTAATAAGTGTTAATTCCGTAAAATTTGTAAGTAAAAATGTTTTGCTCTAAAGAACCCAGGTGACATTTTTTTTTCTCGTTGCTATGTATGCCATGACCGCCATAACGAACTGACACAGCCTACTATTACGCAGTTATCTTTTTTCACTCAAGTGAGTTGTCATGGCATACTGTGCCGATGGAATAAAATCGATTAATCATTCGCTGTTCATCGTTCGAAGGGACAACATCGGAAGTAAAACGAGCTTGTGAATTTTTTGATCGCGTCGAAAAATATAGTTGTATATAGATTAAATTTGATTCCCCAAAAGTGTAAATAGTGGTGTAAATAAATTAGTGTTAAGGTTTATCATTTTTTTTAGTAAATAAGTGTCTCCATTTAAGTATTTTTTTAGGGTTAAGACGGTTGCAGGTAAGAGGAAAGTTTAGAGGGGGGACTAGTTTGGTTTGAAGGCAAGGTCGTGCAGAAGGTGTTCGAATGGACACGGGAGACGGGGACGGCCGCGGCGGCGATGATCCTTTGAAAAAAGGATTCACAGTCGTCCACGAAAAACGGAAATTGAGATCAGACTACCAGACAAAATACGATTTCGAACATGGCGTCGACACCAAGAGAAACAAGACGATCAACACGACTGAAGAACAAAATGGCGGCTTGAATTCCGGAAACAAAGCACATGACAAATCCCACACAAACACACAGAAACAACACACAGCACAAACAGACAAACAGACTCGACAGAATAAGGACAGAACTGATGCGGTATACAATGATGGTTGGATTAAAAATACAGATTACACAACATTTGTTATTGAACGGGAGAAAATTGAAGGTATTGGTCGTGATGTTTACCCGCATCCGATGGAGGTAGCTAAGATGTTGAAAAACATTAAGGCAGATAACTACAAGGAGATGAAATCAGTAGGTAGGGGTCGGTTTCAACTGACGTTCAATAAACCAAGAGACGCGGAACAGTTGATTAATTCGAAGTTGTTGAAGGAAGAGTTCAAGTTCAAAGTCTACGTACCGGCAATGTTTAAGCAGACAGTAGGGATGGTAAGGGATGTTGCTAAATCGTTATCGGAGCAAGAGATATTGGAGAATATGCATAGTGGTAATATCAAGATAGAGAAAGTAGAAAGAATGATGAAAAAGGTTGAGGATAAGCTGGTACCAACGTACTCGATCAAAATTTACGCGAAGGGTCAATATTTACCAAGATCAGTGGAAATCTATGGACAGGATCGTCTGTGCGAACCATATGTGTTTCCATTGAAAATTTGTTACAAATGTTGGAGGTACGGACATGGACAGAAGTTTTGTAAGGCAAGTTCGGTAAAATGTTGTAAATGTGGAATGGAACATGAAGAAAAGGATTGTAATGCAGCAGAATTGAAATGTATTAACTGTGGGGGAACTCATAAGGCATCTGACAGGGAGTGTCCAGAATGGGAGAGACAGGATAAGATTAGAGTGGAAATGGCGAAGAATAAAATATCGTATTTTGAAGCACAACAGAAACATCCGAAGAAACAAAAGTCAGTACAGAACAGGTTAAACTCGAACAAGGAATTTCCTAGACTGCCGGAAAAAGAATCAGGGAACATCTATGGTGATGAAACGGAAAACGACCATGAAGATGGGGCTTGGGGCTACACAGCAGGGACATCCTGGAGCAGTGTCACCGAAAACGGATTGTTGACTCGAAAGCCAAAGAAAAAGATGACAATTCAGCCAAAAGTTTTTCCTAAAGCCGACCTCTATGAAGAAGCACCGCATGTCTTCAAACCGAATCCACATACAACTTCAGAAACAGAAAGAATGGTACACCGAATCAAACAGGAACTGATCGCACAATTCAATCTGAAAGGAATAGTTGATAAAATCAAAGCTATTCAGGATACTATTCTGAAAAGCACCAATAAAACGGAAAATATAGAACAGGACTTAGTACTAATCAACATAAGTAATCAGTTAAATTCAATTTTAAATCCGGAAATCTGCTATGAAAATGAAATAGAAACAAACAATAATGGACCAGAACAAACACAGAAATCTAAGAATCATTCAGAATAACGTAACAAGCATCAGACCTACAGACACTCGAGAATTGATAAAGAACTATCTAAGTAAAGAGAACGTAGATCTAGTAATATTAAGTGAAATATGGCTTAAACCAGAAGAAACATATAAATTTCCAGGGTATAACTTTTTGAAGGAAGCCAGGCCCTCCGGTTATGGGGGTGTGGGCTTCCTTATTAAAAACGACATATCAATAAAACAGTTTAAATTACCTTCACTTAACCCAGTCGAAGCTATTGCAATAGAAACTTTAAATACAATCCCTAAAATGCTAATAATTTCAATATATATACCGCCTCAACCGGTTAATAATAACGACATAAAAACCCCTTTAAAAAAACTACTAGATATTATAGAACAGCAAAACAAACCCACTATAATAGCAGGAGATTTTAATGCTCATAACAGATTATGGAACCCCTTACACCCCAACTGTCCTAGAGGTGAATTGATAGAGCATTTACTTGAGGGCAGAGATTTAGTTTTATTAAATGATGGAGCGAGTACGTTAATCAAACCACCAGACACAATTCCGTCAGCAATCGATCTTACCTTCGTATCACCTGTCATAGCTTGCAAATCAGACTGGACAGTACTGGACCTAGACTTTTTCAGCAACCATAAAATCATCAAACTAGAAATCGAAAGCGCAGCAAATGTCAGTCAATCCCAATCAGAATACCTAAACAAAAATCAAGCAATAGAAAAAATAAATAAAATTCAACCCCACATGATTCATACAATAGAAGATATTTCACCGATTTTTGCAGAACAAATAAATTCTTCAAAATATAATCTGAATAAAGGAAAAATCAAAAAAGTACCTAAACCTTGGTGGACTAAAGAAATCGAACAACTACTCAACTCAAAAAATAAAAAACTCAAAGAATTTTATAAAAATCAAACTTTTGAAAACTTTACGAACTTTAAAAAAGAAAGAGCAATATTGAAAAGAAAGATAAGAAGTGAAAAGAGGAAATGCTGGAAAGAACTCATTAACTCCATAAATCCGGACATGACACAGAAAGAACTATGGAATACTGTCAAGATGATCGGGGGTGGTCGCCCTTCTAAGAATAACATAATCCTATTGAATGACCAACACTTAGCGACACAATTCATGAATCAGAACTTTCCAACAATAGTAAATGAAATTAACTACACTCCATTACCAACCCAAAACTACATAAAAATTAATTTCAAGGACATTAGACAGACAATTTACTCAAAAAAAGATCACTCTACCCCAGGACCAGACCTTCTATCATTTTACATACTAAAGCGGATTAATCTTAACTTACAAATAAGAATTACAGAGTTACTTGAGGAAGTCCTTAACTCGGGTAATATACCCGAGGAATGGAGATCTATCAAAATAATACCATTACTTAAAACAAGTAAAGACCCCAACCAGTGGAACTCATACAGACCGTTAGCGATGATGAATGTCTTATTAAAACTCATAAATTGTACCGTCAAACAAGAACTTTCAACTTTCATTAGTAAAAATAATATCCTCCCAGTTAATTCATTTGGATTCAAGAAACACACAAGTGCAATAAATTGTGTTAATTACCTAGTTTCTATGGTCACACACTCTAAAAGAGAAGGTTTGGTCATGGTAGCTACATTTCTTGATTTGTCAAAGGCTTTTGACAACGTCAATGTTGATAAACTTTTAGAAACCCTTCGAAATGAGAATATTCCCAATCATTTAGTGAATTGGGTTTATCATTATTTAAAAAACAGAAAAACGATATTACTTTTAAATGATGGTACTGAAATAACACAAATTACCAACAGCGGACTTCCACAAGGATGTCCGCTGTCCCCTATTCTATTTAACCTTTACACTAAAGTTGTACACAAAATAATTCAAGAGGACGGAACTTTAATTCAATTTGCAGACGATTTCACTGCCGTTATACAAGGTTTTAGTATAGCTGTTGCAGCTAACAAAATGAACACCTTTCTCTCGAAGTTAAACTTGGAATTCAAAAATTTAGGCTTTGAATTAAATCCGCAAAAATCAGCTTCAATAGTTTTTACCAATAAATATAACCCTAACATAGACATTCATTTAAATAATACCTCAATACCAATAGAAGAGAGCCACAAATTTTTAGGAATCATAGTAGACCATAAACTAAATTTTAAATATCAGATCGAGCAAATGTGCATCAAAGCAAAACAAAAGGTAAATATACTCAAAATGATATCGAGGAAACGTAGTGGCGCACATCCCGAACAGATGCTAAAAATTACTAAAGCTATAGTCAGATCTCTTTTGGATTATGGAATAACAATAGTAGCAGCAGCAGCAAAAACAAACTTTGAAAAGTTAGATACAGTATATTTGTCAGCATTAAGAACATCCATGAGATACTTGAAATCCACTCCCAATCATGTCGTTTTATTCGAGACTGGTGAAATGCCTTTAAAATTAAGAGCAGAAATTCTTGCTTCGAAAGAGGTAGCTAAAACAATATATTTCAATAATAGTCCTATAATTAGTCATCTCACAGAACTGATGCAAATAGATTTTTTACCTAGACACATTTCATATATAGAAAAGATAGCTTCTGTAAACAATTTCCATTACTCACAGCTTGCTCAAAACATAGTTTTAAAATCACCTTCCACCTTCCAAACCAAACTTAAAGTGAAAGACTCGATAAAAAATCTGAAAAAGGCAAATGTTAGCATAGAAATTCAAAAACAGATGGTAGCAGAACTGATAGAAACTAGTTATGCAAACACATATCATATTTATACGGACGGTTCTCTCATGGATACAATCCCTGGTTTTGGTTTTTATGACCCAGTAGAAAGAATATCCTTCAGTTATAGGCTTAAAACTGGCTTCACAATAATGAACACTGAAATAGCAGCAATAATCAAAGCAATAGAATACGCTAATAATAAAAATGCTAAAGAGTTGACAATATTCACAGATTCAAAAAGCGCTTGTTCATTATTGAACAACTCACAACAAACAGATAACTATTTAATTAAAAAACTTATTAACTTAGTTGAGGATTCATGTATAGATAAAGTTTTTATTCAGTGGATCCCAGGGCATATAAATTTGTTAGGAAATGACAGGGCAGACAGAGCAGCTAAGTTAGGAACTACACGAACGACAATAGAACAAATAAACTTCACCTTACAAGACTTGATCAATATACTTAAAATGGAAACGGTAACCATCTGGCAGGATCAATATACGCAAATTTCATCCGATAAAGGTAAATTTCACTTTGAATATGCAAAAAATATAACTTTAAAACCGTGGTTCAAACACTTCAACTTCGAAACGCTAGACACCATCATGCTATCACGAATCAGATCTGGACATATGGCCACGAAAGACAGATTAGCAAAATGGAATTTAATTCCGAATGACCGATGTGACGATTGCTCAATCACAGAAGATTTAGAACATCTTTTGTACGACTGCCCAAATTATCATTCGATTAGAACCCAATATCAAGATTTAATAAATAGAGTTCCGATTCAGCAAATTCTAGCAAAAAATAGTAAATCCAATTACACTGCAATAGTCGAATACCTTAAAACAATTAATAAAAATGTTTGAGATTTTGTATTAAATTCGCATTGTTTGTAAAATTAAATAAAGTGATAAGTCTGAACATAAATTTAAAATCAGCTACTTAAAAGCACAACAGGGGAATCAAATTTCGCGTTCGGTAAATACGATTAACTTGGCAACACAATTCACAAGACTTGGCTTTATGGATCGATTAGAGTCAGTCTAGTTAGAGTCTGGCGGACTGTCACTTTCTATCGGAGCCAATCGAGCATGACGTCACGGTGTAGCATTTATCGGCGAGGACACTATGACGTCATGCTCGATTGGCTCCGGTCGAAAGTGACAGTCCGCCAGACTCTAATTATAGGGACTCTAGGATCGATAGGTCTGAGCCAGATGACAGCTAGAAGAAAAAAAAAAAAAAAAAAATCGATTAATCTTCCTTCGTTTTCCATTAGATCGCGATGGATGGGTGTAGTTTTTGCACCAACCGGTGTGTTGGACCGTTCCGACACATTTTGACCATCTGTGAGGAATACCGGGCGGATTTGGAGCCGGTCTTGCAGAAACTGAATGCCACTGCGACACTCCTTCCCATTGCGGAAGGTTATCAGACGTGCGACCAATGTCGGCGAAGGATAATTTCTTCGCATGGCATTCCGGAAAGCTACTTCCAGATTATGCCCAGCTCGGAAGTGGTCAGTGTCAAGGTAGAACCGGACGTGGATTTCGACCGATTGCGACAAGGGGGCGAGGAGGAGGACGAGGAGTTTCTTCCGCTTGAACCGGAAACGGAACTGCGGATTGATGAAGAGGATCAGGGAGATTTTTTGTTTAGCGGTTTGGACGATCGGTTAACCGTGGAAAATCGTAAGGAGAGTTTGCCACAGGAACCGGCGGTAAAAACCAGACGAAAAAAATTGAAGCTGGATCAGTCAGCGTCGTTTGGAGTTGTGATTAAGAGGAATCGAGTCTTTCCCATCCGGCACCGGTGTCCATTCTGCAACAAAGGCTTTGCGGATAAGTATCTGATGACGACACATATCCGATGGCACACTGGTAATTTGGATAAAATTTGATGATTGAGTTTGAAGATTTAACCGTTTTATATTTTAGGTGAGAAACCGTTCAAATGCGAGCACTGCGATAAAAGCTTCTGTGAGAATTCAAAACTAAAACTACACATGAGAACTCATACAGGTATGGGCCCATAATCAAAGATTATGATGCATTGATTTGAAGGGGACGGGGGTAAGACTTTCGTAAAGAGTTGGCTGGTCAGTGTGTCTTGTCAGCATTTATGAGCCGACAGAGGCGTGCTTCAAGTGCTTTGCACAACTGGTCAACTTCCAGTCCAAAAGATAATGTCTCCATGTCGAACCAGAGTTTCAGAATACCTAAGAACAACGAGGTGTGCTACTGTAGTTGGATACAACTTGCTTCTTCTATTGTTTCAGGCGAACGCCCGTACGTATGTCCTCACTGCGGCAAAGGTTTCACCCAGTCTGTGACGCTCAAGATCCACATTCGGATTCACACCCGCGAGACTCCCTACGTATGCGAAATCTGCAACCGTGGATTCACCCAATCCTACAACCTAACCGTGCACTTGCGCAACCAGCACAACGAGGTCACGATCTACCGCGGCCGGGAAGTGGGAATCCTACCGGAGTACCGATGCGAACAGTGCGGCAAAATCTACCGATCGCCGAAGAGTTTCCAGCTGCACGTTAAAATGCACGGGTCAGGGAAGCTGTTCGATTGCAAGAAATGTGGGAAACAGTACACCTACGTGCACAAGTGCAAGCTGGATGGCGGTGCGGACAAGTCTAAGGTCTATCCGTGCCAGGTCTGTGGGCTGGAGTTCAAACACCACCAGAGTGTCATCTATCACATGAGCAGTAAGCATAACCGATTCGGATACGAGGAAGGCTGGGTTGGGAAGGGCCAGGAAGAAAAGGAAGATTCGAAGGAGGGCATCGTGGACTTGAGGCAATTTGTGGAGTCATCGCTGGTTTCGTGATCTGGGGGACGTTGGTAATCTCGTATGATCAGATAAGAAGTAAAGAATAATGTGTAGTGCGATGACTATGTATAGAATTTTTGCAAAGAACATTTCCCTGGCTCATGCCGGTTAATTTATCTTATTATGATAGAGTTTTGGCAGTTTTGTCTTTCATCCAACCGGGAAAATCTGCATGGCAAATGGGATAAGGCTCTGTGGATCTCATTAGCCAATCATGACTGTTATCCTAATGAGTCTGCTTCGGATGTACTGTCAGTTGTGATGATTCAGGAACCGCATAACTTTACTGCAGGTTTCAAGTACCACCGCCTTCTGGATGCTGTCTAGGTCCTTCTTCAATTCCATCTCATCTAGAGATCTCTGGAAAGATCTAGAGACATTCCCGGTCACCGAAAGGACGACCGGAACTATACGGACGTACTCCAGATGCCACATCTGCTTCAACTCTTCCGCTACTAGCGAACAGCCCGGTCGTTGTGCTTCGTAAACTTGCCGGAGAACGTTGATTAGACATTTTGGTCTAACGGTGCAGCGATGTCGATGAGAGTTATCCTTTCATCCTTTTGCTGGAAACTACAATGTCTTACTACAACTTTATGAAACTATTTTCCAGCACCGGGTCCGACTTGGTTCTTTTAATCGGGTTACTATCCGACATCCTGTAGACGTGACCTGCTCACCGTAGCCTCCCATTTTTCGCGGTGTGGACGATCGTTGGTTTTTCAGCAGCTTATGTAGCTTGCGGTTCATTCGCCTTCTCCAAGTCCCGAGCATCAGAAAGTGTTACCCTTAGCGATGCCCGCTCATCACTGCAGCTTGTCTATATTGCAGTATCTTCTTTGTATTCCTTCGTGAACCATGCGATTCGACAATAGAACATAGATACGCTTTGTAATAAAAGCAGAACCAACAAAAGGGAAAAAAAACTGCTGAGTGATTCACTTATCACTTCAACTGCCGAACACTGGTTCCCGCAATCCTACTTGTCGCCTTTTTTGTAGATGGGACACACGATACCTTCCATCCATTCCTGCTCCCAAAACTTGGTAATGAGCCAGTGTAGTGCTCTCATCAGTGCTTTTCTACCGTCTTTTAGAAGCTCGCTCAGTAGTTAATCTGCTCCAACGGCTTTGTTGTTTTTCCTCCTCAATCTCTTGGATGTTAGGGACCGGAAGTCTTTCATCCTACGCACGTACTCGTAGATCTATTTGTTGAACCGAGTGTCAATATGTTTTGCTCGTCGACTTCTTCCTCCTGTAGATGACAGCATGGTAATGCAGCTTGGATTGTCTTCATGCATCACCACAGGTTTGATGACATCCTCGTCGACGTCGGGCACCACCTTCGTCAACCAGAGAAGTTTCTGGCTAGCCTCGGATAGTGCTACGTACTCCGCTTCCGTTGAAGACAAGCTGACGCACTGCTGTTTCCTTGCTGCCCAGCTGATAGCACCGTCTCCGAGTTTAAACATGAACCCAGAGTTGTACTGACGGTCAGCCTTGTCGCCGGGCCAGTCTGCATCAACGAATCCTTCAAGCTCGCCAGTTCCACCGAACTCTAGCTTCAAATCTGCCGTCGTTGTAAGGTACCGTAGGGTTCTCTTCGCTTCGATCCAGTCCGCTTCAGAGGGTTGACTGACCTTGCGCCCCAGGATGGACGCCGCAATCGCAATATCGGGTCTGGTGCCTACCGCAACGTACAGCAACGCGCCAACCAGGCTTTGGTAGCGCTCGCGCTCGGATATCCAGGCAGGGTCCATTGAAATTTTTGATGGCTTCGCCTTGTCTACGCCGAAGCTCTCGGCAATCTTCCGAATATATGCCGATTGATTCAGAAGGAAACTGCCGAAATTCGTCCTCTCTACTTGAATGCCCTGGTAATTGGTGATGTCCTTCAAGGCCGTAAGTTTGAAGTTAGCTCGACATGTAGCGGTACACGCGCTCATACTCATCGTTGTCCAGACTTGTCACTAGCATATCGTCGACGTACAGCAAAATAAACGACATCGATCCATCGACGTTGCGGATGTAGAGACGGATGGTTCGTATTCAAGCCGCTTCAGTTTCTCCGATATCTTCTGGTTCCAGATGCGTCCCGCTTTCTTCAGCCCGTAGGGACTACGTTTCAACAGGCACACCTCCTTTTGAGACCCGGTGTGATAGCCTTTTGGTTGCTTCATATAGATTGTCTCCGTGCAATATGCCGACTTGACATCAATGTGCTTGACATGCAGGGATCGACGAGCAGCAATTGACAACAGGATGCGAAGCGTAGTGTGTTTAGCCACAGGCGCTGTTATACTTGGTACAGACAGTAGAGGATTCGGATAACAAACTGTAATTAGAATAAATAACTTTAACCAAATCTTTAATGCGTCCGTTCATATCCGCGTCGACGGCAAACTCTGACTCTACACATTCAATTGGAAATGATCAAAATGATGTTAGAGGGGTAAGACACTCTGGGTTAAATTCAATTATTACAACATCTTCCCTCTCATAAAAATGATTTAAGAAACAATGAAATCTTTAAACTTAGCTGGTAATTTGATTTCTCTTTTAGGACGATCACGAATTTTCGGTGAAGGCAACTTGTTGCTCACTGACGGTCTGGTATTCGGATCCTCACACGCTTTGTTGTCCTCATCAAGGCTGTCGTTCTGTACTGTTTCACGAGCTGGTACCGCCATATCCGCTGTTGTTTGTTGGGGCACATCCACATTCAGCGCAGTTTGGTTGCTTCCTGTTCCAATCGAAGGTTGAGCCTTGGTTCCATGTGAAATTAAAGCTGCTGCGGGTTCCTTGCGAGGTTTTATGTTTACCGCGTCTCGGCGATAACTGCTTCCATCCACGCTAACTATATACGATCTATCACTTAGTTTGTTACTAATGTATCCTGGAGACCAAACTGTCGATGATTGGGGTCTTGCTTGAACATAAACTGGAGATCCGATGTCCAAAGCAGGCAATGTTCTGGAGCGCTTGTCATAGTTGTATTTGATCTTCTGTCGATTCTTCGCGATTGCTTCGGGAACTCCTTCGACGACTTTCTGCAAAAGATGTGTTGCTGGTGTAGGTATTCCGCAACGAGTACTTCGGGAAAATAATCGAGATGATGGGCTATATCCGATGTTATTAGGCGTGTTCCTCCAAATCTGCAGTGCATACCAGAGATCCTGTTTAGACTCGTTCGCCTTACGGATCAGTTGTTTTGCAATTTTAACAGCGGCTTCGGCTTTGCCATTTGACTGTTGATGATGTGGTGAAGACGTTGAGTGTTGGAATCCCCACAACCTTGCGAACTGAATCATGTCCTCGTTCACAAAGTTAGTAGCGTTGTCCGTAATAATCAACTGAGGGGTACCATGGCAGGCGAAGTTTCTTTTGCAGGCTGCAATGACAGAAGATGGCGTCAAATCCCTTAATAGGTCCAACTCGAAATAATCCGAATAGTGATCAACTGTCACTAAGAAGTATCGTCGTTTTCCTTCGTATTCCTGATAGAACACATCCATAGACACTAACTGGAACGGGTATATTGGAACTGCTTGACTCTGCATCGGTGGGCTTCGCTGTGATGCTCCGTATTTAGCGCATATGCCACATTCTTGGACACGATCTTTGATTTGTCTGGACATTCCTGGCCAGAATACATTGGCTCTGGCTAGCCTCAACGTAGATTCGATTCCTGTATGACTGGCGTGCAGGCTTTCGATCACTGAGCGATAAAGTTTGGCTGGAATCACAATCCTATCACCCCGGAAAACCATACCACATTGTGTAGAAAGCTCGTGGCGGTGTTTATAGAAAGGCCTCACTGGAGCGGGTAGTTGATCCACCTTACCTGGCCATTCTTGGGTGATATACAGTATAACAGTTTGGAGAATCTCGTCGTTTGCAGTGCTCTCGATGATCTCATTTATTTTGCTGTCCGAGATGGCAAGGTAACTGCTCAAATCAATGTGCTCGACTTCAGAAAAAATCTTGTAGATGTCCAACCTTTTGAAGTTTGCTGGATTTTCCGTCTCCTTAACGGGAGAACGCGAAAGGGCATCGGCTAGGACATTTTCCTTTCCAGAAACGAACTGAAGTCGAATGTTGTACCTTTGCAGGTTTAACAACATATGCTGTAACCGTTTTGGCGCTTTGAGAAGTGGTTTCTGGAAAACCGCTAGAAGTGGCTTATGATCAGTTTTAATAATCACTTCTGGGTTACCTATGACGATTTGGTCAAATCGTACGCATGCAAATAGAACAGCAAGAAGTTCCTTTTCTATTTGTGCGTATTTTTTTTCGGTTTCAGTCAGCGTCCGAGAGGCATAACCGATGATTTTGTTATTTTGGTACACTGCTACCCCTAGCCCGAAGGAACTAGCATCACATTCGATCCAGAGTGGTTGTGTCACATCGTAGTATCGAAGGGTCTTAACGTCTGAAACCATGGCCTTGATTTTGTCGAATTCTCTTTGCTCTTCTGGGCCCCAGTCCCATTGGACTTTGTCAGACATTAACTTTCGTAGCGCATGAAGGTTTGCGCTAAGGTTTGGGAGAAACCTGCTCAAATAATTGACCATACCCACAAAGCGCATCAAATCCTTTCGGTTTGCTGGTGCGGGATAATTCTTAATGACGGAAATTTTTGATTCATCGGCTTCAAGTCCCTTGTCGGTCAGCACATGTCCAAAAAATCGAACCGACGGACTGCACAAGACAAGTTTGGATCGATTAAGCTTCAGGTTGCACTGCTGCAAACGAATGAACAGTTTCTCAAGGTTGTGGTTGTGGTCCACCATAGCGTCCTCCAAAGTTTCTCCTCTACCGAAAATTAACAAATCATCTGCGAGACATTCGATTCCTTCTAAGTCGCCAATAACCTCACGCAGTTTTAGCTGGAAAATCTCTGGGGCGGATGAAATCCCGAAAGGTAACCTTATCCAACGATATCTGCCGAAGGGAGTCCAGAATGTGGTCAGCAGACTACTGGCATCATCCAAAACAACTTGCCAGAAACCCTTCCTCGCATCTACAGTCGAAAACACCTTTGCTCTACCCAGTTCCGGCATAATCTCATCGAGGGTGTTAAACTGCAGATTTGGGCGTCGGATTGCCTTATTTAGAGGGATCGGATCTAGGCAAATTCTAAAAGACTCACCTGCGGACGTTCGTTTTACCAGAAGTATATTGCTGACCCATTGTGTGTGTCGAGGCTCTTTGGCAATTATGCCATCTTTCTCCAGCTTCAGCAGTTCTTCCTTGAGCTTATCCCGCAACGCAATCGGAATTCGGCGCGGTGGTTGAATCTGCGCCTGTACAGAAGGGTCGATCTCCAAACTCACCTTGCCTTCCAGTTTCCCGTAGCCTTGAAACACTTCCGCATATTTTTCCACTATACGATTTGCTTCGATGCGGTAGATTGCCCATGTATCCGATTCACTGGAGCACGCAGGTTGATTATAGTTCACTGTATTGCAGAACTTCACTAGCCCTAACTCATAACACACGTTTGCAGATAACAATGGTCGATGCTCAACATCGACAACCTGGAGCACCAGCATAAACTTCTTTCCTCTATGCTTGCACGGTATCTTCACTTCACCAATTACGGGAATCGAACCTCCCCCGAAGCTTTGTAGCTTCAGTTTTGATGGGGTTAGAGTCGGCTCATTCTCACCAAACAATTCCCGAAGCCAGTTGTAACCAATGAGGCTCGTATTTGCTCCCGTATCAAGTTCACACTTAACAGACTTCCACTGTCCACAAATCTTCAATAGTATGTCTGCCAAAATATGACCACCACTGGATGCATTGTTATACACTTTTCCGATTTCTCTGTCATAATCCGATTCACATGATACACTGGATACTTCCGAATCGCTTTCTTCGCTCGTGTCACTCTCCTTCGCAACTTCCTTCACCTTCCTTTTATCTCGCCTTTTGTTTTTCTCCTTCTTCTCGCTTTTTCTTTCTGGGCACCTCTTCTCAAAGTGGTTCTTCTTCTTACATCGCCGACACTTTTGTCCGTAAGCCGGACAACAACCTTTTTCGAAAATATGTCGGCCACCGCAAAATTTGCACTTCATCTCTCTTCTTTCCTTCTTGGTTTCAATTTTGTTCACTTCGTTTGCACCGTCACACCCAAGTTCTTGGATTCGTTTCGCCGAAACTTCTTCCAAACGGCAATCGTTCAAAGCCTTCTCGAGAGTCACTTCACTATTTGTTGTTAATCTTTTTCGAAGATGTGGCCATTTGTTAGCCGTCACGATTTTGTATGTAATGAATCGCTCTTCCAGGTCAGCCAGCTGGCACGGCTTAGCCAACATCTTCACTTTCGTCAGAAATTCATCAATGGTTTCACACTCTTGCTTCACACTGAGAAACTCCAGCAGATCAAGGTTCATGTTTCGCGGTCGAACTACTTTCCCTTTGATCGCCGCGAGCGCTACATCTGGCGAGCGGCGCTGCTCCTCCGTCAATTGAAAGTTGAAATATTTACGTAGCGCTTCGAAACCAATCACTGACAATAAATATCCAACCTTTTTTGGCTCATCATCGGCTGGCCACTGATCCATGCCGATTGCACTCGCGTAATTCTCCCAGTTACGATGGAAAAAATCAAAATTTTGCTCCATATCTCCATCAAGACAGAGAGGCGGAGGTTGCGGAACGGGTTGAGATGAATGAGGATTCTGTGGTACCGCCACCGGAGGGGCAGCTATGCGATTTAAGAGCGCATCAAACAAATCATTTTGTCGCTCCAAGAGCTGCCGTAACTCTTCCATACTGCCAATTTACCACACTGTATACTGAGCAGTCACAAACACACAGACAGTCTCACTTTCCACTTCACTTTTGAGAGCTATTTTCCGCGATTCCAATGTCACACCAACACATTTAGGCTTTTGTCTCGCCCGCTGCGACGGCACATCGACGACTCATCAAGTGAACAAAGGGACGCCATTACGTTAATCCGAACGATTCGCGCGACCGAAATACAGATCGATCCAATTTTCGCGATACCGGAAGATTATCAGCACTCCGACCGTGAAAACCTCGCGAATACTTCTGACACCATGTTATACTTGGTACAGACAGTAGAGGATTCGGATAACAAACTGTAATTAGAATAAATAACTTTAACCAAATCTTTAATGCGTCCGTTCATATCCGCGTCGACGGCAAACTCTGACTCTACACATTCAATTGGAAATGATCAAAATGATGTTAGAGGGGTAAGACACTCTGGGTTAAATTCAATTATTACAACAGGCGCAATAACCTCATCGTAATTGACGCCGAGCTTCTGACTATATCCCTGTGCTACTAATCGCGCCTTGAAACGGATTACTTGACCTGACTCGTCGAGCTTCTTCTTGAAGATCCATTTGCATCCGATTGGCTTCCGATTCGCGGGTTTCTCCACGATGTTCCACGTCCAGTTCTCTTGTAGGAATGCAAACTCTTCGTCCATCGCTTTCTTCCGTTCTCGACATTCCTGGCGGCGCATAGCTTTCTCATGAGCCTCTGCACGAATCTGGCGTACTGCTCACTCCCACAGAAAATTTGAAACAGTTCGCACAGTAAAAGTCAAATGTGACTTTTACTGTGCGCGGTGTTTTCAAATTTTCTGTGGGAGTGAGCAGGACAGGGCAAATTCGTACAGAGGCTCATACGTACGGGGTTCGTCTTGCTGGGTTGAGGCCAGCCGCGTAGCTTCTCCATACCATATCGGTGACCCGCCGATGTTCGATCGGTTGGATCTTCGTACATCCTTGACTTCGTCTTCAACCGCAGTATCGTAGTTGTCCTCACCACAAAACGTTGTCTCGTCGAACCCTTCGAAATCGCTTTCCTCGGAAGCGATCACTATCGCCCATCGGTGTCAACTTCTCTTCAGGCTCTTCAACTGGATCAACGGGGACTACTTCAGGCTGCTGACTAACAGTTGACAGTCCTCCGAATGGCTTGCACTTTGCGCCAGACTTGCATTGTGCGTGAGTTGAAGACTGTACAATCCTCCAGAGACCTTTCAAAATGCCACAATTTTCTCACCCTTGGAAATGCGGCATCCGGCTTCATCGAAAACAATCGTCGCTCCACTCTTCGTAGTCGATCTCACGGAGAACAGGTTCGTTCCGAGGTCAGAAACAAATAGCGTCATCGGTGATGTTCTCGTCCAGCGATTCGAAGCACTTGTTGGCTGCCATGTGTGAGGTTGCTGCGGAATCAATCACCCATGAATCCGAGCTGCCCCCGACCTTGGATATGAATGCGTACTCCTCAGGGCTGCTTCGAGCTACCGAAGCCTTGGTCCTCCTACCTTGTTGCTTTGGTTCGCTTTTGCGATTTTCTTCATCACGGTACAGCGCCAGCAAACGGCAGTTCTTTTGCTTGTGTCCGGCCTTGTGGCAGTGATGGTAAATGATCGTACCTGCCTTCTGTGAGAAGCAACGTGGTCAGGTCAATAACGCGCCATCATAGAAACATAGGCGTAGCGAGGTGTGTACATAGTAACCTTATTATGTTGAATCAATAAAATCTTCATTCCCAGTTGTTAATCCTTCGTGATAACACATGTTTCTATTCGCACTAGTTGCATAACTCTGTCAGGTTGTGGGCCCAGAAAAGAACGACTAGGCGAATTCAATTATATTCGGAACGATTTATTGGAAGTGAGAATCAAGAAGCGAAGCAGTAATGGAGTGGGGAAGAATTCCATGGCTCAATAATTCCAACTACCAGTCGTGGTCGTATGCGATTCAAGCGCTGCTGAGACGGGAGCAACTATGGAAGTTTGTCGACCCAGGGACAGCACCGAATCCGATAACCGAAGTTTGGATGAATGGATACGACGAGAAGACACTGGCTACAGTACAGCTAACTCTGGAGGAGAGCCAGTACTGCATCATTCAAGACAAAAGGACGGCAAAATCATGGGTAGCGTTGAAGGAGCATCATAACAAGGCTTCGCTTGGACAAAGGTGACTCTCTTGAAGCAGATCACAAACCATAACTACCGCGTTGGAGAAAGTATGAAAGCGTATCTTGCGGAGATTATGAAGAACTATGCAAGGCTGGAGAACTCCGGATTCCAGATGCAAGAATGTATGAAGGTTGCCCTCATTCTTCGTGGACTACCAGACTTGTTCAACCCCTTGACGACGGCCTTAGAAGCTCGCAATGAAGAACTCACGCTAGAAATGGTGAATTTGAAGCTCGTTGATGAAGCAGAGAAGCAGTTCAAACAGAAGGGGGAGCTGAACGAACAGGTTTTGAAGATCGGAGCCAGAGTTAAGCAGCAGAAATCAGTAACCTGCTGCTTCTGTGGAATGCAAGGTCACCGAAAGAAGGATTGTCGATCATACTTGTCGGAACAAAATACCAACGAAAGGTTCAAGAAGAAGCCAAACAAGGAAAGAGCGAAGGCAGTACGTGAAAATGAAGAAAACAATGCGTTTACGTTCATGGTCCGAAGCCACGGTAATGTATCGAATTCCTGGATTGTGGACTCCGGCGCAACATCCCACATCGCCAACGATCAACGATCAAGCCTACGTTTGGACAGTACTGTGCGACCGGTTATTTCTGCTGCAGATGGAAAAGCAATTCGTACCGGCTGTGTTGGGGACTGTGTGATTCGATGCGTCGACAGACACGGTAAAGAAGTCAAGATCGCTTTAACAGAAGTAATCTACGCCTCTGAGCTGGGAGGAAATTTGATATCTGTGACGAAGCTTGTTTTTCAATGGAACTGAAATAGCAACTGCAGATCGAGTAAGTGGACTATACCGGCTGAACACAGTGGAGGACTCTCGTTCCTTGATGGTGAACAATCGTCAACATAACAACACAGAGATCCAGATGTTCTAGGTGAGATCGAACGGAAGCACATGGCTTCCGAGAAGCAAGTGAAGAATTGCGGAATACAGATGACGTGTGAATGTTGCATTGAGGGAAAGATGCCACGACCGGCGTTTCCATTGGTAGCTGTGAAGACTTCAAAGGAGATTCTGGACATCGTTCATAGTGATGTTAGCGGCCCGATGACGATAACTCCAGGCGGATGTAGATACTACCTAACCATGATAGACGATCACAGCCGTTATACGATGGTGTTTTTTGAAGGAGAAATCGGAAGTTGAAGACAGAATTCGTGAGTATGTACGTTTTACAGAAAACCAATTTGGAAAGAAGCCGAAAATCATCCGATCGGACAGAGGAGGCGAGTATACGAGTCAGAGAATCCGGAAATTCTACGCTGAAGAAGGCATCAAGGCGGAGTATACGGCCGGCTACGAGCCACAGCAGAACGGCGTGGCCGAAAGAAAGAACAGAAGCCTGCATGAGGAAGTTTTGGGCGGAGGCTGTTAATACGGCGGCATATTTGCAGAACCGGCTACCAACGAAGGCGACTGACGTTACATCGTTCGAAGCATGGTTCGACAGGAAACCGGATTTAAGCCATTTGAAAGTGTTCGGATGTGGTGCGTTTGTTTGGAAGCCCCAACAGAAACGGAAGAAGTTTGAATCGAAGGCGGTCAAGCTTACGCGACGGAAAGCAAGGCATACAGATTTCTGAACACCAAGACCAGAGAAATTAACATTAGCCGAGATGTCAGATTTCTGGAGATTGATGACCAAGTTAAACAGATTCCGGATGGATCCGCGGAAGGACCTCTCACGGATGAAAACATCAACGAAGTTCCTGTACAATTGGCGGATCAGATTGCTGCTGAACAGAAGGACGTTGTTCATCGTAGTGAACTTGATGATTCCTTGCAATTTTACGAGGCCGAAGATGACGGTGAAACTGGAGAGGCTGTGCATCAAGATGTGCCAGAAGATGAGTGTTCTTTCTCTAGTAAAACACACTAGAATTTATTATAAACTCAACAACTTTATTAACCAGCGAACTGTACTCTAGCACACGCTACCGAGTTCTGACTCAGCCATTCATTTAGGTAGAAAAAGATAGTGAATGATTGGATGAATGAACCCCTCAAGGGTGTGCCAAGGGGTGTGTACGCATAGGCGTGTGCAGATAATGCAACATCCTCTCTGTTTCAATAAAGCTAATCAAATTCAACAACATAGTCCTTCAGCTTTTCTGGAATCCGGGTAATTCTCTTGGGACGACCTCCGCTTGATGTTGCTCCCACAGTTTTCGGAGATTGACGTATTGATGGCGCTTCAATCGGTGAAGGTGAAACTGGCACCACTGGTGGTGGGAACGACGCCTGCTGTTCCTGTTGATTGAGAACTCGTTGAGAACCCAATGTTGTCATAAACGAACTGTCATCGGTGTTATTGCAAATGTTGTTTTCCTCCTCCCGTGGCAGTACATCGGTTACCGGAACGGATTCGATTCCGTCTGCACATTCCTTCCGGGGCTTCAAATGGACCGCACTTCGTCGATAATTACCACCAGCTACGTCCACCATGTACGACCTTTCGCTTAGACGGTTTGTGATGGTTCCGGGAGTCCACTGTTTGGAGGTCTCTGGATTGAGCTGAACGTATACCGGAGATCCAGTCTGCAATTCCGGTAAGTTTCTTGTTTTGCGGTCGTAGTTAAATTTCGCGTTTCTTCTGTTATTCTCGATTGCTGCTGGAACTTGCTCCACCACCTTTGGCATTAGATTGACACCCGCTGTTGGAACTCCGCTCCGAGTGGCACGAGAAAACAATCGAGCAACGGGGCTAGAACCAATTTTATTAGGAATGTTCCTCCAATGCAAAAGCGCGTACCAGAAGTCCGTTCCTGTTTCTTCCGCTTTTTTGAGTAAGCGCTTTGCAATCTTCACAGCTGCCTCAGCTTTACCATTAGCCTGTTGGTGATGAGGTGCTGATGTGACGTGGTCGATGTCCCAGTCCAAGGTGAACTTTTTCATCTTTTGGTTAATGAAATTAGTTCC
Source organism: Aedes albopictus (assembly GCF_035046485.1). Lineage (NCBI taxonomy): Eukaryota > Metazoa > Arthropoda > Insecta > Diptera > Culicidae > Aedes > Aedes albopictus. The sequence continues at coordinate 315,308,388 of NC_085136.1, read as the reverse complement.
ATTATCAGTCAGCATCGTTTGGGGCACTCCATGGCGTGCAAAATTCCTTCTGCATGCTGCTATTACCGACTCCGGCGTCAGATCCTTCAAAACATCAACCTCGAAAAAATCCGAATAATGATCGACCGTGACCAGAAATTTCTGACTACGACCTTGAAACTCGCTGAAGAAAACGTCCATCGAGACAAACTGAAATGGGTGCACGGGTATCTGGTGACTTATCATCGGTGGATTCGGCTGCGACGAGGCGAATTTTGCGCATGTTTCACAACTTTGAACTACATCTTTGATCTGACTACTCATTCCCGGCCAAAACAAGTTTGCTCTGGCCAACTTCAACGTTGCTTCGGTTCCATTGTGACTGACATGGCACTTATCGATGAATCTTCGTCGCAAAGCATGAGGAACCAGAATTTGGTCTTTTCTGAACACCATGCCATCTTGGAAGGACAGTTCAGCTCGAAAACCGAAGTAGACCCGTACTCCGTCAGGCACGCAATCCACCGAATCCGGCCAGCCTTGTTAAATAAGGGTGATGATAGTCTGCATCGTGGGATCCTTTTTCGTTTCATCCATGATCTCGTTCAAGCAGCTGCTCTTTATGCTGAGAAATTTGGCCAGCTTCAGATCTTCGACACGCTCAAAAACTTTGTAGACTCGTAGCTTGCTGTATTCGTCTGTTACTGTCTTGTCATCGAACGGGGCCCGCGAAAGAGTATCCGCTACAACATTATCTTTTCCGGTTACGAATTCTATCACCAGATTATAACGTTGCAGATTCAGGAGCATATGTTGAAGTCTCTTTGGGGCCGATAGTAGAGGCTTTTGAAAGATATTGATGAGAGGCTTGTGGTCCGTCTTTACTATTGTTTTGGGGTTCCCCACCACAAGCTGGTCGAAACGAATGCATCCGAACAGAATGGCCAACAATTCCTTTTCAATCTGCGCATAGTTTCGTTCCGTTGCTGATAACGTTCTTGAGGCGTATCCAATTACTCCTCCATCCTGGTACACGGCGACACCTAACCCGAAGCAGCTGGCATCACATTCCATGATTAATGGTTTCCGGGGGTTGTAGTATTGTAGAGTTTCCACATTTCCAACCAAGGATTTCACTCGATTGAACTCCGCTTCTTCGATGTTCGTCCACCACCATGGAACTATCTCCGAAATCAATTTCCTCAGGTTCGTCAAATTGCAGCTCAGGTTCGGAAGAAATCGACTCAAATAGTTAACCATTCCAATGAAACGGTGTACTTCCTTCCGGTTGAGTGGTGTGGGAAAGTTCTGTATCGTAGTAATCTTTGACTTATCTGGTTGGAGACCTTCGCTTGACAGAACGTGTCCGAAAAACTTCACGGAGGTTTGGCAAAGCTTGAGTTTCGTCCTGTTCAACTTCACATTTTGGGATTCCAGCCGATTTAGTAGATCGTTCAGACATTTGTTGTGGTGGATGAGTGCTTCCTCCATTGTTTCGCCTACTCCAAACACCAGTAGGTCGTCCGCCAAGCATTCCACCCCCTCGAGGTCCTGAATGATCTCCTGCAGTTTCATCTGAAATATCTCAGGCGCCGATGATATTCCAAACGGTAGTCTTGTCCAGCGGTAGCGACCGAAGGGCGTCCAAAATGTGGTAAGCTTGCTGCTGGCTTCGTCGAGCTCCACGTGCCAAAATCCCTTCTTTACGTCGACGGTGGAAAAAACCTTTGCCTTGCCCAATTCTGGTAATATCTCGTCAAGAGTGACAAATTGTAGGTTAGGCCTCTTCAGCGCCTTGTTGAGTGGAATAGGGTCAAGACAAATTCTGATGCTAACGGTCTCTGGAACTATTACCAGATTGCTGACCCACTCGGTGTGTAGCACTTCTCGGACGATGATACCTTCCTTCTCTAATAGTTCCAACTCTTTTTTCAGCTTGCACCGCATGGCGATTGGAACACGTCGTGGAGGCTGGATCGATGGTGGTACAGAACGGTCCACTTCCAGCGATACTTTTCCGTCGAATTTCCCATAGCCGACGAAAATTCCGTTGTGATCCTCGATGATTTTCTCGGCTGCCATCCTATGCACCCGCAACACATTTTCAGGGTCGTTTCCGTTTGATTTCCCGAATTTCACTGACTTGCAAAACTTAATGAAACCCAAGACCCGCGATGCCTTTGCCGAGAGGAGAGGACAATGGTTAACGTCCACTACCTGTAGAACTAATCGGAATCGCCGCTTCATTCGACGACACGGAATCTTCACTTCTCCCAGCACTTTGATCGGGTTACCTCCGAAGCTTTGCAAACGGTATGTGGACGGTAGCAGCTGCGGATTCTTCTCCCCGGTCAGTTTGACCAACCAGTCGTAGCCAATCAAGCTTGTGTTTGCTCCAGTGTCCAACTCGCAAATTACCGACTTCCACTTTTTTGCGAACTTAAGTTCCAACTCCGCCAATACGCTACCCCCTTTTGCCGAATTGTCGATAATTTTGCCGATCTCGTACTCGTCCTCACTAGCCTCCGAAGAAGCGTCATTAGAAGACGATGTCGACTCCTCGGGATCACTACTCTCGTCCTTTATTTCCTTCACTCTGTGTGACTTCCTTCTTTTGTCTTTGTTCAATTTACACACTTTTTCAAAATGATTTCTTCGTTTGCACTTATGACACTTTTTACCGAACGCGGGACACGAACCTCGCACAAAGTCAAGGTAATCTCCACAGAACTTGCATTTTTGCATCTTCGATTTGTAGTTGTAACGAGATTTACCTTTTTCGATCTTATTCACTTCCACTTCCGGGTTCGGTATCGACAGTTCGTGAGATCGCTTCGCAGTAATTTCCTCGGCCCTGCACATATCAACCGCCTTGTCCAAGGTTATGTCCGTAACGGTTAACATTTTCGACCGAAGATTTGGCCATTTATTCGACGTGACCACCTTATACGCGATTAGCTCCGTCTGCAACACTCCGAGTTTAGCCATCTTTGCTAAGGTCTTCAAGCGAGAAACAAATTCGTCGATGGACTCTCGAGCCTGTTGGGTTGCCGAAAAGAAGTCGAGCCTGTCCACAATGATATTTCTCTTCGCTACCACTTTTTGCCGTATGGCAGCCAAAGCCGTATCTGGATCCACACTCTGCGCCGTTGTCAACTCGAAGTTAAAGTACTTCTTCCGCGCCGACTCCCCAATGACGGAAAGCAAAAAACTCACTTTTTGTCCATTTTCTTCCTGTGGCCACCGATCCATACCAATGGCCTTGGCGTAATCCCTCCAGCTCTTCTCAAAGAAATCCATATTCTCCTCCATATCGCCGTCTACTGCCAACGGTGACGGCTGCGGAACTTGCACGTTCGAAGCACTCGGCCTCTGCCCCTGTGTCTCTTGACTCTGCGACCGCAGTTGCATTCCTTCCATCATCTTGGAGAACATGTACATCTGCTGCTCCATCAGCGCTTTAAACTGGTTTGGATCCATCTTGATGAGGATTTTCACTTTAACTCCGAACCGAAAAAATACACCAATATGGCCGCTGCCACTTCGCGACTCACACGAGAAAAATCCAAAATGGCCGCCGACGATGCGCGACTCGAAACAATTTTCCTTCGTATAAATTTCCGGTTTCCGAAACGATTTTCTCCGCGATTTCGATGACGCGAATAAGAAAACTTTAGAACCGCTTGTCCACTTCTGACACCATGTTCTTTCTCTAGTAAAACACACTAGAATTTATTATAAACTCAACAACTTTATTAACCAGCGAACTGTACTCTAGCACACGCTACCGAGTTCTGACTCAGCCATTCATGTAGGTAGAAAAAGATAATGAAAGATTGGATGAATGAACCCCTCAAGGGTGTGCCAAGGGGTGTGTACGCATAGGCGTGTGCAGATAATGCAACAATGAGCATCAAGTAGTAGATGAAACTAACGAAATTGCGACAGTCCGTCGATCAGCTTGATCGAATATAGGAGTGCGTCCGGAGAGGTTCGCCGTGCATCAAGCAGAGCCGAAAACATTCGAGGAAGCTGTCTCCGGCACAGAAAGCGCAAAATGGAGAAATGCGATGCACGAAGAGATGGCGTCTCACCGTGAAAACGGGACCTGGGAGATCACTGAACTGTACTGAACTACCTCCAGGACGTAAGGCAATAGGATGCAAATGAGTCAACAAGCAGAAGCAGGATGAGATCAGTCAAGTGGCAAAATACAAAGACAGACTAGTGGCCCAAGGATTTTCTCGAAAATTCGGGACGGATTATGACCTAGTATTTGCTCCGGTTGTGAAGCAAGCCACTTTTCGAACAGTTTTAATACTCGCAAGCAGGGACCGGATGCTGGTGCGCTGTATGGACACCAAAACAGCGTACCTATACGGAGAGCTACATGAGGAGATCTACATGAAGCAACCTCCAGGTTTTAAGAACAACAATCCCAATGACGTGTGCAGACTACGAAAAAGCCTCTATGGACTGAAACAAGCAGCGAGAGTTTGGAACCACAAGATTGATGGAAGCATTTTTAGGAAGATGGGTTTCGAAGCTCAACAGCTGATCCTTGCCTACGTCAAGCAAACAAAGAAGTCCAAAATGTATCTCCTGATCTACGTCGATGATATTGTTATGGTTGTCCAAACGGAGTCCGAGTACCGTGCCTTGATGGCAGCACTGAAAGGGGAATTCAAGATTACGGAGTTAGGAGATCTTCATTTCTTCCTTGAAAAACAGATCAGGATGGAAGCTGGAAGGTATGCATTGAATCAATCAACATTGAAAAAATGCTCTCGCGCTTTCGGATGACGGATGCCAAGGCATCAAGAATCCCGATGATGATCGACTTTCTACAACAAAAGGAGGAGGAAGCACTGCAGAATCCAGAGCAGTTCCAGAACTTGATTGGGTGTTTGCTGTATATCGCCGTCAACACTAGGTCGGATGTGGCGATTGCAACATCGATTCTTGGAAGGCGAATATCAAACCCTACGATTGCTGACTGGAACGAAGCCAAAAGAAACCTGCGGGCGGTATCTTAAAGGCACAGTGAACCACTGTTCGTATCTGGGTGGACGAGCATCAAACGAGATGGAATGCTACGTGGATGCAGACTGGGCTGGCGAAACCGGCGACCGGAAATCGAATAGCGGTTACATTTTCAAGTTTTGTGGTGGTCTGGTCAACTGGAGATGCAGCAAGCAAACTGGTGTATCGCTATCAAGTACCGAGGCAGAATACATCGCACTAGCTGAATGTCTTCAAGAACTTCAATGAATGCGCAAGCTGATGGATGACCTGAACGAACCGTTGAAGCTACCTGTGCGCGTTAACGAAGATAACCAGAGCCGCATAGCTCTCACTGTTGCAGATAGAACTACACGGAAATCCAAACATATAGACATGAAGTACTGCTATGTGAAGAATGGAGTTGTTACCATCCAATATTGCCCGACGGACAAGATGGAAGCAGATCTATTAACCAAGCCTTTGGGAGCAGCCAAACTATAGCACCATAGAGAAGCAATTGGAATACGATTGGCCAATATTGAGGAGGAGTGTGAGAAGCAACGTGGTCAATAACGTGCCGTCATAGCAACATAGGCGTAGCGAGGTGTATAGAGTAACCTTATTATGCTGAATCAATAAAATTTTCATTCCCAGTTGTTAATCCTTCAAGATAAGACGTGTTTCTATTCGCGCTAGCTGCACTTTGTCGATCAACTTCGTTTTTACGAGATCGAACGTCAGTTCGGCATCCGACCGGCTTTCCAGAGCCGTCGTTAGGCGGTTGAAAAAGTCCGGCGTGTTTCTGAGGACCATCGCCACCTGCAGATTTGCGTCCATCGCCTGGCCCGTCACCGAAAGCCGCTCGAAGAGATCTTGTATCGCCGTGATGTGCTTCTCGATGTCCTCGCCATCAGAGTAACGCATATCGCACATTTTTTTTTAGGATGGAAACCTTCGACGTGGGAGTGGTGCGCTCGAAGTTTCTTCTGATGCTCTCCCAGGCTTTCTTCGACAGGGTAGGTGGTGTCTTCTTCTTCTTCTTCTTCTTCTTCTTCTTTCTGATCGGTGGTGCTGTTCTTTTTTGCACCACTTTCTAATGGACCAGAATCTGAGGCTATATGTCCAACCTATCTCTGTTTATACTCCCAGTGGAATTTACAATGCTTTTCTCAGGTCTGTTTTATCGACTCCAATGGAGTTTACCAATTTTTCAGTTCTGTTTTATCGACATTAGTTTTTCAATTTGACAGTTTATTGTCCGTGGACTTCCTATTCTTTTTACGTCCGTAGACGGCTTCCCTTAATTCTAAAGGGTGGAAGGGGTGGGAATCAAACCCATGACCATCTGATCACAGACAAACAGACGTATCACTTGGAACAAAATGCGATTAAAATCAATAGTCACGAAAACATAATCGCCCAATGCTAACCACTTTGTATTTCGCAAACTCACTGAGTAGATGGCGGTAGTGGGCCAACGTCAAACAAGAGCGAAAACGATGCGAGCGCCGTGAGCGAGAGATTTGCGAACTATAAAATATTTGAATTATCCGTTAAAAAAGGAAACGATGGGAAGTAAGTAGAGTAAGACGTCTGTTTGTCTGTGATCTGATTATCAGTCAGACGTGTAGACAACTACTCTACGGCCCCCCGGCTAGGTGGTGTCTTGAATCAGCTTCCGTTGGTTGTCGTCGACCAGAAGACCAATTGAAGCTCTGGCCATGCTGCCACTGCGGCTTGGTTCACTTGCGTTTCTCCTGGGCAGGTTTTGGTCACGTACTCCCAAAGATCCTCACGAATCGGTCTTGAATTTCCAGCTTCAATAATTGCTTCAGTTCGTTGGCCGTAATTTGGAGAACACAGATTGGCATCTGGCCAAATTTTTCTATACTGATCTACGATGCGAACAAGCTCCTCGTTGCCGTAGAGTTGGTTTGGCCGCTTCATTTCCACGTTGTTTGGCTGTGATTATCCTATCGGAAGCAAAACTTCCCCTTGCCAACAACACCAATTTCGAATTTCACAAATTCGCGGAACTCTTTATTACTATCAGTAGCATTATAATGTATGTATTTATATTTATATCGTCGATCGGAAATAAATGCATCTCTTACCTGTCTAAAACACGCGCAAGCACACGTCACCACAAGTCGACATCTAGGTATCTACCAGTACCGTTCTAGTATTCGTTATACTCCTTCCGTGCGGCCATCGCTTCCTGCTTGATCGATACCACATTGGAGATCGTTGGCACCGAAGGACCCTCCTGCAAGCTATCCTGTTCGGAATGATACTGATGTTCCTGTTCTTCATGCTGTAGCTCCTCCTCGTCATGCGCATCCTCACCGTCAAGTGCTTCCTCCCCGCCATGTGCTTCCTCTCCACCATGTACTTCCTCTTGCTGCTCATCGTCATCATCCTCGATCTCCTCCACGTCGCTAGAGATGGCAAAAACTTTTTTCTTCGGCGAAGGAGTCTCCCCTTCTGCGCCTTCCGGCGGAGGTTCAGTTTCATCCGGCAGCATGCGTTCCTGTTTGATTTTCAGCAGCATTTTCTTGCCACCGCCGGAAGAGGAGGACGGTCCAGGACTTGGACCCGGTTGCGATCCGCTACTTTGGACCTGGTAGTTGTGCACGACGATCTGATGGCGGACGCGGTCCTGATTGCGAAGGAACTCCCGATTGCAGATCGTACAGTGGAACCGCTGGACATCCTTGGAGTCGTCCGAGTGGTAGCGTTTCTTGTGCTGAATCAAAAGGACCTGGCGGTCGAACTTGACGTTACACTGGTCACAGGGATAGCGATAGCCACCGCTATGCAGGCGGATGTGGGACACGTAGGCGTTCCGATGCACGGTGCGCTTCGGACAGTGAGGACATTTGTAGAAGAACTGCTGATCCGGATGGTGCTGCATGTGATGGGTCTGCAGCATTTGACCGGTGACGAAGACGAGGGAACACAGGGAGCACGGATAGTCGGTGGTATCCGGTTCCACTTTGATCCTTTGCCTCTTTTTGCCGCCAGCGGTAGTGGTGCCGGCTACTTGTCTTTCGATACCGTGGAATACGGTATGATGGTAGCGGCGGGCAGATTTCCGAATGAAGATCCGAGGACAATAGGCGCATTTGAAGCGATTGGCAAGGGATAGGGATGAGCCACCGGTGTGATAGCGTTGCTTGTGACGTAGGAGATCGGCCGGTTTGTAGAATCCGGCGTCGCACTGGTCGCACTGATGAGGCAGCTTGCCCAAATGATTCAAGATATGCAGCTTGAGAGTGTTTCGGTTGGTGAAAACTTTCTTGCAGTACTGGCATGCCATAGATTTCGGGAGTGAGGAAAGGACCTGCTTCGCGATGGGTTCCTTGTCCGCGTGATTGTGCGTCACGTGGATCGCACGGGCCGTTTTGGTCATCAACTTCCGCGGACAGTAGGGACAAGGGAAGCGAACCTTCTTCTCGCCGTCCTCGTCATCAGATCCATGCATTTCTTCCATATGGCGGTCAACGTCCTTCTTCCGGATAAATCTCTCATCACATTGATCACATCCGAACGGATGCTCTCCGGTGTGGTTCATCATGTGCTCTCGGAGCGAGGTCTTGTGCTTGAACAGCTTGGAGCAAACCGTACATTTGAATCGAACCGGAACATCCGGATGTTTGAGGGCAAAGTGTATTCGCATGGTCTTCATCGAAGGGAACTTCCGTTCACACTTGGAACACGGGAAGTTACTCTTACGACCTTCCCATACCGTCGGCAACTTCGCCGGTGACTCAATGTTGTGCACGACCTGTTCATGCCGGAAGCGATCCTGATTCCTCACGAAGAATCGCTCGCACTGGTCACATTTGTAGCGCTCCAGAACCTTGTCCTTGGAGTCCTCACCGTGCCATTTTTTTATATGATTCTCCAGCTTTAGCTTTCGTTCGAAGCTGCTTCCGCAGATTTCGCACTTGTGCGGCATGGTTCCGTGGTTTATGACACAATGAGACCGCAGCGCAGTTCGGTGACGGAACACCTTTGGGCATTCCGGACATTTGTGCCGCTTGGAAATCTTCGGCATGGACTCCGCATCCTGGTCCGCGTGGTGCTCGGCAAAGTGCGCATCAATGGCTTCCCGGGTATCGAAATGCTCATTACAGCCATCGCAGGAAAGAACCTGCAAAAACGGAATGGCCTCTGTCGGTGGAAATTCCGCCGGTTTCCTATTGTGGAAGTGCAACATGTGCAAATTGCGACCGGACTCCTGCAGGAATATCCTCGGACAAAGGGTGCACTTGAAGCGCTTGTCCGTGTAGCTCGGAGAGTTTTTATCGTGGTAGCGTGACACGTGATTGTCCAGCCGAGCTTTCATCGTGAACTTGGCACCGCACTCCACGCACGAAAACGGGAAATCCATCGTGTGGAAACGGGTGTGTGCCCGCAAGGAATTTGTTTCCGAGAACTTCTTGCCACAGAAGCGACACGAATAGACCATCGCTTGCTCCGGATGTTTCTTGCGGATGTGGTTCTGTTAAGCAAAAAAATATGATCAAGTTAAGATTGGTGGAAGCCGAAATGGCCGCAGTAGCAGAACATGAATACCAAAAGAACCTACCTTGATTTCCTTCATCAATCGGAACGTTTCCTGGCACACTTGACAACGATAGGCCCCATCCGAGCTGACCTCGAAGGGCAACGGTTTGAGCGGTTCCTCTTTTTCCTTGTCCTCGCCCTTGGCTTCGCTGCTGGCCCTGGTCGAAGCCTCCATCGATTTTTCATCCTCCTCCGATTCATCCAGCAGATCCACAACCTGCTCCCCCTTGAAGCTCTTCGCCAGACCCGGACGTTCCACGCCATCTTCGTCATCGTCATCGTACTCTTCCTCCTCTTCTACGGCGTCTTTACCCGCTGCTCCATGGTGGTCATCCATCCCATACGGTTCCGGCTTTATCAACATGTCGCCCCGGATCAGCTCTTCTTCGACTTCTTCATCGATCTCCTCACCGTCGTCTTCCACCAGTCCTTGTTCCAACAGTTCGTCACCTAGGCCACCTGCTCCAGGCCCCTCCCCCTCATCATCGGTGTCACTCAAGCAGTAAATCATGTCCTCCTCGAACCCGACAGCATTCTGCGCCAGCTCTTCCTGGTGTTCCACCTTCACCTGATAGTGCAGCAGCTCCATCCGCTTCCGCTGCAGCACCTCGTCCAGTGTCCGGCACCGCTCTCGATACTTATGAAATCCTTCCAGCGTCATCTGGCACATCCGACAAACGGCGCACCGATAATCCATCTCCATCGTGACGTGAATGTCCACCAACCTTCCAATCAACTCGATCACCGCCTGTTTCGGTTGACCGTCCGGCGGAAACAGCGGTTCCACGTAGAAGCCGGAAAAACACAACCGGCAGTACGTCTCCGGGTTGTCATTGGGGCTGCAAGACCAACAAAAAATGCAATCACATTTTCATCCTCCCACGGCCCGTACCACATCCAATTCCATACTCACATATCGGGAATTGTGTCCGTGTCCATGTTGCGACCGCTCCAACGCCCCGCAAATCCCGAAAAAAGTCACAAAACAAATCCGCGATCAAAATTTGCTGCAACCAGCGACGATGGACATCTTAGATTTTTTTTTCCTTTTTCTTCTCCACCGCATCAGTCGCACGGCGACGACGACGACGACGACAAGAACGATGCACTTCACGCCGCTCTCCTCCCGCACAGCAAACTTGATGCGCGATGTGTACACCCCTCTCACCCACTTGCACGCTGCTGGTGTTGCGTCGACGGCGTCGACTGACCAACCCACCGGTTGTCAAAAAGTTATGCTGCGACGCGTGCTTGAGCATAGGAAAGGGAATAAAACACAAAAAGTGATTTCCCTTTTTTGATATTCACGACGCCAGGGGCGGATTCAAGGGCGGATCTATCTACACGGAAAATGTCAACTGCAGAACTTTTTTTTGTGACTTCATGAAAATCGAAGACTACTTTTATAAAGTGGTCTTCATGAAAATCTTTCTAGTTTTTCTACACTGAAAGACGGCTTGCGGTTGAAATCAGGGGATCCGCAAGCGGCAAGGTAGGCCTACTTCTCATCTTCTGCGAGTGTGTTAGCATAGACTAATTGTGTTAGCATAGATCGCATAGATAGTTAGTGTTAGGTGTTAGATTGGGTGTTAGTGTCGACTGGCAATGCGACCTGGGTTCTGAATCCTGAAATTACTATTCTGATGGTCAATTTAAATACGCAACGCCACTAAATTTGTGCAGACTGAGTTTCGTTTCAATTCAACAGAATAATGCTTTCAATTTTACCATGGACCCGATTTATAATTTGTGGTGTACTGGCACCACTGCATGCAGCATGTCCAAAACCACTGTTTGGCATGACCAAGGGCATGACAACGGTTGCGATCTTGGCACTGCCAGAACTACGGTGCAATGAGCGGTTGGATTGTGAGTTGCCCTTGGGAGGCCAGTAGAGATCCTCTCATCTTCTCCTCCCACACCCTGTCCCGCACCGATCATCCAAATACCCGTCGGTCAATCCAAGAATCGATCTGCAATCAGATATAGATAAGACTTTCGTTGAAATATTCCGATGCACAAAACTTACCCCTAAGCATCGACATCGACATCACAACACAGACAAACAGACACACTACTCAAATCCCAATCATCGCACGATTTAACGGTCATTTTAAAAATAAAATGTGGTTCGGACTGTGCTCGCATGTGTCATGATGGCGCTGATGTGCCTACATCACCTCTCAATTTCGGAGAGAAATGAACGCGACGCCGATCAATGTTTACATAAAATGACTCAATCATGAACCTTCATTCATGTTTTATGAATGGATAACGCCACGAGGGAGTCGTCACCTGCTAAATTGTTACATCGAACCGAGGGAAACAACACCTGCAAAAGAATGCTTCGGATTGAGCATTATAGAGGGTGCTAGTGGGATACCAAACGATATTTTTGAAACAAATTTCTTCTAAGTAATATGTCTGTTTGTCTGTGATCACAACCCATCAGATCCGATCGGAATATCCCGAGATGCTCCTCCGTCTATGCAGGTTACGCTGCTCGGTATGACAGTATGATGAATTCGTGGAGAAATATTTATTCAATAAACAAATCTTTAATTAACGCATAATCACTTTTTATTTTTAAACGGTTTCAATATAGCTGAACCATATGCCCTATGCTTAAAATACCATGGAAGACCATAAACAAATAATAACACATACATTGTTCGTTTTCCTTCCACGTTTATTGTTAAACTGGTCTCTAACCATTTGCTATGCAGTGGATTGTCTCAAAAACTGGATAGTATATTGACTGTATCCCACCGACGAACCGACGTGATAGTTATGATTCAAAAGTGTCGTTTTCTTTGGTACATCGAGGTCTTGAAATTAGTCTATGGTGTCCCCCCCAAATTTAACGGTCAACCACCGAAGCGAGCGATCGCTTCTGTCAAATCACCGTAGACGCGAACTGTTTCCTATATGAACACACAGGGGTTCGGTGTCGAGCTAACAAATCATAGCGAGCCGTTATAGAGGTGGCGATAGTGTTCGGCTATTTTTCATCATGGCGTCGCGGACAACAAATTTGAATTTATTTGTTCTAGCTGTCACGTCGGTTCGTCGGTGTGTATCCTTCACTGTATTGCGAAAAATTTGTTCGAGAAAACGAGCGATTTGTTATGGTAACCTGTCTTAATCGCCTATTCCACATACTGTAATTTGGCGGCTTACCATTTGTCAAACTGGCAAATCTGTACATGGATTCTCGGATAATCTGTAGAATAGTCAATGTCAATTACTAATAGTCATCTACAGTATTAGAAACATTGCATTTATTATGGCGCCAGCACCAAACCGAATAGCGACGTTTTGACTAGCGACACTTTTCGACTAGCGACACTTTTTTTCAGTACCGGGTGTAGTGCGCTGTGTGCGTTCAATGATGCACTATCATATTCGTCACTTCCGATGTACACACTCAGATTTGATTACCGAAGTCGGTAAAATTTTACTGGGTTTTTGAACAGCAGAGTTAAGTCGGTAAACGGTTGTGAGTACCGAAAAGTCGGTAACACATAACATTTCGATCTGTCAAACAAATACTGATTTAGTCAGTAATAGCTGATATACATGTTGCTGTCTTTTTCGGTAATCTAAAATTTAATTTGATTGGTCTTACTGAGATTTTCAGTTCCGGGAAATATTTTGTTCCCCCCAGATCTGTCCCACTTTTCGATACAATTTAAATTCATCCACGTCATATAGGTGCTTCCGATTCATGTGCCCCTGCCGACCACTTTTGGAAGGATTGAAAATCCACGACGTAATGATTCATAACAACTACGGCAGAACCGGAACGACCTCAGGGCAAAGCTCGACGCGCGGGAGTATCCAGTCAGTGAACGAATATTGTTCCGTCTGGAGATGCCGCAAAATATATCCAATCTGCTGGAACACTTGCACAAACTAGTCCCTGAAGGATTATTCAAGGCCGTTCCAGTTCTCCGGTGCAGAAGATTTCCGAATACTTACCAAATGAGCGGCAAGGGCACAGGAATCGGTGTTGCACATGTAAAATCATGGCGATAGCTCTGATGATCGAAGCTATTTTTTTTTGACAGTTAGGAGCACGCGCGGATTATTGTTTACAGTTTACTTTAACGAAAGCTCAGTAAAAACGAACAGTACAGTTTTTTTACTGACATTTGACTGAACTCAGTAAAACTTCAACTTTGCTGAATCCTCGGTATAAACTATAACCGTGTTCAGTAAAATGTCAAAAAATATTACTGAACATCAGTAACGTTGTACGAAAATGCTGAAAACTCAGTAACTTTTGTATTTTACGGTTCAAAAACCGTAAAATAAATTACCGAACAGAGAAATCGAAATTGAGTGTGTATGTTGTAAACAACCCACAATTGGCTTCTTTAGCGTTGTTGAGATAATTCCATATTCTGAATCTCCACACACTTAAATTAAATCGCCGACCTCAGCAAACGGATTGCCGAGAATCCAACAGCCGAGAATCTGGTAAATATTTTCACTGAATCTCGGTTAAAGTTTTACCGAGATGTCGTTAAAACTTTGCCGATATCTCGGTAATCCAACTTTTTACCGAGATCTCGGCAAAGTTCACCGAGACTCGGTAATGGTTTACCGAAATCTCGGTAAAATTTTTACCGAGAATCAGTAAATATTTTACCGAGATATCAGCTGTTGGATTCTCGGCAAACCGTTTACCGAGATCAATTTCTGAATTTAAGTGTGCATGCCAAACTGAGCCGAAATCCAAATTTTCATGAATTTTGGTGCCCGGGAACCTGTTTTAAAATCAATTTGAAGTTTGTATGGGAGCGATTTGTCGAATCACCCCTCGTCGCATTTTGTACTGGGTGGAGCTGTCAAACAGTTACCCAGCTGTCAAAAGGTGATTTTGAAAAATCTCTTTGAAATTAATTTTAGGTACCAAAATAACGTTCTAAAAATCTGCAAAAAATCATAGTGGCTCAGAAAAAGGTGCTCTTTCGTTTAAAATCAAAAAATCGATACATTTTTCTTAATTTAAAAACCCAATTAGCAAAAATATTTATCTCAAAAAAAGTTTTTCGATTTCCAACCGAATTCATAATGTTCATAATACTGTTAGTGATTATGCGGGATGCCTTTGTAAATTATTTAGCGAGAAATTAAGAAACAAGCTGGGCGCTTGCAAAAAAAAAAACGATGCGCTTTCTGGATCATGTCGTTCACAAACACGAATATGCGGAACTGTTTACCATGCTGTTAAGCCAGAGTTATGCATTGTGAAATATATTTATTGTGGATTTGGAAGAAACCGAAGAATGAGCATCGCTCAAACTTCACTGCATTACTAGCGAACTTAAGGTTAGATGAGACGACTCACCATGGTACTCAGATATCATTCATGCTATTATCACTTTATAATTTTCTCAAATATAATCATTGTTGCTACCAGCGGTGAGGATGCAACAAACGAAAATTCGTCTGTGCTAATGCCGTTATAATAAACAATAAATAGTACTATGAAAAATACATTTTTTGTTTGAGTATTGCTTGAATCATGAATTTTATGTGAAATTTATACATAATTATTAAATAACATCCATGCATAATAATATTATAAACCTCACACATATTTTTTATTCACCACTCTTATCAATGGATCACTAAAATAACTAAAACGACCGCTATGAAATGAACAGATAGCGCCACCGTAGCCTTGTGTGTTTGACGTAACTCGACTGCTGTCACTGTGTTACCATCCATATACGGTGGCGCTTTTGTTTTGATGCGGTGAGTAGCGGAAAAGTCGGCTTCAATGATCCATTCCAATAACTTCTAAACATATATTTTATTTGCGAGAAGTCTAATCAAAATTATGCTTGCGAACATACTATTTAAAGGTGATGCCAAATTGCAAAAAATTATGTAGTTTCACACATAATAGTTAAACGGAAAATCTCCTCAGTGTACAAAAATGCTTAAACTATATATAGGGCACTGCACTGTTTTGATTTTGAATGGGATTTTGACGTTTCTTGGCCTTGTTGTTTACAAAATTTCTGTAAGAGTGAAAGAGAAGGGGAGAATTACATGCAGTGCCCTATATATAGTATACCCCGTCTAAAGGTGGGGTTGGGCATTACAGGGTTATGTTTTTTTTTGAGCGCACCCTAATGTGCGCCCTTTAGAAACTTCGCACTGTGGATCAAAGTTGCACGCAATTTGTGGAACCTATGTTGTGACGTCTCATCGCTGGGCCAGGGGAAGGTAGTCGTTCAGATGCGGAAAGGGCGTCGTGGATCGCGCAGGAAGAGGCAGGCTCCGTAAAAAAAAACAGTGGTGAAAATTTATTTTCTTCCTCTGCGTCCGCGACCGAGAAGCAAGAAGAACAGAACAGAAGTGCAAGTGAATCCGTGCGCGACGCGTTGTCCCGTGAGTGCTGCTGACTGGTTTTTCGCTTACTTTCGGTGGAAAATGCATCCGTTCCGGGTCGCGGTGGTCCGTTCGGTGTAATCGGTGATGTAACAGATCCGGGTGGTGGTGCGAAAATAGTTGGTGTTTTGTGCTGCGGTTTCGTTTTCGGGTGGAATTTGATGCAGTTGGCCCCCCGCAGCACGGGAAGAGCAGTGGGCGGAACGCTGGCTTTCTATGATTGAATTTGCGTGAATGGGAAGAAAATCAATTCGTGCAGGGAAGGCAGCTGGTGGTGCCAGGGGAGATTCCGATAAAAATTGGGTGTGTTGGTGAAAAAGGGATTTTCGCTTGAAAGTTTGTTGTTTTTCTTCGCGGGGAGAAGATTGAAGGAAATAATCGAAGAAGACGGAAGAGATCCCAGTCTGACGAGGGCATTATTTTTTTGTGTGTGAAAGGGCTCGACAGCCAGAGGCAATCCGGTTTTCTGAGGCAGCAGCACAAAGAAGATGCTGGGAGAAAACTAACGACGAAAGAAAAGCTGAAAAAGTGCAAGCGAATGTGATTATAAGTTGATGCTGCTGCTGGTGCTGGTGCTCTTGGTTGATTCGAGTGTGGCCCTTCGGCGATCTGCTGCTGGTGTGCTTCGGGAGGAAGCAGCTCTAGTGGATGCTTATGCTGATGATGATATAGGTGTGAGAGAGAATAAATTGTGCAAAATTTTAGCCATCAAATCGCGAAATGCCAAGTGATGAACAACATGCAATTGTATGCATAGTGAGTAAGCCTACCGGAGAATGGTGATCACTGTAAGAAAAATGCACCGAACCTCGTAGGCGAGATTTTGCTTTGATGCTGCGAAAAGAAGAAACTGCTGCTTCCGCTGTTGCATCGCAGACGGTGGTGCATTAATACCTAGAGTGCAAGGTGGAAAACACTCCTACGCGTGACGCGCTGATCAATCGTGCACATCGCCAAAAAAGGACTTGCCCTGGTTGGGCTGCTGCCATCCGGTTCAATTCTCCCAAAGTCGGAGACGCCAGCTTTGTCCCGAATAAAACAGGTACGGAATATAAATCATCCTCTGTGTCGGTTTAGCGATGCAACACTTTTTCCTGCAGTCTCAGAATGGAAGCAAATCAAGTCACTCGTTTTTTTTTTTTGCGTTCATCATTAGCGAAAGCCAGGGGATGCAGTCAGCTCGAAATAATCATGGCAGCCGGAGGTGGAAGGTGGCTGCTGCGCCTTTGGACAAGGGAGGAAAGTGTGTAGGCAAAAAATCGATAAAGTCTAGAGCACGTCATTCACTGCGGCAGGGCTGGTGCAGAGTGCTGTTTATTGATTTGATCAATAACAGTGAACTCTCTTACTTGATAGTCACAGGTTTTTTTTTTTCTGGCGTTACGTTCCAACTAGAATGGATCTCAGTTTAGTTTTCTATGAGCATGAAGTGCACTTCTACCTAAAATTATTAGCTGTAATATGTGTGTCAATCTACCATTTTGAGAAATGAATATCGTATTTAGCATGTCAGTTGTGTTTCTTCTTCGTATATTGAAGAAAAAGAATCACTTGAATTTCCTCTACTGGTTCCTTCTGAAATTCACCCGCATGTTCCTGTTGAACTCCTTCAATAATTTCTACGGAAATTAATTACCTTAGTCAGGAATTCCATCGAGAGTTCTTCCATGAGTTTCTTCTGAGATTCTTCCAGAATTCAGAATTGCTTCTCAAAAGATTGTTCTGGGTAATCTTTAGGGATTCCTCCAAGAAGTTCTTTTATTCCTTGAGCGGTACTTTCTAAGATTCCTCCTAAAATTCCTCTAAGCATGTTTCTGAGATTCCTTTACTTTTATTAACGACTCTTTTTGCTGGGAGTTTTCAGCCCGAGGCAGGTTCATTCCCGATTCCTCTAGCAGGAAATTTCGTAGGACTTTCACTCTCCTCTTCTCCTAGAATTTATCCAGGTAATTTATTTAGAAAATCTTTTGGCAGACTTTTGAAATGGTTTTTGCAGAATATCCTCCTAGTGAAAAATTCGCCAGGAGCTCCACCACAAATTCCATTGGAACTTCCATTAGAAGTTTCACCAGGAATCCCTCCATGAGATTCTTCCAGAGTCTTCTTCTTCTTCTTTATGGCTCTACATTCTCACTGGGCCTTGGCCTGCCTGGTTTCTTGACCACTACGATACCCAACTAACATTTTCAGCGCTATAAGCTTCAGTCATTTGCTTTCTGTTGTGTAACCATCGAGTAAAAGCAGTTAACGCTGAATAAAAGGAAAGCTAGTCAAATATAAATCGTAAGCTAATACACGACTGCAAAACAAGCATCATACAGCTACCAAACTCGGTTTTCAAAAATCCATTGCTTGTCACTGGGGCTACCTTTACTCCACCGTATTCCAACTCCGGGAGATTTCCCGGAAGATGTGAAAACTTGAACACATCGAATAGGAGTCCCCACTAACAAAACAGCTGCTACTATACAGTACAATTCATTATACTGACAAATCCCCAAACCAGCAGCGCTTTAAAGACCGTTATGCGATTTCACTACGGCTAGAAGCTGTAATAAAGAAACTGTTGGTTTACCAACACGGCTTGTCGGATATAAACATTATTGTCAAAACAAACTTTAAGCGGGATACATAGCTACTACACAAATTCTTTACAGCTATCCATGTATGCGCTGTGAAATTATTTGGGTTGCTTTTATTGCACTTTAATTCAATGCCGGAAGATGTGCAAATCGAGTAAGAGTCCCAGTCACTACAACAGCTGCTTTTATACAGTACGTTTTGTAATTAGCATTAGCATTAGCATTAGCATTAAGCGAGTCGCACAAATTCGTAGGTGGTACAGTCCTAGACCGCTGTTATGAGGATTGCCTCCTTCCCGTCCGAACCAAAGCACAAAGATTTGGGACTAATCTCTGACTCTTAGACAAGATTGATGCAATCCTCCAATGGTCGAGCACTGTCCTGGCCACGTCCTTGCGACTGCTGAGGAATGGGAAAGGATGGTTAGTTTTGGACACCTATGAAAAATGTAGACAACTCTACGATCTCTCAGGCCTAGGTGTCACGGGAATTTGGGTGTTGTTAGTGGAAGGGTAAACTCCAAAGGATACGCTTGGTTAACGTTCAGGCACACCATTGTTAGACTGCTTCGAATCAGTTGTCTGCCCAATTCATCCAGGTTTCCTAGTCATCTTGTTGGCATTTGGTTGAATTACTAGATTCTGCGGTTGATAATCTGAAATATAAAATAATATTAACATCGTACGTCAAATAAGCTACAAATTAGTGATACGCTCGCCACAGTTACATATTTTTAAAATATTATTTATATCGTACGATACATTTACCTGAATCCTGCTGAAATAAAATGTTAATTAGCAGTACATTGAAACACAAATACTACAAAACACAAGGAAAAGAGCATCAAACTTTGATCTTGCAATATTTAAAAATATGGTAAATATCAAGATCAAAATTTGATTTGGTAGATCTTACACCGCAACGCACCATTCTAAAGTGATCTACCCACGTTACGGGGTTTTATACAGAACGTTTTGTAATGTTGCCAAAACACAAAACAGCAGCGCTTCGTAGCCGTTTAAAGAACACTCTTTCAGCTAGAAGCTGTGAAGAAGAATCTGTTGGCGCAACCACACAGCTTGTTCAATGTAAACATTATTGCGTTTGACGTTTCACAAGCTTTTACAGCAAGATGAAGTTGGGTAAGGTTTCTTGTAGCACAATTATGGAGCCTTGTCTGGAGTAAAACAAAACGAACTATTTTCTATGTTATTTATATGTAGCAGTATGGCAGCGAGGACATCATCGGGACCAGCGGATACGGAGATCGGGAGCTCGATTCCAAGTAGCGGCAAGTACTTTAATCCCTCCCCCTGGATATTCGATCTTGACGCGATGGGAGGGCTTAACCCATTAGCACTTTAGCGCCAGTTCATTCACCACCGCTTGGACTTATCTAGCTAGATATATCTAGTTTACGAGTTGAGCGCAAGTGAAGGAATCGCCGTAAGTGCTAATGGGAACCAAAGGAGTATCCGTCGTGCATTTATCACAAGTCAAAAACAAATTATAATTCAACTTGCATAGACCTAATCTTTGCATTCTTTGAATTTTCTCAAATTTAACAATAATTGTTAAATTTAACGTAACGCAAGAGTGGGTAGAGGAGGTCTCTGCGTTACACTCATCATTCGTTACTTGAATTCGTTAGTACACAGGACAGGGGACGCTAGGATAAGTTGACTTACAGCCTTACAGATTAGATTCATTACAATTAGAAAATTATGGACTGATTAGGTAAAGATAAAACTGTTGATTATAGGAGTTTGTATTTGTATTTCTTATTTTTATGGGTTTTGTGAATTTATAAAAGTTGACAAATAATCATTATCATTTTTATTTTTGACAAAAATCAGTTGACTGAACTTTTTTGTTTTTATATCTTAGTCGGTATTATTTCACTGATCAAAAATGCAGGAATTTAGTTAGACTTGACGGTTGACATTGTAAAGGGTTACGATGCATATAATATTACTTTGGACTGAGATGATCACAGATATGCAGAAGACGACTAGCGAAATTAGAAACACAATTTGATACATTATTGACTATATTTTGACAAATAGGGTTTGACAAATTTCTTTACAATATCGAATGGAAGCTCAAAAAGTGTTATCTAACACTAATATGAGAGTTATTTGGAGATGATGCTGGTGCTGTCAATGACTAACATCGGTTATTGACACTATTGGTAATCAGCTTGAAATAATTTTCAGAATGTATTATAAAATAACTGAGGATATTATCTGATTATTGTTTGGGGAAGCTGTTAGAAAAACTAGTTGCCCATATCGGCTAAAAACGCTAGTTCTGGTAGCTGTCTTCGAATAATTTTCAGAAATATCAAATCTTTAAAAATTAGCTACGACACATTTTTTTTCTCTTTTTTTTTTCTTTTTACTCTTTGTATATTTCTTAAGAATAGTGCTCTGAAGGCGTTAACATAGACATAGACACCCTTTTTATCTCTGAATGTTGTCCAGTGACCTCGGAGATTTTCGATTATTGAAATATTATTCAATTATCAAATCATCTTTGGAGCTTCCATTCGATCAAAACACTAGTGCGATGGGAAAAGTTAAAAACAGTATTTTTAAAAACTACTACGACCTAATGCTAATTACTACACACTTTGCTCAAGTTGACGACATCGTCTAGTCCATCGTGAGTATTAGTCCTAGTAGGGGGAAAGTTGGGAAAGGGTCCAGGCTTTGCTATCAGCTGTCCTGCAGCTCCACCTGGTCACTCTTCAAAAAAAAAAAAAAAAAGTAGCGGCAAGTACTTTAATAATTCAATTTTAAAAGTGATAATTCCAGTTCCACATGTATTGCGTCACGGTATCCATAACCTAATTATATTTAATCGTTTAATTTGGGGATGCCGTAAAACTATTATTTAACAATTGCAAAAAGGCTGAAAAAGCGCCTTCTCAAGATGTTTTTCAGTTAGTGGTTACATAGGAGCCGAGAAAAGAGCTATGACTAGGTGGCATAGAAGCTGATCGCACAGCATGTACAAGCTGATTAAGTTCGCCAGATTCATTGGTATAGGGCTTGCATAGAAGCTTCCGTCCATATGTACAACACAGTAACTCAGCATCAAGCCGTATTAAGGACGCTTTGTTGACGTTTACATTCACAATAAATGTTAGTTGGGTAGTTTTACAGCCCCCGGCAGTAAAAGATACAGGCATTTTCGGTTTGTAGACTGGCATAGCTCCGGCATTCAGGAACAGGTGTACCTTGATTTTTATACTGTGTACTAAACCTTGTCGGAAAACTTTTGGAAATCTTGCCTTGTAGTGCTGGCTTACGTTGGGCTGTCCCATAGTCCAAACAAATCGATCCACTCTAGGCCAAACAGGTTGAGATTGTTGTTGGCCACGTAAAGTTTCCCTGGTTTGGTGACACCTGCAAGTGTGACTGTGCTTTAAAGTTCATAAAGAAGCAGAAGAGGCTTTCCAGAAGCTGTTGTTGCTGCTCTTGTTGTGTGTGAGAAGTAGTTGAGGGGATCCAAGACATCCGAGAGATGATAATGTTTCAAACTGCAGCGTCACTTCTGATCCATTGAGCTGACCGAAGTGTTTGCTTCTGTTCCACCATATCGGTATCATGCTTGAGATTTTGAAGACGTTAACAATCCATGGATTTGCTGAAGAGTGAAATCCGGATGCTGAACAATTCCTTGAGTTTCTTGACGGTTTTCATGAACTCACGGTCATGTTTCGGAAGCACGAAATTGACGTAACTAACGGTCGAAAACGTTGACCCTGAGGCTTCTCAGGAGCAAACGTACCTTCACTGCATCGTCCAACTTCGCACCGTCCTTCAAGAAGAGATCCTCGTATTTGCGATACCACCGGTCGAAAATTTGACCATTGTCCTGATCGTAGGAGAACTCGTAGATGTTCGATGCCAGAGATTCAATAATGAATTTACTTGAAGATTGGTCGCTCGAAGATTGGTCGGATCCGGAGCCTTCTTGAATGTCAAATCGCTCCAGCAAAACCATCAACTGCGCGTTTTGCATAGTCATCTGCTAGTTCTGTCGGACCATGTGCTGCATTTGCGTTTCATTGTCTCCACCAGGTGGTGCCATGGTATGTGCGTTGAAGTCTTGATTACCTCGTCATCAACTGCTGTACTTCACTACTATTTTTTATTGTTCGAGTGGTAGATACAGATTTTTCTTCTTATTTCAGCTGTAGTTTAATGTCCGCCAGTCTCTGGTACTACACAGCTAGAAAAAATCACCGACTTCGGTAATGTTTTACCGAAATCTCAACCGTTAAGTTTGTTTTACAGGAAAAATTCGGTAAAGGTAGAAACTTTTACCGAAGTTCGTTAGAGTTTGACAGATAAACGATAAAATTTTACCGAAATTTGTTAGATTTTTACAGAATTTCGTTAAAAATCCATTACCGAACGCTCAGTGGTTGAGATTTCGGTAAAAATTACCGAACGCGATTAGCTGTGTAAGCCTAAACAAGGACGATCAGGTAGATATTCACATACACCTGACAACCTACATATCGAACCCATCAACACATGGGTCGGAACCTACGGATTTGCTTCCTAACCGAGGGAAGGCGTGATCGGATATTAGATAGAAACCGCCGTATGCAGTGCCCTTCCAGACATTCTTTCCTAGATTTATCTAGAAATGATTTCCAAGATTTCTCCAGTATTACTCCTTCTAGGAAAGAGTTCTCAAAGGAATCCCAGATAAAGTTCCCGGAGGAATCCACGAAAGAGTTCCGGATGAAATTCAAGAAGCAATTCCATAAGAATCCCGATGAAAAGAATCTGCAGGAGGAATCTAACATGGAATACCTAGAAGGAATCGCTGTTGGAATTTTGGAACGAGTTTCTGAAGGAATCTCGGAAAAAACTCCTGAAGCAATCCCCGAAACAACTCCTAGAGGAATCCCGGATGAAATTGCTGGAATTTCCAGGAAAACTTTCTGCAAGTCCAAGGAAACTTTTAAAGACATTCCAAAAAAAACTATTGGGAGAATGTCGGATGGAATTCCTGGAGGATTCCCGAAACTCATTGAGAAATCTTTGAAGTTCCAGTGGCCTTCTTTGAAGGAACCCTGGAAGAAGTTTCTGGAGGAATCTCAGGTAGCATAGCATAGCATAGCCGACCGTACACATCCTGGGGTGGCTGTCGATAGAGAAGTTTAATGCGCCAGAAAAGTTGCCTGGGACTTGACAAACCTTTCATTTAACGAACTCTCGACACCTGGCCAGGTCCTTACGATCAGCGGGGATGGGGAGGAAATGTTGATTAGATATCTACTCAGAATATGTCCAAGAACTTGGCCCACTTCATAGATATCTGGAGTTAGAAATTAGATAGGGTTTAATGGGATGCTTTCCTTGGTGAAAAAGCGTACGAGAAATTGTCATCTTTTAATCATTTACCTGGTTACCACTGAAAAAGTAAAAATAAGCATTAATCAAGTCGCACAAATTTCGTAGGTAGTACAGCCATAGACCACAGTTGTGAGGATTGCCTCCTTCCCGTCGGATACCAAAACACAAAGATTGGAGACTTCTCTCTGACTTCTCAACAAGACTGACGCAATCCTCCAATAGTCTAGAGTTGTCCTGGCCTCGTTCTTGCGACTGCTGAGGAATATGAAAGGATGGTTAGTTAGACACTTAAAGAAAGATGTAGAAAGTTATACGACCTCTCGGGCCTAGGTGTCAAGGGGATATGGGTGTTGTTCTAGGTGTTGTTAATGGAAGGGTACTCCAAAGGATGCGGTTGGTCAACGTTCAGGTACACCATTATTAGACTGCTCCGAAATAGTTATCTGTCCAATACGTCTTGGTTCCCTCGTCATCTTAATGGCATTTATTTGTATAACTTGATTTTTCGGTTGAGAATCTGAAATTGCGGAGTTGTACGGCCAATTATTCTCTTTCCATTCCAGAAACGACCGTTTTGAAGCAAGAAGTGTCCCAATGGCCAACACAAACGGGACTTGTCCGAAACACACAAGATAAGTACAACAATTTTATAATCAGGCGCCCAACTCTTTCTACGACTTTGCTAATAGATAATGCAATATGCATACTTCAATATCAATTATTTGTTTGTTTGCGCGTTTATTTATGACACTATTGAAGCATTCTTGTCGCCGCGGAATAGTTTACAATTTATCTTATTTACATTTTTCAATTCACTTTAAAGTATCTAACACTGCTTTTACAATTGTGTATGCAAACTTGTATCTTAATTATGTTCATTATTAACTAGCTGTCCCGGCAAACTTTGTCTTGCCGTCTTGTGGTGGTTTGACAACTGTTGAGCTCATAACGTCACCGCACTCTAGATTGATTTGATTTTGATCATGCTGAATTTGTTCCCGGCTCATAAAAAATCAGTATTTTCACAATTTTCATGCCTTTTTTAAAGATTTTCGTAACTTTTTCTGCATATAAACACAGCCACCATGAATACGAATCAAACCCTGCATAAATCATCCTGATCGGTTCATCCGTTCGTGAGTTTTGTTGCCTCAAAGGGACTTCAAACTCATTTTTATATATATAGATAGTAGTCTGATAAAACAAGTCTAGTGATTTTTTTTTTTTACCAAGGAATAGAAAGAGTTGGTGTCATAATCAATACAATACTTGAAACTGGAAACTCCTTATTTCCCCCTATGGGTTATAGGGAGGGGCGGGACATTCGAGCCTACTCATCAGTGGAAAGGACTTGATATGCTAATCGGTTTAGCATAGGGCAGATACAAGTCTACTGGTAGACGTATCGCCCAGCGAAACAACGCAGATTGGCCACGGCCCGGGGGTGCGTTGATTATAACAGAACAGAACAGAATCTGAAATATTACATAATATTAACATTGACGCCAAATAAGCTACATAATAGTGATACGCTCGCCACAGTTACATATTTTTATAATATAATTTGTATCATACAATAAATTTACCTGAATCCTGCTGAAATAGAATATTGATTAGCAGCAAAATTGAAACAAAAATATTACATAAACATCAAAAAAGTGCATCAAACTTTGATCTTGGAATATTTGTAAACTACTGCCTGATTACTTTAGGCAGAAAAATTTCAAGATCAAAATTTGATTTGGTAGATCTTACGCCGCAACGCACAATTCTGAGGTGATCTATCCACGTTACGGGACAGTTTCTGGAGGAATCTCGGGTGGTACCTTTTAAGAATCTCAGAAGGGATCCCAGAGGGAGTTTCCGAAGGTACATACTCCCAAAATAATCTCAGATGGAGCTCCCTGAGTAAACGTAGAAGTAAATCCTAGAGGGATCCTAGAATAAATTTGTGGAAAAACCAAGGATATATTTCTTGGAGGAATCTCAGCAAAAATTACTGAGCTAATCCTAGAAAGGATTCCTGAAGGAATGTTGGAGTTAATTAGTAGAGAAATTACGGAAGGAGCTTTGAAGGAATCTTGGAACTCCTGTAGTAATCTCAAAATGTATGTCTTAAAAAATTCTAGAAAAGACCTATCCAAGATTCCCGGAAGAACTTCTTAGAGGAATCCTGGCAAGAGCTCTTGGAAGAATCCTGGATGGAACCCCTTCATGAAACCCGGAAGAAACTCCTGGAAAACCCCCAACTTCTGAACTTCTGAAGCAATCCTGAAAAAAAACTCCTGTGAAAGTTCTGGAACAAATTTGACGAGGAACCGCGAAGGATTTCTTGGAAGTATTCCGGATGGAATTCCTGTGGATCCCAGAAGGACCTCCTGCAGCCACCGTGCCGTCATGGTTTTTATGATCTTTTTCATCAGGGCCGTTAAATTTTTATGATCTTTTTTATCAGAGTTCTGTTCAAAAGTTCCGATCAGCTTTCCACTTAAGGACAAGGTATTTGGAGTACATAGCTCCAATTTTCTCGAGCACAAATCTAAAGAATCGTCAAGCTATCTGGATAAAAATGTAACTTGATGCTTGTTTTCATACAGTAAACATTGAGTTACATTTTCAGCCAGATCCGTTTGATGGTTCTCTACTAGAATTGTGCTCGAGAAAATTGGAGCTATGTACTCCAAATACCTTGTCCTTAAACTTATGACACGATATTTTTGTGGTCGAATATTTGCGAAATTATTTTGAAAATTTGATGAAGAGAAAAAAAAACTGACGAACATAATATAAGTTCCTCTATCAAATTTTTAGTTTTGCGTTTTGTCCATATATGTGTTGGGTTACTTCCTAGTTTTCGCTACCAGCCCTGAACGAACAGCAACAACCGAAGAGCAGCAGCCACCACCACTCTTCTATCGTTATGCCCACTGACTGTCGACTGGCATTTGTTCCGTTCCTTCTGTGCGAATCTATTCCGGTATCTGCCATTCAACCAGCACTCCAGCAGCAGCCTACATTCTTGTTTGCTGGCAAGAAAATAGAATTCCATCACAATAATCAGCAAAAAATAGTCCTATACATATGATGGATTGGACTCATCCTCCTCCACCACGGTGTATCAATGTCCAACTTAATTGAGTTGTTTTCGGAATGGAATTGAATTAGGCGTCATCATTCATGCTCAATACTGCACTCTAGTTGTCGTGGTACAGCGTACGAGTTCTGTGAGAGGTGAGAAAGCAATCGATTCGAAAAGTTTACGTTTCGAATAGGTAGAATCGTTAATCGGCTGTTAGTGGGTATACGCTCTTTCTACATCGATTCTTATGGACTTATCTCAAATGGAAATTGTAGTCGTTCTCAATTGAGACATTGAAAAAGTAGATTTGTTATTCGAATGGTTAACCACTTCACTCATGATAACTGTCTCAAATTTGTCATTGATGTAAGAATTATTTGACAATTATCACTCCTCTTAGTCTTATTAGATCGTAGAGTATTGTATACTTTCCATACCATAGATAAATGCATAAAGGATCATTTGGCAAAGAAGAACTCAGTAAATAATTGCAAAAGTGCTTCTACACCTCTATAGCTAAGTGCAAGTTTTATCCCTTTTGAAACTTTAAGCCAAGAAAAAGAAAATAATTCATCCTCTCTCTTCAACCTATTTTCACGTTATTTGGGTTCATCATTAGTGTCACCATCTGTCCATATCATCCTAATTCAGTCGTTCCTTTAGTCGTTAGTTACCAACGACCATTCCAACGATTGTTCCTAAACATTTCGAAAGTGTCATCCTATAGGTATATGCATTGAGCACGCGGCACATAAACCGTAAACCTCTGTCCCAAAACGCATCAGAACATAATCTATTTTTTAACCATCGTCGTCGACGACTACGACAAAGCAGTAAAAAAAGGCGAAAACAATCACACCGCGTGCTAGTCGCGAGCGTCAAACGCAACAACAGAGCATCATCGCGGTTGTCGATCAAACGTCGTAGCCGTTGACGCGAAGATGCATTGGATTCACCTACGGAAGATTTACGTAGGTGCATCTACATCTTACATTTACTCCATACCAAATGGCGAAAGGAAGAGAAACATTAAACCAAGAAGAATGATGTCCGCTCCGGTAGCGGTAGGCGTCCTCGTGGAAAAAGTGTTAACTTCTTCCACCGCCACCGGTATCCAATGTGTGTGATCGACACTCTTTGATCTCCTTGGGGCTTTTAATGGGGAGACCCGTGGTCGTATCGGATGTCTGATATGATATTATTAGCTTTATTTGTTCATTGGAGCATCGAGTGAGTTCTGAAAATAATGCCAACTAGTCTAGTTTTGTAATTTTATGGTTGAGTGATCTGCGTACCAAGCAAGTACGCTCCGAAAGTAGGTAATCAAGATATACTACTCACCTATCTGAGTCAGTGGTTTTCAACTTGGAGCGTTATATACATACAGACACTTTCAGTCCTGGGCACCCGCGGTGGTGCAGCGGGCCGAATATAAAGATCTCCATCCTGGGCCATTGCCAGCCGTCGCCTTGATCTGTGGTCAAATTTCTGTCGACTTGCTTGATTTCCATCTTGAGGCCGCGCCGTCATAAGTCTCTGGGTCTGCCTCTGCTGCAATGTCCTGCTGGGTTCCAACCTAAGGCTTGCTTGTAAATTTCGTTTCCACTTTCGCTCCTGAATTTCTGTCGCTATCGGCTTTTGACAGTGAAGCAACAAAGAAAACGCGGCGATAACTCTTTATCCCAACTGGTAACAACTAATGACATGATCTCGAAATTTTTTGTTGCAGGCAAAGTGGAAGCTGAATTTGTTGCGTACTTTTCAACTCGTGAATAATCAATTATTACCAACCCAAAATCGAAGTTTTTGGATGATACATCTTCAGCAGCGTTGCAGTGCTTACCGACTCGAAGTTACCGCTCGAAAATCACGATGCAAGCCTTAAAAATCTCTAAACTCGTGGTGCAAGATCTTTGTCCTATTCTGCTCAAGTTGGGACAAACCTATGTCGCATTGGGTAGTATATCGCAACAAATTCAGGTTGCGACATTGTCGTTATTGTTGCGCGATTGTTGAATTTTGATTTACTGGCTTTTGATGACATCGACGATGGAGCTCCACGTTGGAGATCCAATTGTGAAACCGCCATGCACGAATTATATACTGCAAGCAATTATTAATGATGACGCGTCGCCGTTGATCTTTCTCCACTGATACACGCCAGGTTTTCCTGGTAATCTGTGCTGCTAAATTTAAAGTTTGAGTCGAAAATTCAGATTTTAATGCGTTGACTAATCTAATTGTGTTTCTACACATTTCTTAACCTTCCGAAACTCGCGTGGTTGGCTACCTGCGTTAGCACCACGCTAATGCTGAGTACAAAAAAAAACAATATTTTTTCAACGTGTTGTACAAAATACAACAGCGCGATTGCTCGAGGGTTAAACTCGCAAGGGCAGCACTCGCCTTCTTGATCTGTGCACCTACAGTGTCGGACAAAACAATAAGACCACCAGCCATGTTTCAATATAATAGGATCATTTACAGATTGCCATTACCAATGGATATATCAGAGTATCTGATGCTTGCACACTCAATCCTGAATTGCTTGTTCAGTACTTTTTTGGCGAAAATAGAACAGCAGAATTATTTCGGTAGCTTCGGTAATCGATTGTACTGAGGCTCAGTACACAAACTGTCAAAACGGGCGCAAAAAGTAAACAATCCTTCATTGCTGTATTCGGCTGTTCCATTTTCGTCAAAAATTTACCGGACACGGTCAAAATTAAGTGTATGATGATTGATATATTAGTACTGAAATTAAGGATGCCAAGTTTAAAACTTAGGGACATTTTTATTGAATTGATCACAAATAATCATCATAAAAATCTGGTGTTATTGTTTTGTCGCACCGTATATCTGTAACTTTGGAAGTGCTGAACAGACCTCAATTAATTTAATTCAATTCAAAATTCCTGTAAATCCATGTCGGCTGGCAAAATTTTAGTCAAATCGGTTTACTAGAAACCTAGTATCATATCTCCAAACTTGGTCATTTTGAATGAAATAGGACCGGTGGTCTTATTGTTTTGTCCGACACTGCATGTCGATCTTGGTGCCGCCATCGGCCGTCATTTGACTACCAAGTTATTGGGGAAAGTTGTGTGGTTGATCAAAGACTTACAAATTAGGGCTTCCAACTTTCCCGGAACACAGCTTCCCGGGAAACGGGAAAAAATATTACCAATTCCCGGGATTTCCCGGGATCCCGCGAAATAAAGACTGGAACGCGCAAATTTTGGTCATACATTATTTTTTCATATTTTTTTCAACTATGTCCTTAGTTAAATTTTGACCCATTTTGTAATTCTTTCAAAGTTGTAGCAGTTTGAATATGAAAATAGAAATAGAAATGGAAAAGAAAATATAACTTTGTAACAGCTTGATAAAATTGAATGAAGTTTTAACACAACATTTTGACATGCATACTTTACAAACAGAAAAATTTTCATTGAAATCGATTTACTTTTTCTGGTTATATAAATAAAACAGTAAAAATGTGTTCTTATTTTTGAATCCTCTTTGTACAAAACTTTAAAATGGCAGATCTTAGGATTCAGCAATATCTCTGCAAATACTAAACCGATTTTGATGAAAATTTAAGTATAAGCTACATACAATGTACCATTATTGGTCCAAAAATCAGCTATTTTGGTGAAGGCAGTCTAAAGTTATGAAAAAAATTATATGACCAAAATTTGCGCGTTACAGTTTTCAAGCAAATTTTATTGTGAGGTGAAAAATGTTTTTATTTGAAAGAAAATCGTTAGTCAGGTATCATATTTTTCCATTTCCAATTGTGGAATGTGCGCAATTCAGAAAATTTCACGGTTAGAAGGTTTTTATTTTACCGTCAATGCATTTTAAGTACGCTTTTATCCAGCATTAAATATTGAAACTTTGATTTGAAATACATGAACGTGTTTTGCTCAATCTTCCAGGACGCGCGCCATCAAGCAACCGAAACTACACCGCGCTCGCGCTGCATACGACGAGCGAGGTTTTTTGATAGTGTTGTACTTTTTACAACAACGCTCGTGCTGAAGGGTTAAATTAGTTGATTATTCTGGGTACATCAACAGGCGTACAACAACCCCGATGATGCTCAATTTTATCTTAAGATTCATTCCTAAAATTTACAATCTTATTTTCGGGCTGAAAATCTCTTAAATAAAGACAAATCAATCAATCAAATCAACAATCACATTGTCATACTTAATGAACAGATACAATAACACAAGTCAGAAGTACGTAATATCTGATACAAAAAATAACTATAACTTACGATAACTGCCAAAGAAAATACGAAAAAAAAACTTCGGTGATGGATTCCGAAGTCAAAGTAAAAAGCTACAAGGGTAAAAACCCATTGAAGCCCAATAATGGCTCCACACGTGCTATTATCTGATCCTCTAATTAGCAAGTCCTGTATAACGTTGATGCACCAAACCGTGGTCTTTGCCCTAACCCCCCCCAATGGCCATGTATTTTATGGATGACCCAATAGGACTCTGGCTGTATTGCGTCTTACATGCAAGCGTTGGTGGATCAGTTTGGCACTATAGGATGCACTCCATATTTTAAAGCATTATTAAAAATAAGAAGAACCGTTGTCGGTTGAAAACAGTTTTAATGCTTTCATATTATTAAGAGGATGCTATCTGCGTAAGCTTTCCGTTAAGCTCAAATTATATAATAACATAAACATAAATCTAGAATTTTTTTACGAAACTCGGTAAAAAATACCAAATTTAGGTAAAATGTTATCGTTTATATCAAACCCTAACGAATTTCAGCAAAAGTTGCTACCTTTACCGATTTTTTCCTGTTAAACAAACTTAACGGTTGAGTTTTCGGTAAAACATTACCGAAGTCGGTGATTTTTTCTAACTGTGTAAACCAAGAAGCTGAGTGAATTCAATCATTGACCAATCCAAATTCCTGTGTGGTAGTGGTTTGTGTTCAGATTTCCCGTGTTAATCTATCTGTAAGAACTTTGTAAACATCTTTTGTTCTCCCGTATATGGATAGGCTTGCATTAGGTTTTGTGAGACATTTTTTGGACAACTCAATTGACTTGCAATTTAAGGACAGACATGCTAGAATCCCAAAACGGTCGCCACAATGGCCGACTTTGGCACCTACGATTTCGAGCGCATAAATCTCTTCGTAAACAAAACCAGCGCACCTGAGCTTCTTATTTTAAGCATATTACAAGTGAGCAGGAACAGAATAATGAAATGCACTATTGTTTGAAGCTTGCTTCTTGAGATTTGTGTGTCTGAAGTTTTGATGCACTGTTGAAACGGAATTTCAAGACGTTTGTCCTTAAAATGGGTCATTCCATTTAACACTTGACAAAAAATAGACAACAAGAAAGAAAATCCTAGGAAATTTGAGAAACTCGGGATACAAAAATGTGGTTCCCTGGATACATCCCGGGAATGGAAGCCCTATTACAAATCATACACTGAAAGGCGGCTTGCAGTAATGACAAGCATAACAATGTTTTTAAATGTACCATGGCAAAACATAATCATCGACCCAC
Source organism: Aedes albopictus (assembly GCF_035046485.1). NCBI lineage: Eukaryota > Metazoa > Arthropoda > Insecta > Diptera > Culicidae > Aedes > Aedes albopictus. Next base: position 315,275,837 of record NC_085136.1, on the reverse strand, counting down.
CAACGCTTCTTGTGTGCGTTTTGTTTCTTCTCACATCAACCGGTTCAATAGCCGAGTGGTAGCGTGCGAGCCTGGTGATGTCAAGGTTCTTGGTTCGAATCTGGTTGCCAAAAGTAACTATTTTTAATTGAAAACAGGGATGGGAACACTCACTTGCGAAGAGTTACACTCACTTGCTGTTTTCTCAGCTCAGAAGCATGCAATCAAGAAACGATGTATGGACGACTTTTGGCTTGTGGTTTTGTCTTAAAGTTTGTCGAATAGAGTAGGGGTCGCAAACCCATACCTAAGTCGTGACAGAGCTGTGAAAGTGACTCTCCACGAGGTGAGTGTAATTTACACTCACCTCGTGGAGAGTTGCCTTTGCAGCTCTCTCACGCCTTCGATATGCGTGTGCGACCCATACTTTGTTCGGCAAACTTTTAGACAAAACCAAAAGACAAAAGTCGTCCATATATCGTTTCTTGATTGCACGCTTCTGAGCTGAGAAAACAACAAGTGAATGTAACTCTACGCAAGTGAGTGTTCCCATCCCTGATTGAAAATCGAGTCCATGGTAAAATTGAAAACATAATTCTGTTGAATTGAAACGAAAATCAGTCTGCACAAATTTAGTGGCGTTGTGTATTTAAATTGACCCTCAGAATAGTAATTTTCACCGCAAGCAGCCGTTCAGTGTAGGCCGTTAAATTCGAAATAGCACCATTCGATTGAAGCTAATAACTCCAATCTTGATGTACTATAGCATCTTCATTTCTTAGAGAGATCATGTCTTCGACAAAGTTTAATGGTTAGAAATGGGCCTACATATTTCCCAGGGTGCTTCTAAAAGTTTCCCTGGGGATTTCATGAGAATTGAGAAAGTTTTGAGATCGTCTCAAGAGATTTCTGGAGATATTCTAGAACGCTTTTGGAGGATTCAGGGAGGATCAAGGAATTCCGTTCGGGTTACAGGGGTTGCAGTAGCTTTTAATGGGCTAAAGAGCCAAGGAGCTCCGCAAATATCCAGAAGCGGTTATGAAACACCTGCCTTGAAACCGATTGGAACGGATAATTCATGGAACAGTAACTAACGTATGCCAATTGGCTTAAGAATGTGACAGATGATTTATTCTGGAAAGCGCACGTTGCGTAACATTTACAGTTCATTTTACTACCAATTATTAGACAGACACGGCAATAAACAATCAATCAAGCTAAGCGTTTGACCTAATAATAGCAAATTGAACAAATGTTACAAACCAGTCCACTCATCTCAACGCTGTCAATTAAGCAGTCTTTCCATGGCTATCAACTTCATCTACACAGCGCACTACCTAACATCGACAATGATATACGAACAAAGCCCCAAATCAATAAACACATTAAATTAGGCTACTAGTCATACCAGATTCCGCCTACCAGTGCAGTTCACATTCTGTGATCCCTACCAATGCGATGACGAATAGCACTGTGGACTACATATGGATTTGTTGCTTGTATGCACCACTTGCCTGGTATTTACTTCCAGCTAAGCTCAGCTAATCCTCAAAGAATGAAAACCTCGGCGACACAAGCACTTGCATACTGCACCGCACCGGTTCGGCAACTTGCTTCGCTAATATCTATAGAAATACGTAAGTAGTAGGTACTATACTACCTATATTTCAAAGATTTCAACCACCAAACGCCGCACACGGAAATCAGGTCACGTGTTCAAAAACAACAATTCCTTTCGGGCTGCTGTGGCGACGAATCGATTCTTACTCCAACCGTAAAAAAAGACATCTCGTCTCACTGTGACCAGCATAGGTAGTGCTGCTACAGTCAGTTTTAGTATTGAGCGCCTACTTTCTTCGTGGCGTGCGCCGCGCCGGTGCCCGTATCTATGTAGATCACAAGGGACGGACAACTGCGCGGCGAGATGCATTCACAGCTAATCTATACACATCACCTAGTTATGCAAACTATGTGCGCACGGTGCAGCGCGTGTTCTCTCTTCACACAGCGAGAAACGGCAGCGCGATGATGGCTATATCGGTTCTTGTTTCACCGAACTGGTCGTCGTAGTCGCTGTCGTTATGTCGTTCGAAGTCGTTTGTTCTGGCTCATTTGGAAAGTGTCATCAATCGCCATCGCAGTTGTGCGTGCAGCTCGTAGACTGTGAGCTGGTTGTTCGGCAGAATGCTCCAATTATGACCTTCAGATATTGAACAGATTATTGACCAGAGATTTATGAAACAATTTGAATAAAACAAGCTCAGTGTTGTCGCAATCGACTCTGATGATTTTTATTACTGTGCTTGTCGATTCGTCACGAATTGACTGTAGTTACCTCATCTTCGTCTAGAGGTAAACAACAAACCAATAACTAAAGAATAACATATGCTGTCATCATATCTAAGTTTGCAATTCTTTAGTTGTTTATGAATAGCTCAGGATGACACAAAAATAACAAAACATGCTATCATTGTGAAACTTGTAATTGACAAGTTATTATTGAACAGTATAATATCATAATAATAACAAATATTACTATAACAATATCAGCCAAAATAATAATAAAAAAAAGACACTACACCGTCTTCAGCCAGAGGCTGCACAGACTGAACATTACACATACACGAGACAACGAACAACACACATAACACCCAGTGGCCCAATGGAGAATTTTCCGTTCGACGAAAAGTTTTCCCCGACTGGAGCGGGAATCGAACCCGCACTCCGAGGCTTACGAAACGCCTAGACGACTGACGCCGCTAACCGCACGGCCACGAAGCCCACAATAACAATAACATAATTTACCATCATATTAAAACATGTTATTATTTTGACATTCTTTTTGATATTATTTTGTTATTACAATGGAAAAATCAGTTATTCATTAGTTGTTATGCCATAGAAATTTATTATTACTATTATTATTTCTGTTATTTTAACTCTTATTTCAAACAAACTAATAGCAAATTTTGCCATTCGAACATTATATTTTAATGGCAAAAATTGCCCTTCATTTGCCATTCCGCTCTACCCGGGAAGGAATCAGTAATTTCGTGTGGAATGGAACAAGAAACGAACAATAAATTAGAATAAAATCTCACGTCTGATCCTTGAAGGGCTTTTCTAGATTCAGAGTTATGAAGAGATTGTTGTTTCAAAATTATGCATCCGGTTTCTTCAGGAAAGAGTCTAAGAATCTATCATTGGTATTATTTATTTTAACTGATACATTTTTTTCTTATTTCTATTCGGATCTGTCATTGCGACCTATTTTGAGATCTATTGTGACAAAATTGATACACATTCTTCTCCTTTTGGAAAATTTGTGCCACAATTCCTACCAAACGTCAGCAACAAAATATTTTTTTGAGAAGGAATTTCTGGAGGAATTTTCAGAGGAATTTCCGGAGGAATTCCTGGGGGAATTTCCGGAGAAATTCCTGGGGGAATTTCCGGAGAAATTCCTGGAGGAATTTCCGGAGGAATTGTCGGAGGAATTCTTGAAGGTATTTCCGGAGGATTTCTTGAAGGAATTTCCGGAGGAATCCTTGGAGGAATTTACAGAGGAATTCCTGGGGAATTTCCGGCGGAATCCTTGGAGGAATTTTCGGAGGAATCCTGGGGGAATTTCCAGAAGAACTCCTGTAGGGATTTTCGGACGAGTTCCTGGAGGAATTTCCGGAGGAACTCCTGAAAAAAACTCTTGGAGGAACTCTCAGAGAAATCCCGGAGGAACTCTCGGAGGAGCGCCAAAGATATGGATATAAAAAATCATGAAGATAGAGCGATCGCATACCTAGTTTTGGCACTATGGTCAAAACGTCCTCGAACAAGGCTCCTCCCGTACACATTGCGGAGACCACGGGTTGACCAGTGGTTGGCCAGAGAGGCCATTGGACGTTTTTGCGGTGAGCAAGATGATGGATATGAAAATCATGAAGATTGACCTATCGCATGCCTAGTTTTGGTCCCCTGACTAAAATGTCCACGATACGGATTCCCGCGGGGATAATTCCATATCCCTTTCGTGATGAACCAACACAATCGTGCTGTTTCTCGGCATTGGTTTTACACATTTTTGTCAATTATTTTTTCCTCAAAATATGTTATGTAAATATTTTTTATGATCGAGTTATTACTATAACTTGTATTTCTGAGCCTCAGCTTTGGTTGGAATTGTTTATGAAAAACGCCACAATAAGTTAAAAAAACAAAAAGTAAACAATCACCCTAGAAGTTGAAAAAGTTTTATCTGTTGTATTTTTATAAATATTTGTTTAATCCAGGTATGCAGAGATAAAAAACGATAGAAAAAGAGTAGTTCTGCAAAACGGCGACGAAAAAGTGGTGCTTTGTTGAAAAGCACAAGATTTCTGGGTGGTCAATGTGGGACCAGCACAATTGTGCTGTTCCGTCCCCAAGGCGGTCCAAGTTCCATCGGAAATTGCCTATTCTTAGGCGTTTTATGGTATAGAAGATTGATTTTAATTATAAAATCACTACAAAGTGATAGTTTGTAAAAATTTAGACGTATGATTTCATTTCAAGGAACACGATATCAGCTTGTACGAGTTTTTTTAAAGAACTTTGAATGCTTGGGTGAATAATATTACTCCATATTATCGAAATCATGAATTAGATTGGAACAGGGATTTGCTGTTCTTATTATCTTCTTCTTATTCACTTCTATGATTTGAATACCCTGTCAAGCTGATCTCGTGTTCCTAGATTTGAAATTATACGTCTAAATTGCTACAAACTAAGACTTTGCAGTGATTTAAAAATTACAATAAATCTTCTGTACCATAAAACGCCTAAAAGTAGGCAAGTTTTAGCAATTCCTTAGAGAACATCGACCGGCTTGAGGACGGACCAGCACAATGAATTAACTACATCGGCTGTTTTCCTACTCTCCGCATCGACCAATGTGGCGCTAGCTTCTATGCGCGAAAAATCGCTAAAAGTAAATCGCAAAAATATTGTATGGCGAATACCATCTAAAGGCAAATTCTTCAAAGCGGAATACCTTATTCGAAAAAATATTTGGTAGTGGTTGTGCACAATGGTGACCACTATTAAGCCTACCAAATATTTTTTCGGGAAAAGCTTTGTACTTCAAGTAATTCAAGTTTAGATGCATTTCGCCATTCAAAATTAGATTGATTTACTCCTGCTGATCAACTGTGGCTGCGCGTAAAACGGGTAGTCCATTGTGCTGGTCCTAATTTGTCCCCAAAAAGTGCATAGGTGGATAAAGTAGCCGAACTAAAGAAAGTTTTATTCTAGAGGACGTTAAGTGTATAAGAGAAAATTTGAGATAATCATTCTTTTATGGTCCGTCACGAAAGGGATATGTTGCCCACGTAATACTGTGTAAATTTTCTGAATCTCTCGGGATTGTCCGAATTCGTCCTTACAAAACATGATCACACGGAATAATCATAACGGATGATTTTCAATTGTTTTTATCGCTCTTCTAACACCAATACTTGAAAATCTGTATAATGTTATGTTAACGAACTGCAGAAATTTGGACCATCTGATCGAAGTCATGCCTTGACTTCAGAGAACCATAGATTGGCTACAAGGAGTGTTATTTACACGCGGAAAACAACGATTAGCTCCAGAAACCAATAATACAACGAACAGGAATAAGTAAATTCCTCGAATAGATTTCTGAGTACCCGCGATGGCCTGGTTGAAGTCAGGCCTTGAGTTCATTGAGCTATAGATAAACCGTACTCGATATGTTTTTCCTATGTGGAATGTCTATGCACTTCATAAACACATGTATCATCATTTTCATTTCATTTATTTAGTTAACATCAAATTCATGATAATACTGAATCAACAATTTGCCGCCATAATACTCGATTTGCAGCTGCAGCTCTCCATCGTCGGTCACGTCCAACACTCGCCAGATCACGCTCTACCTGGTCCGCCCATCGTGCTCTCTGCGCTCCACGCCTTCTTGTACCAACCGGATGGTTAGCAAACACCAACTTTGCAGGGTTGTTGTCCGGCATTCTTGCAACATGCCCTGCCCATCGTATCCTTCCGGCTTTTACCACTTTCTGGATGCTGGGTTCGCCGTAAAGTGCAGCGAGCTCGTGGTTCATCCTTCTCCGCCACACACCGTTCTCCTGCACGCCGCCGAAGATCGTCCTTAGCACGCGTCGCTCGAAAACTCCGAGTGCTTGCAGGTCCTCCTCGAGCATCGTCCATGTCTCGTGTCCGTAGAGAACCACCGGTCTTATTAACGTCTTGTACATGGTACATTTGGTGCGGGGGTGAATCTTTTTTGACCGCAGTTTCTTCTGGAGCCCATAGTAGGCACGACTTCCACTGATGATGCGCCTTCGTATTTCACGGCTCACGTTATTGTCAGCCGTTAGCAAGGAACCGAGGTAGACGAATTCTTCTACCACCTCGAAAGTATCCCCGTCTATCGTAACATTGCTGCCAAGGCTTGTCCTGTCTCGCTCAGTCCCACCTACCAGCATGTACTTTGTCTTAGCCGCATTCACCACCAGTCCGACCTTTGCTGCTTCACGTTTCAGGCGGGTGTACTGTTCTGCCACCGTTCCAAATGTTCTAGCAATAATATCCATGTCATCCGCAAAACAAACAAATTGGCTGGATTTCGTGAAGATCGTACCTCGGCTGTTGAGCCCGGCTCGTCGCATAACACCTTCCAGGGCGATGTTGAATAGTAGGCAGGAAAGTCCATCACCTTGTCGTAGTCCCCGTCGAGATTCAAATGAACTGGATAGTTCACCCGAAATCCTTACGCTGTTCTGCACACCGTCCATCGTTGCTCTTATCATTCTAGTCAGCTTCCCGGGAAAGCTGTTCTCGTCCATAATTTTCCATAGCTCTGTGCGGTCGATACTGTCGTATGCCGCTTTGAAGTCGATGAACAGGTGATGCGTTGGGACCTGGTATTCACGGCATTTCTGGAGGATTTGCCGTACGGTGAAGATCTGGTCCGTTGTCGACCGGCCGTCGATGAAACCGGCTTGGTAACTTCCCACGAACTCATTTACTTTAGGTGAAAGACGACGGAAGATGATCTGGGATAGCACTTTATAGGCGGCATTCAAAATGGTGATCGCTCGAAAGTTCTCACACATTAACTTGTCGCCTTTCTTGTGGATGGGACAGATTATCCCTTCCTTCCACTCCTCCGGTAGCTGTTCGGTTTCCCAGATCTTGACTACTAACTGGTGCAGACAGGTGGCCAACTTTTCCGGGCCCATCTTGATGAGTTCTGCTGCGATACCGTCCTTACCAGCCGCTTTGTTGTTTTTGAGCTGGTGGATGGCATCCTTAACTTCTCTCAGCGTGGGAGTTGGTTCGTTCCCGTCCTCTGCTGCACCAACATAGTCATTTCCTCCGCTGCCTTGGTCCTCCGTGCCTACATTCTCTTCGCCATTCAGGTGCTCGTCGAAGTGCTGCTTCCACCTTTCGATCACCTCACGTTTGTCCGTCAGGAGGCTCCCTTCCTTATCCCTGCAGATTTCGGCTTGCGGCACGTAGCCTTTGCGGGATGCGTTGAGCTTCTGGTAGAACTTGCGTGTTTCCTGTGAACGGCACAGCAGTTCCATTTCTTCGCACTCCGCTTCTTCCAGGCGGCGCTTTTTCTCCCGGAAGAGACGGGTCTGCTGCTTCCGCCTCTGTCTGTATCGCTCCACATTCTGTCGGGTTCCATGCTGCAGCATTACCGCCCGCGCTGCATCCTTCTCCTCCAGAACCGCTCTGCACTCCTCGTCGAACCAATCGTTTCGTCGACTCCGTTCTACGTACCCGATAGTGCTCTCAGCTGCGTTGTTGATGGCTGCTTTGATTGTACTCCAGCAGTCCTCTAGAGGGGCCACATCGAGCACACCCTCGTCCGGCAACGCTGCCTCGAGATTCTGCGCGTATGCGGTGGCGACATTCGGTTGCTTCAGTCGCTCTAGATCGTACCGGGGCGGCCGCCGGTAATGTACGTTGTTAATAACGGAGAGTTTTGGGCGCAGTTTAACCATCACCAGGTAGTGATCGGAGTCAATATTAGCGCCACGATAGGTCCTGACGTCGATAATGTCGGAGAAGTGCCGTCCATCAATCAGAACGTGGTCGATTTGCGATTCCGTTTGTTGTGGTGATCTCCAGGTGTAACGATAAGGGAGGCTGTGCTGGAAGAAGGTGCTACGAATGGCCATGTTTTTGGAGGCGGCGAAATCGATGAGGCGTAGGCCATTTTCGTTCGTCAGCTGGTGGGCGCTGAACTTTCCAATCGTCGGTCTGAATTCCTCCTCCTGGCCTACCTGAGCGTTTAGATCCCCTATGATGATCTTGACGTCGTGGTTTGGGCAGCGGTCGTACTCGCGTTCGAGCTGCGCGTAAAATGCGTCTTTGTCATCATCAGTGCTTCCGGAGTGAGGGCTGTGCACGTTTATTATGCTAATGTTGAAGAATCGGCCCTTGATCCTCAACCTGCAAATTCTTTCGTCGATCGGCCACCAACCGATCACGCGCCTCTGCATGTCGCCCATCACTATAAAAGCTGTTCCCAGCTCACGTGTGTTGCCGCAACTCTGGTAGATGGTATGATTACCTCTAAACGTTCGCACCATAGATCCTGTCCAACACACCTCCTGCAGCGCTACGATTCCGAACCCGCGGTCCTTCAGTATATCGGCGAGTATACGGGTGCTCCCGATGAAGTTGAGAGATCTGCAGTTCCACGTACCGAGCTTCCAATCGCAAGTCACTTTTCGTCGCTGTGGTCGTCGCCATTGGTATCGGTTCGCATTCTTCTCTTGTTGATTTTCCGGTGCTAGTCTTTTTTACGGCTGGCTCGCAGGGCCTGACACCAACCCACTAACCCAGGGAGCTGGGCTTACCTTCCCGGAAGCTACGGGTTCTGCATTGGCATTTCCTCCAACTACAGTGCTAAATAGCTAGGCTCGAGCGCCAGTCTTCGCCGGGGGTGGTGTTTTTAATGGGCGCCCAGGAGATAATATTTTACCTGAGCTTCCACCCCCATGTATCATCATGTGTGCATGGAAAGTCGCTCATAACTATTCCTAGGATAAATTGATGAACTATACGAAAGCATGCCTTGGTTTCAGAGAACCATAGATAGACTTGCCGTTTTTTTAAAAAGAAGGAAGAACAGAAGGCAAGGTGCTTGAGGTAAGGTGTAAATATTTAAATTCTGGGATGTTCCACCCAAAAGGTTCTGGTACCCAATACTTTTCACAAACTTGTTGATAATCTTATGCATATGTACGTTGTTTTATCAATCCCTTTTTTTTCAACACGTGTTAATACGTAACACAAGGTAGATGTTATGCTAAGGAACTACGTATCAAATTGAAGAGCTTCCCTGGGGATGATTAAGGTTAGGGCTCACAACCATCGAACCGTAACGAAGCTCCAACTTGCTGTAGCACTTTCTATTTAGTTGCTTCTCCCATATTTGGTTATTGCCGTTGTTGAAGTAGCGATAAGAACGTTCGCACAAAAAAAAAACACATTCAGGCAAAGTTCTACCCTTCCATCGGTCTGCGGTCAACAACGGGGTAGATAAAGATACATACACCTAGCAGAGCGCTATAGGACGACAAAACTCTTCTATCTACACCGCACCGCATCGCACTATGTATCATATTTTGTTTGCTTTTTGCAGGATTGCTGGCAGCCAAAAATCGATTTTTCATTCTTTTCAACGGTACCGACGAAGTTCGCCGTCGTCGTCAGAAGCAAGCAGCTGATGGCTTTGAATTTGAAATGAAAACGTGATATCTCCGGCAACTCGTTCGGTCGCTGTTTGGGAATAACATTTAGAAAAGGTGTATTTGGTTTCAGTTAAAACTGTTCGTCAGCAGATGATCTTAGTAGATGTTTTAAAACACAGAAATGTCTAGATTGGAGATGTTCAAACAGCATTAAGTTTTACAATCAGAACCACTCAAATGTTACACTAGCTTTCAGAGTTGAGCTTAAGTGCAGCTACTCATGTTTCACGTACGTTCATACTACATACTACTTTATCCCTATGGTATGGTTGACTATCTCCCTTTCCATCTAAAAGACACGAGCAAACTACTGCCCTGCCACTGCTATACCAGTCCGCAGACATTGTTTATATATATCAAAGCCGAACCAATTAAAACACATAATAGGTTCAATGTCATGTGGACGACACTTATTCCCGCATATATGCAAATGTCCTCGCCACGCCAGGCGTGACGCGTGAATATTACGTGATTCCCGGAAGTTTCGCATGTTGACTGTGTTACTGTTTGTCACAACGACGAAGGAGGTGTCAGACGGTCACTGAAGAACTTTGCGAAAGCCGATAGGTACCTATATCTATACTAACAATCAGTTGAGTGGTTGTTGATAATTGGCTTTTCACTCATTAGCGCTCTCATCTTTCATCGTGACGACGACCATCCTAGGCACAGGGTAGGAAGGCGGTGCATTTTAGTATAGGCTGTGAGGCAACGCGTAATCGTGATGGAAAAGTGAGTGCTTCCGTACATTACAGTACGACTCTTGCTTCCACCGATCGTCGGTCGTAGTGGACCGCAGAGATTATGACCTCGTTTGCTACTACCACAAGAGAAATAATGCATCTAGTTGGTAATGGGCATGCATTAGTAGTACCACATAACATTGTATCTAGCAGGTATACGCAGGGTGTCCATCCATCCGAGAAATACGGGAAAACCGGGAGAAACCCGGGAATTCGAAACCACCGGGAAAAATACGGGGAAAACACGGGAAATTGTAAAAGGCACCGGGAAAAATCTTTATGGTGTCTATCTGTACTCATAAGTGTCAAGCAAGTCTTGAATAGAATGCTAGCAACATTAACAGAGTTGCCGGTTGAATTTTAGTAGTTTCTGTTGGATCTTGATAAATTCATGTAAAAGTAATCAGAATATACTTCTTAGGCGAAATTTGCAGATTTCTGCAAGATTTCACGATGGACTTTTTGAGTCTTGTTAGGAAAATCGGAATTCCTGGCGAACTCAGTAAACTTGCAGAAGTTACTTACGGCGAAGAGATTTTCACGTTTGAAAAAAAAATGTGTCAGTTTCTGGGGGGATTCTGGTGACATTCTTAGTGCAACTCTTCATATATATCTGCCAGATCCCTTAAATTTGATCCCTTTGGCAGAAGTCAAGGAGAAAATTATTGAAAAACAGTGATATTGTGTCTATCCGCTTCTGTGCAGAATTTTGGAGGAGCTTTAGGTAAAATTCAAGTAAAATTCTGTAGAGTAACACTGTAAATTACAGCGAATTTAAAAAAAACTGCTCATGAAAGACTCTCTGATGGGATCAAATAAGAAATTTCCTACAGATTTCCTTAGTATAGTAGTAGAACCCACAGAAGAATCTTCTATGGAATCTGTGAAGAACTCGGATCCCCGGAAGAGTATACAATAGAATCCCTGATATGTTTACGACAATATTAGCCAAACGAAGCATTTTAAAAGAAGTTGTAGGTACAACTTTCATGATTGGCAGAACCCATGGAGTACTTCCTAAAGGAAGAAATGTTGAATGATGAATGAAAAAGATATTATTCAATATTGGAGAAGAACTCAAACGTTTTACTTCAAAATTCAGAGAAAATCGGTGTCAAAAGATTTTGGATTCAGCAAGTAAATTGTTTAAAATGACGATGGAAGCAGAACAAAAAGTTAGATGGAGATTTTCACAAAATGTAGCAAATAATTGATACATTAGTTTCTAAATACCAGGTTTACCAAAAATGTTTCGATATTTTTTTACCGATTTTTTTTATGATATTCAACAAAAATTTCGTGATAAAATCAGACACAGTGACATCAGTTTCAATAATATTTTCATAGATTCCATTTCCTTGTTATAGAAAGGACCTTTTCAACTAACTCTAATCCTAAATTTCGTCTAAGAAGGGGAAATTACCACCAGTGATTGTAGAGTTAGTAAGTTTTTTTAATCATAATTTGTGAAATCAGGAAATCTATATAAACAGAGATGAACCAGCCAAGGGCTGAAAGTCTCTTTAATAAAGATAATAAAAAAAATCTAAGATTCGTATCAAGTTATAGACCAAATTAAAACTGTATATAAAAAAACACAGAGAGGAGCGTCCTACTACAACAATAATTTGCGTTCGTACATACTCGGGAAGTTAGTCCATACCCGGGAAAAATCCGGGAATCGGAAAACTGAATTTGAATGGACACCCTGTATACGCCACCGCACTTATTTCCTCCTCCGATAGCAACTGGCTAGTTAGTAGGCGAACGCGCCGACTAACCATATGAAAAGGAGGTAGATTATCTGCCCGGGAGGCAACGGCCTCTTGAGCTAATCACAGATTACAAGTATGCGATGAACACGTTCTCCGTGTAGCAGCTAGTTTGAGATTGCAGCCTATTAAGAGATGCTTTTGAGGTGGGCCTGCCCTTTGAGTGGTCGTGATATGCATCAGAAATAAAAAGTTGTAGAATGGAAGGTAAAATCTAAACATCAATTGAAAAGGGTTGACCCTGACATCAAGGAATGGGACTTTCAGTTTATAGAGCTACATGTCGTGACTTTACATGAATAGTTCTATTACGCTTCGACAAGAGTAGTGCTGGTATACCTTCTCAGGGTCCTCACTCATGAAAGTAATTCGTTAATAGTTAAACATTTAGAACTGCAGTTTTCGTTTTCATTTGATTTTCTATGAAATTATTCAAAATAGCTGAGAACATCCAATCAACATTTTACATCAGCCCTTCTGTTAAGTTTTCTTTGAATTACATTTCTACCTTTACAGCTGTGGCTATAGTCTACCACCTAAAACTCTCAGCTTTCTGTAATGTTTATAAGGGAGGCAGAGGTCTCTGATACTCTTTTTAGTAGGCATCCAATCAACCAATCTTTTCCAACCCCAGCTGTCGTAAGGACGAGCCAAGACAGCTCTCGTTTGTTGTTGGAGGATTGCGTCTATCTTGTCTTAGGATCAGTAATAAATTCGAAAGCTCTGTGATTCGGTAACAAACGGGAAGGAGGCAACCCTCATGACAGAAATCCTAGATTGTACCACCTTGCGTAGGTAGGGCCCTAGGTCCGGACGGAGTTCCGAACATGGTCTTAAAAGTTGCTATTGCAGAGGCTGGTGAGATGTTCAGGTCTGCTATGCAGTAATGCCTAGACGAGGGAGTTTTCCTGGCGGTTTTAAAGTGGCAGAACCTGGCTTTATTGCCAAGGTCGGGGAAACCACTCGGAGACCTGTCGGCATACATGTAAACCAACATGCTTGATCGGCACGACGAGGAAGGTCCTCGAAAAGATTATCTTCAACAGAACGTTGAGGCACACCGAGGTTGTAAATGGTCTCTCGATCTTAACTGGATCTTCTGGAAGGGGAGGTCGACCGTACTGCCCATTTTCGCATAGTCGACGTAAGCGCCACACTGTAGTTTTCCACAAACTTTTGAAATTCTAGCAATTAATAAAACGAAGTTCAAGATATTTTCCACGTTGACATCTAACTTTAAAGCTCAATTGAATAAAATTTGTCACAAATATGCCCATACTTTAGGTATTAGCTGTTGAATGCTGACAATGTCAATGGTGGTTGCGTCAACTATGCGAATATGGGCAGCGTAGACGCTATTCTCGGTAGTCGTAAGATTCTCGGAAGTTACTCTCAGAATCGAGTACTACATAGTTTACAGTACATGTGCTTTCACATAACTTCAGGAGTCCTGTAAGGTTCCATCCTGAGTCTGGTGTTATGGAATGTTCCTCCAGGAATTCCTCCGGAAATTCCTCCTGAAATTTTTCCGGAAATTCCTCCAGGATTTCCTCCGAGAATCACTCATCACTCCAGGAGTTCTTCCGAGAGTTCCGCGAAGAAATCCTCCAGTAGTTGTTTCGGAAGTTGCTCCAATAATTCCCATGGGAATTCCTCCGCAAATGATTTACTCTGGAAATTCTTCCGAGGTTTCTTTCGGGAGTTCTTCCGGGTGTTTTTTCCGTGAAATGATCCAAGAGTTCCTCCGAAATTTCTCCGGAAGCTCCTCCAGGATCCCCTCGGAGAATTCCTTCAGGAATTCTCCCAGGAAATTCCTGCGGGCGTTTCTCCGGTGATTTCTCCAAGAGTTCTTCCAGGAACTTTACCAGGAAGTTCCTTTGACAGTCTCCCGGTGGAACTTCTGGAAGAATTTCTGGAGAAATTCTTGGAGCAATTCACGGAGCAATTCGTGGAGGAATCCCTGCATGAATTCACGGAAAAGCTCCTGAAGGAATTCTTGGCGGAATACCTGGAGAAATTCTCGTATGAATTTCCTAAAGAAATTTCTTGAGGAATCCCTGGAAATTTTTTTAAAGGATACCTGTTTCAATTTTCAGAGGAAACGTCTGGAGAAACCTTTGGAAAAAATAATTGGGTAGAATCTCTGCCAAATATTTTTTGCAAAAATCTAGACTCTAGAGTGTTTTAGGAAAAATGAAGAATCGAAAAAATTACTGTAGAAACTACCGACAGCATGACCGACAGGAGTTTTTATTTGAATATCCGGAAGGATTTAAAAAAAAAAACCCAAAGAATTCTTGGAAGACGAAGAACCTCCGGGAAGAATTTCCGTATTCTGGTGGAATCCGTGCAAGGTATTCCTGTGGGACTTTTCAGATGTAACTTGCGTTCGGATGCATTTTTTGATTCCCGGAACGAATTTCTAGAAAAATCTCTGCAATTAACTTCAGGAGGAACCCCTACAAAATTCTGGAAGTAGAGCGAGTAATGGCGCTTAAGCCTAGGCATAAGGGCCAGGATATAGAGTAAATACCTGTATTCCATCCCAGGAAACTAAGGACCAAGGAGTGACATTAACCTTCTTAGCATCATCACCCCCACCGATTTTCAAGGTTTTTTTTTGCTTTTTAAAAGGCTGAGCGGTTGATACGAGATGTCCCCGCTCTATAGCTTTCTTGTAAAACCAATAACGCTGCACAGTAGGCCTGGCCGCTTTAATGCTTGTAATGCATTTCTGATGTACTGCAAGTATTAATAATGACATAAAAATGGTAGAATTAGTCGGTTCTATCATTTTCCAGGATTCTATCAATGAAAGACTAGACTAGACTAGAACCCCTACAAAATTCTGGAAGTATGTTTAAAAGGAAATTTTGGGAGAATCCCCGGAAGCAAATTATCGTAAGAAACTTCTGAAGGAATTCCTAAAAAGAATTCCTGTGAGACTTTTTGTAAACTCCTAGAGGAATCCTCGAAATGAATGTTTGGGTAGAGTCGCTGGAATGAATAACTGGAGGAACCTCCAACAGGTGAAATCTCTTGCATGAATTGCGGAGGGAATTATTTGGAGAGGTTGCGAAATTCCTTGAGGTATCTCCGGAAGACATTCCTGGAAGCATTTGCAGAATAAATTCCCAACTGTAACAGTTTCAGGTTCAAAGCATAAATATACGAATAGCAATCCTTTCGAAGTGTAATTGGTTTGTTCCGACGTGATTCCTGGTTTCAGTTTCTTAGATGTCTGCAGAGGGCAGACGAAGGATCAGTTTAAGATCACCAAAATACGGGGTAAACATTAAAAGAAAGAAGACTGGCGCTATGGCCAAAACTTCCTTTCCTGTGGCCAGGGGTTCCTTGTTTTGGTGTTCTCAAGAGAATGTCCAGATTCCGGCGGGGGCCATTCCGACACCCGCGACTGGACCAGCTCGGGTTGGCTGGTTCTACATATCCACTAGCAAACACGCATATAATTCAGTTGGACATTTTTGTCGAATACACCAGTATTCTATTCAGTGGTGATTCCCTAACCTCAATTCTACCTGTTCAAAGAATGTAAATTCTTGAATTTTCTCAACAAATTGGCTTGTAATTTGTGAAAATGACGAGAATAGCTGTTTCCGTCCATTTGCAATTTGGTTCTGATCCTGAATCCGGAGTTGCAAGTTTTAGGTTCGTTGAACAGGTAAAAAGTGAGGTTACGAGACGCCACTGATTCTATTTAGTAAAGCAACCATATTTGAAAGCGCGTACCGTGTAAATGGGGAAGCCGTTTCACAAAACAGCGGGGTCAGATCCTGCTAGAAGCACTGGCCATGTTCGATGTTTATCTGGCTATTGTTGGTATCAAAAATTAAATACCTTTAGCCGGAACGGAACGGAGTCGATCACCGACGTTACTTTTGTAGTCCCGGCCTAACAAGTAGTTCAAACTGGAAAGTATACGATGACTAGACTTACAGTGATCACCTGGTGATTAAGTAGGCAGCAGGTAAAGGAAGAGGCGGTTAGGCCAAGCCCTCGCAGGTGGTAGACATCATACTTCGACGAAGGGGTATTTAGGGAGGCGCTCCACCGTGACCGAAACATACTTGATTTAGACGGCGACGAGCTGGTAGCGGTGCTCTCGCGTGCGTACGATACGATACGACCATGTCTAGGCGAGTCCACCCTAAACATGGGAGACTTCCGGCTTACTGGTGGACTCAAGCGATTGTGGACCTGCGCCACGCCTGCCTACGGGTCAGACGGCGGATGCAGCGAGCACGATCTGAGGAAGAGCGAAACGAACGGTGGGTGGTGTTCGCCGCTGCAAAAGCCGCGCTGAAAACCGTGATTAGGGCAAGCAAAAAGGCTGTCAACGCAGAAGTGGCCAAACTGGCAACCCTGCCACCTATCACTCCTGACGCGTTGCGTTTTAAAGTCGAGGTGTCGCGGCAAGACGTGTGACCGATGTCAACCAGAGTTGACAACTTGTCTAAAGGTGTTTTCGGTCACTTGGATATAGTTCGGCAAATATCGGAAACGAGAAAGGTTAAAGTTTGTGAGTTAGCTAGCTTTTCAAACGATGTTTCGACAGATCCTGTATTAATAAATCATCAAGGTTTCAGTTTTCATTCAGTCTCAGATCATGATATCATCAACTGCATTTTTTCAATCAAATCGAATGCAGTAGGATTTGATAAAATTCCTATCCAGTTCATTAAGCTTCTTTTACCTCTGGCATTACCAATCTATAAACTATTATTCGACACCATTATTGAAACCTCAATTTTTCCTATAGCATGGAAGAGTGCTAAGATAATTCCTATCAAGAAGAAAAGTAATTGTTCATCAATCGACAACCTTCGTCCAATTAGCATTCTCAGTGCCCTCTCTAAAGTCTTTGAAAAGCTTGTAAAATTCCAAATTTCGAAGCATGTCATCGATAACAATATGTTGCACCCTTTTCAGTCTGGGTTTAGAAGTAATTTCAGTACGAACACCGCCTTAACCAAGGTACATGATGACATAGCTCGAACAATAGACAAGAGAGGCATAGCTATACTGCTATTGATAGACTTTGCTAAAGCATTTGATAATAGAGTATCACATGGCAAATTGGTAAGAAAATTGGTGCATAAATTTAGTTTTTCTCAGTCTGCTGCTGTCTTGATAAAATCATACCTCAGCGATAGGTACCAGGCTGTTTCCTACAATAACGCCTTATCATCATTTAGCCAAATTAAGTCTGGAGTTCCGCAGGATTCTGTTTTGGGACCTCTTTTATTCTTTTTATTTATTAATGATCTTCCTAATACGTTGCGGTTTTGCTCAGTCCATATGTTCGCCGACGATGTTCAGATATATTTATGTAATTCTGGTGAGATTAACATGGACGATATTGCCAGAAAAATAAATTACGATTTGAATAGTATCCTGCAATGGTCACGCAATAACTTGCTGACCGTAAATCCATCTAAAACTAAAGCTATGCTGATAACGAAATATAGAAATCCTCCCGAAGCACCAGTGCTTGTTTTTGATGGCCAAAGGGTTGAATTTTTTGAAAAATTCGATAATTTGGGAGTCATTTTCACATCCAATTTGTCATGGGATGCTTTTATCAATGCCCAGTGTGGTAAGATATATGGTTCTCTCAAACGGCTGAACATGGTGAGCAGGCACTTTGAACCTACAACGAAAATTAAACTCTTCAAGTCTTTGATACTCCCTCATTTCATCTACGGAGAATTCGTTTACTGTAATGCATCCGCTGCATCACTCAATAAATTGAGAGTTGCACTAAATTCATGCATAAGATATGTATATAATTTGTCGAGATACTCTAGTGTTTCTCAATTCCAAAAAACGTTGATAGCTTGTACATTTTCAAAATTTTATGCTTTCAGAACATGCATACAAATGTTTAACATTATCAAGACAAAAGAGCCTCCTTACTTACACAATAAACTGCAGTTTTTCAGAAACACTAGTGTAGTGTCCGGAGGGACACTTCCGAACACACCAGCCGAATCTTGAGCCGAATCCTGCAGCCAAACGCACGCTAACGAGGAGGAGCGATACCTTCTCGCACAAAATGCTTTACAAGACTGACGTTTCATTTCATGTTGATCGTTTGCTTTGTTTTTCCGGTGGTGCATCACCGCAACTGACGCTATATGCCCTATTAACCTTTTTCTCTCTATCTCTCTCAACCCCTACATTCTCCCTTTGTCCTACTCTCTAATTGTTTTAAAAATTCAAAAAGTAAGAATAAAAAACAATAAAAAATGTATGACTTTCTACCAACATTATAAACCTGCATTGAACATTATTGAAGCACAACTTATAATTGTTTTCGTTAGAAAACAAAAGTAATAAAATCGATCATCATCATTGCATCCTCTTAATTTCCAACCAATTTGTTCGACACCTTGATTAAATCTTTTTATATTTATTTTAAACCTTGACCACATTGGCATTGTTATGCAAATCTTTTATAAGCTTTTTGCGACCTTTGGGTAAGTTAGCTTTCCAAAATGCCCATTTGTTATTCAGATCCTTTAGCTTTTCATCATGATCTTCATTCTTCGTTCGTCATTTCTCATACTTCACCTTACATCCTGCATCCTCCATTTTACATCATTCATCAACATCATAATCATCATCATCATCCTTGATTCTTCATCCTGCGTCCTTCACCCTTCATCCTTCAACCATTATCGTGCATACTTCATTACCATTATCATAATCATCATCATCATCCTTCATCTTTCATCATCCTTTATCCTAATACTTCATCCTGCATCATCATCACGACCATTCTACATCCTTTATCCTTCATCTTACATCCTATATCCTTCATACTTCATCCAACATCTTTCCTTTATCTTTCGTCTTTCATCCTACATCGTATATCCTTCTTCCTTCATCCTAAATTTTTCTTCTTTCATCCTATATTCTTCATCCTTCATCTTCATCATCATTATCATGCCGTATCATTCATCTTAATCATCATCATCCTTCATCCTATATCATATATCCTTAATTCTTCATCCTACATCCTTCATCCTTCATCATACATTCTTCATCCTTCATCCTACAACATAAATTCTTTATCCTTCATCTTCCATCCTACATACTTCATCCTACATCATCTATTCTTTACCCTCTTCATCTTCCATTCACATCATCATCACCATCATCCTGCATCCTTCATACTTCATCATCATAATCATTATCATCATCATCATCCTTAATCCTCAATCCTACATCCTATATTCTACAGCCTACACCTGCATCTTTCTTCCTTCATCCTACATTCTTCATACTTCATCCTACATCATCTACTCTTTGCTCTTCATCTTTCATTCTTCATTCTTTATCCTTCATCCTTTGTCCTTCATCCTTCATTCTTTATCCTTCATCCTTTATCCTTCATCCTTCACCATTATTATAATCATATTCATTATCATCATTATCATCATCATTTATCCTACATCCTACATTCTTCATCCCTCATCCCAGCACATGTCATCCTACATCCTTTATACTTCATCCTTCATGTTTCATCTTTCATCATCCTTCATCCTACATACTTCATCCTTCATCGTCATCGCCATTATTCTACATCCTTTATCCTTTATCCTTCATCTTACGTCCTATATCCTTCATACTTCATCCAACATCTTTCCTTTATCTTTCATCTTTCATCCTACATCCTATATCCTTCTTTCTTCATCCTTCATCTTACTTCCTTCATCCTACATACTTCTTCCTTTATCATACATTCTTCATCATCATCATCGCCATCATTCTACATCCTTTATCCTTCGTCTCATATCCTGTACCCTTCATACTTCATCCATCAACTTTCTTCTATCTTTCATCCTACATCATATATCCTTCATTTTTCATCCTAAATCTATCTTCCTTCATCCTACATTCTTTATCCTTGATCATCATCATCATCGCCATCATTCTACATCCTTTATCCTTTATCTCACATCCTGTATCCTGCATACTTCATCCAACAACTTTCCTCTATCTTTCATCCTACATCATATATCCTTCATTCTTCATCCTACATCTATCTTCCTTCATCCTACATTATTCATCCTGCATCATCATCATCTCCATCATTCTTCATCCTTTATATTTTATCCTTCATCTATCATATCCTTCATACTTCATCATCGTAATCATCATAATCATTATCATCATCATCATCCTTCATACCTCATCCAACATATTTTCTTTATTTTTCATCTTTCATCCTACATCCTATATCCTTCTTTCTTCATCCTACACCTTCTTTCCTTCATCATCGTCATCATCATCATCATCATCATCGCCATCATTCTACATTCTTTATCCTTCATCCTTTATCCTTTATCTTACATCCTATATTCTTCATACTTCATCCAATATCTTTCCTGTATATTTCATCTTTCATCCTACATCCTATATCCTTCTTTTTTCATCCTTCATCTTTCTTCCTTCATCCTATATACTTCTTCCCTCATCATGCATACTTCATCCTTCATCATACAACATCAATTCTCTATCCTTCATCTTTCATCCTTCATACTTCATCCTACATAATCCATTCTTTATCCTCTTCATCTTCCATTCACATAATCATCACCAGCATCCTGTATCTTTCATACTTCATCATCATAATCATCATAAACATTATCATCACCATCATCCTACATCCTTTATCCTTCATCCTCCTTTCTACATCTTACACCCTACATTATCATCATAAACATCCTTCAACCTAAATTCACTTGACTGTCGCAGCTTACCCTCTCGAGGGAATTCGCTTTACTGTTGCAGCTTACCCTTTCGGGGGAATTCGCTGTTAGCTTACCCTCTCGGGGGAATTCGCTTTACTGTTGCAGCTTACCCTCTCGGGGGAATTCGCTGTTAGCTTACCCTCTCGGGGGAATTCGCTTTACTGTTGCAGCTTACCCTCTCGGGGGAATTCGCTTTACTGTTGCAGCTTACCCTCTCGGGGGAATTCGCTGTTAGCTTACCCTCTTGGGGGAATTCGCTTTACTGTTGCAGCTTACCCTCTCGGGGGAATTCGCTTTACTGTTGCAGCTTACCCTCTCGGGGGAATTCGCTGTTAGCTTACCCTCTCGGGGGAATTCGCTTTACTGTTGCAGCTTACCCTCTCGGGGGAATTCGCTGTTAGCTTACCCTCTCGGGGGAATTCGCTTTACTGTTGCAGCTTACCCTCTCGGGGGAATTCGCTGTTAGCTTACCCTCTCGGGGGAATTCGCTTTACTGTTGCAGCTTACCCTCTCGGGGGAATTCGCTGTTAGCTTACCCTCTCGGGGGAATTCGCTTTACTGTTGCAGCTTACCCTCTCGGGGGAATTCGCTGTTAGCTTACCCTCTCGGGGGAATTCGCTTTACTGTTGCAGCTTACCCTCTCAGGGGAATACACTGTAAGCTTACCCTCTCGGGGGAATTCGCTTTTCTGTTATCAATTATTTCATTTCTGCCGCTCTTCTTCGGTAATTACAACTAATAAAGCCTTGAATCAAACTAAATACACATATACACAAATTCACAAAAAGCATCAATGAAGGACCTTTTCTATGTGTTCTTTATGCATAGAATGTAGCAACCCCACTCTATCCTGTTACAACAAGCCATTCGGTCTTACACCAACAAACCACCGAAAACTAACGCAATACTCCAAATGAAAACGAAGCTGCAAATCCTGTCATCTCCATCCTCTATCCACATGCAAATTATAACAGTGGGCCAAATAATTGCCATCATCTCCTATCCAGAGAACATCCAGCAACCACTCGGTGACCGACCGCTACCAAAGTCGCGCCATGACATCAATACCTGAATTCGGTATAAAAAAAAACAAAGAAAACCGTTCACCAGCCCATCAATCAGCAAATGACAAATAAACAATCATAGCAGGACGGAACCGCAACCCGTCACTGTCTCATCAACCAGACCAGCTCCGTCAATCAACAAACAAATCCAAACAAAACAAAAATCACCCGTACTGCACCGACTGCACCAGCCCCACACGCCGCCGGCACACACCTGCAGCTACGGAAGCAAAACACTGGATGGAGTCCACAACACAAACGGACACCCTGTCCCGCTTTCAGTCGCCGCCACTTCTCCATCTCGAGGCCACAAAACCACAACACGGGAGCTTACCTACCGGCTGTGCCATTGTAGTGTCCGGAGGGACACTTCCGAACACACCAGCCGAATCTTGAGCCGAATCCTGCAGCCAAACGCACGCTAACGAGGAGGAGCGATACCTTCTCGCACAAAATGCTTTACAAGACTGACGTTTCATTTCATGTTGATCGTTTGCTTTGTTTTTCCGGTGGTGCATCACCGCAACTGACGCTATATGCCCTATTAACCTTTTTCTCTCTATCTCTCTCAACCCCTACAACTAGAACTATGAGATTGATTGTACCTCAGCATTCAACTTCTTACTATGGTGACTCGTTGTTCACGAGAGGCATTTCATCTACTAGTTTAAACAGCTTTAAAAGGGGTCTGTTAGAGGAACTCGAACACATGCAATAATAGTATTAGAAAAATAAAATCAGAAACTTGAATTAGTTGTAAATTAATCGTCAAAAAGCTTAGTTTCACCAGAGTGTAACATTTAAGAAGGGGATTTCCTTACGTTACATGAATACAAATAAATAAATAAATAAATAAATAAAATAATAAATAAATAATAATAATTTAAACGACAAAAGTGAAATTTCAATAAAACTAGTGAATTCGAAGTTGTTCTAAATCGTGGACAATTAAAAGGTTTGTGAATAAACCAAATTGGATATAATTCCTAAAGCGCAGTTATTGAGCGAAGTATCCTGGTCGTATTCCGTTTTCCAAATCCGTGTCAGCATCCAGTCTAGTGATCTACCTGAAAATAGAAAAAAGCCACTCACCGCGTGGTGCTCAGAACCTAGAATAGGGTGAGCAATCTGTAAATACCCACCGAATTTTGAAGCACATTCGTTTAATATAAACATCGCTCTCAAAACCGGTTTCGTATTAATTACTCACCCTACCACCCACAACAAAGGCCTTTGAGGGTCTCTATCAGAGTGCCAATGCGAATCCGTGGGATGATGCCTACAGGATCGTGATGGCCAAGACGAGAGGTGTAATGAGAGAGAGGAGGAGAATGGCTCCTACAGAGCAGTCTCCAGAATGGCTCCTACAGAGCAGTCTCCAGAGATGTTGGAGGGGATCATCGAGGGGCTTTCTCCACGCGTCATAATCCGAGTCTTTGACCTCCTTTCGTAGGACAGCTGGGAGCTGGGACTGGCGATGAGAAAAGGGTCACCGATGAGGAACTTGCGGGGACTGCAAAGCCTTTTTGCGTAGGTAAGGCCCCATGTCCGGACGGAGCTCCGAACTTAAAAATAGCTATTGCAGAAACTCCCAAGACGTTCAGGTGTTCTATGCAGAAATACCTGGATGAGGGAGTTTTCCCAAAGATTTGGAAGCGGCAGACCCTGGTTCTATTGCCAAAGGCGGGGGAACGACCCGGAGTCGGCATATGGACCAATAAGGTCGCTCGACACGGCGCGGAAGGTGCTCTGTAGGATCATCTCTCACAGACCGTTGAGGTATATTGAGAGTGTAAATGGTCTATCGAGCAACCAGTTCAGTTTCCAGAAGTAAAGGTCGACTGTAGACGCATCTTGTCGATTACAAAGACCGCCGAGATAGTGCTCCTGCGTGAAAGGAGGAAGATTGGTTACTGTGCAGTAGTGACTCTGGACGCAAGGAACGCGTTCAATAACGTCAGCTGGGCGGCTATTGCCGATACACTCCTGTGTCTTGAGATATCTGGCTACAAGTTGTCTCGGAGCTACAGAGGAGCTAGCGCATGGACTCTAGGAGTAGCAAGTTCAGGCGCTAAAAGTGTCGATCCAAGGGTTCGGAGGCGGCTGCGTAGGTCATATCGGTGCCCTGTGGTCGGAATCGACCCTTCTATCGAACAACTGGCTAAGCGGAGAATATCCAGGTATCGTCGCTGTCGTGCTGTTGATCTACTCAGTTGGATCCAAGCTCGCGGATGGATCGTTCTAAAACAACGTGTCATGGTGTTAGTTGCTGCAATGCTACGCAGCTAACCTCGAAGGTGCGATGTGCAGTAGCCCCTTTCTGAAGAAAGACCTTCTAACTGATCCAGAAACGACGTATCGGGTCTGTCGGTAATAGAAACAGTTTAGTGAATCGGAGATGTAGGTAGTCGTGTTTTCTTCGTCGTCTGTTATAAAAGGTCTTATCAAGTGTCTGATGAGCACATTTACCCTCCAATTGCCTAAATAAGAAAAAAAATTATTCATGGTTGAGATATACTGTTGGAAGGTTTACCGATCATGTAACGGGGATATGGTAGTATTTCTGTACAACAGGATGTTGATTTGAACTGTAATCTAGAGAGACCTACAATTTTTTACTATCTATGTACTATTGATTTTAGAATGTGCTCTTTTAGGTATCAGGGAAAGCGAAGAAATTGTTTAACCTTCTTCAGGAATTAGGAGGTCTACTACACTCATGTAGTATACGATAAGTGTGTCTGCCTGAAGCATGTTTATTAAGAACCCTACTAGGAAAACCAGCTTCCTTTTCTTGCTTCCACTAAACCGAGGCTATAAAACAGATTCATTAACAAATATAACAGTTATGATAACAACCGCTATGACGAAAATTCACTGGAGTGCAGTATAGAAAGCTGTTGCTTTACCATCAACGCGAATCAAAAGCACAATAAATGCCCAGACCAATTTAATTAATTATGCAATCTAGGGGTAGGCGGGGCATAATGAGCAGGTGAGGCATAATGAGCACCTTGTATTTTCACTGTAAATCTTCAAATTAACAAAACAAGTTGCTTGATTGTAGCCTTATTATCTAAAATCCAATGAGTTGATGACAAAACATTAGTCAAAAAATCCGTTTACCTTGAAATATTAATCAAAATGCGTAAAGTGGCCATATACTGGGAAAATATTATAAGAATCAGGTGACCTAAAATAAGGTTTTGGGTATCGAAATCACAACTTAGTGGGCATCTATCGATTTTCTTGATATTCCCTAGGCCAATGAAATGTATTTGTAACACTTTTGAACTATTTGTTTAATTATTTTGTTGAAAAATATGCTTCAAAGAGTTGGTAGTAGGGTGGGGCAGAATGAGCAACTAGTGAAAAAAATAATGAAAATGGTAAACATCTTTTAATTTTGGTTTTCTCTGTTTTGATGCATATAGTAAGGTTTTGTCTGTAACTTTCAATTTATTAGCTTTAAAATCTCAGTATCTGTATATTATCACCGTTTAAAAATTCCTCAATAGAAGACTCATTGGAACCCCACAGTTCCCTACAAATTAAACCCCGTAATCCCTTCAAATTCTCATTGATGGTTGCCGGTATGCTTTATCATTGACAAGAATAGTCAATTAGCATTTTATTGTGTACAAAACTGATATTGATCATACTGCCCCACCCAGGGTGCTCATATGCCCCACCCCCAAAACGCAACTCGCGATTTTATACGTTTTTGAAAACATAAAATTCTACAACATTTATAACTTTATTCGGAATTTCAACGATTAGCTTTTGTCAGTTAAGGTTCAAATGAGGATTGAACGATAAAATTACACATTGGTTGCACTTAATTTACTGGATTTGGTGGCAAAATGCTTAAGCTGCTCATTATGCCCCGCCTACCCCTATCCATATTCCATTTGAAAAGGGGGTTAGACTGCAATCTCTTCCTAAATTATTGGACCCGATTGACTCATTTCCGCCAAGAATAGCCCATACTGTTCGATATCACGCATAGAACCAAATCCAAAATACAAATTACCCTCAAATGGCCCCATAAAACCGAAAGTCCCACTTGTGGCGCCTGCCGTCTGCGCAATATGCTACCAATCCGATGCCGGCGACGACGAACCGCAAAGTAGCAGCGGTCCCAACAACCCAAACGCTGCTGCTGCGTTTGGGGTATTATAGGTATTGTGCCGTGCCTCCCACGAGCGAAACAACATGCTGGTGGCAGCCGGCATCGGCGGCGCTTGGTTGGCAAAACATCGCCACACTTCCAATAGTAGGTATAGTGGCAACCGCAACTAAAGCAACCCACATGTTCACTTGCCCGTGTTTGTTCGTTGTGCTGGGTGCGCGCTGAACCACAAAAAATTAAACAACATTGAGAACCCATTTATAACGAGGAATATGATGTAACCTATGGGCGCGAGCGAGCGCGCGGCGTTGACTTGACTTGACTTCCCTGTTCTCTGAGCTCTGTGTATCCGTCGCTTGCCTTCATATCATATGCCAACACATTACTAATATCGTATCTTTGCATCTTGGTTTCTTCTTGTTTTATTTTTAGATCGATTGGCGCAAAATTCGAGGAGAACAGTTCAACCAGCAAGAATAGTGGTGAAACTATAGTGCTAGGTGTAGGTATCTTTGAAGGGGGTTCGCACTCGCACGCGGTTTGTGTGACACGATCTTTCAACGTGAACCGAAAGCAGCTGGAGGTAGTGTGGTAGGGTGTCCCAGAAGTGGTCTTTTTCAGGAAATCTTGGACGAATCCTGTAAGTTCTTAGTAAAGCCAGTTTTGTATGAAGGCATATCTTCAAACATCTCTTAGAGATCACTACGAAGTAAAGGATTAGTACCAATGATTTCTGAAAGAGAAGATCACATTCTGTAACACCCTATATAGTGCAGTGCAGTGTGACTTACGCGACTTGAAGCTTGGATGCGCAACGGCGACAGCAGCCGTCGGTGACACGGTGGTGTTGAGAATTAAGTAACATTTCGCAGTCACCGTTTGCGCTTCAACTGAAGTTAGTGCAAGTGTGTGACCGTTCATAACTGGCTGGTGTAGTTTAGGAAAGCAAAAAAAAAACATACAAAAAACGAACGAAAGGCAAACCACAACCCGTGGGGAAGGAGAGAAGTGATGGAACTGCTGCCACAAGCGCAAACAGCGGTCTAGCTTAGGAGGAAGTTGTTCGACACGATGACTAAGCGTTTGGAGCCAGCGAGCGCGCATTATTAAATGGATCGAGTTTGGAGAATCAATTAAGACGGTACAACAACGACGCCAATAAATACTGGAGCACAGCGCGCGGCTCGATGGCTTCGTCGTCGGTGAATGGGAAAATAGTCAATGGTAAAATGTCGAATGCTGATGACATCTACGAGAACTTACCTTGCCGGGAGATGCGGAACGGGACAGGTGGAGAGGATGAGGAGGAAGGTGGCAGTGCGACTGCCAGTGGTGGTTGCGTTGATGATGAGTCCGCGTCGGGTGGGGGACACCACCAGCAGCACGAGAATAACAACAAAATTCAAAACAATTTGGCCATGAACAGCAAAGACAGTTTGTACGCGACTCCGTTGAAGAAATCCGATCGTCCCAAACCGCCGCAGGGGGCAACTCCAAAAGCACCATCGCTCCAATCGGGGCCTGGTGATCATCGACGGTCGACGCGTGTCGTCGACGATAATTTAAACAATAGCTGCCCGGATAGGGACGTGAAGATAATTAACGCCGAGCTGGAGGACAGGCGGATACGAGACTTCCTGAAAGATACCTCCCAAATGCACAAAAAGATCGAACTGCACAAAGAATACCAAGGTTCGAACTTTTCCTACCTGGCACGGAAGGAGCATTTTGTGAATCTGGTGCAGCAAAATGTTCTCAACGAAACGATGAACGGTGGGAATCAACCTAAAGAAGAACAAATTGATCAGAGTCTTCTGGGGTACAAAACCTTGGCCAACGAAGAGGAGGACAAGAACCTGGATGTGGACATCAACGAATCCCTAGATGAGTTGGAGGCTCGGTGCAACGAGAAACTGGAAATGCTCACCAACTTGCATCGAAATCGTTCCGCCGAAAGGAGCCAGGAGGATAACGAACAACTTGACCTAGATCCGGCGCCAGTGCCCTCATTGAATGCTCCTCTGAGCCAGAAACCACCCTCTGGCAACAACCAGCTCCTCAATGGCCGTGGATCCCATCAAGGAAGCATCAATCGATTAACAAAAGTCTATGATCCGACACAGAGTTCGGAAATCAACGCCTATTTAAACCGGGAATGGGTTCTCAAAAAGATTGCCATGTGCTTGGAGCAGAGAGCTTCCAAAAAACCGGTTCCAGTTCCTCCGGGTGCCGAACCTGCCGACTGTGTGCCATCATCCACTTCCGGATTCTTCCCGCGAGCTGCTCCTGTTCAACAGTCGAATCGCGGGGCTGATCTCCCTTCGCTCGGATACCTGGTTCTGGGTTCCAACGGGTCCGGCAAAACTTCGATTTGCAACGACATCATCGAGGGCACTTCCGGCACCAAAGGTATGCTCAATCGACGTCTCCTGGCGTGCTACTTCGTAAACTCCCAGAACCCCGAATGCCACAGTCTGAGCATGTTTATCCGCAGTATTATCCTACAAATCCTGAGTCACTCGAGCTTTGTCTGCACAGCTGCGGCGTCCCAGAACGCTGCTCCCAGTTTAAACGATCTCACATGTAACGAGGGGGAACCTCAAACAAAGATTAGCAGTAATGAAGCCCTGCCGGAAGCAGACCAGAAACCACCCGAAGCAGTTGAAGCCAAAGTAGACGAGAAGGAACCCGTTGAATACGACAAAGAACTGGAGGACATGATTCTCACGGAGATCAAGATCAACGAACGGGTCGCCGAGTTCTGCTCTAAGAAGAAAGTCTGCCGCCAACAGTCCGAACCTGTAGAAAGTCTCAGCCGTGACAAAGAAACACCCAACTATCCGTACACAACTCATCCTCCTCTGCAGAAGCCACAACCCGGCAGCGAATCAGTCAAGAAGAAAGATCAGACGATGAGTCCCGGGCGGTCAAAGACATCCAAGATTCCGGTGGCCATCGGAAGCAGTATACGGTCCCCGACCAAGGCAAGCTCCAGCAAAGAACCGCCAAAACCCGAAGCGGACGAGGAAGAAATCTTGGACGGCGGTGGCGAAGGCATTGCCGATCTGTCAGACATCAAGCTGGATGAGGAAATCAACGAGGAGATCAAAGATCTCGAATCGGAAAAACCACAACCTTCGGCTCCGACAGAGGAGTCTTCTCCGGTGGAATCCGCCAGTATTCCACCACCGTTACCAAAGTCGAAAAACTGCCGGCAAGTCATTGCCGACGGATACTACGAAATGCTTTTGAGCAATCCGGATATCTTCGAGTCCATAACCGTGGACAGTATTGAAAAGAACCCGGACGACTGTTTTAAGAAAGCTATTCTGTTTCCTCTGTTGGAACTCTGCCCGCCGAAAAACGCCCTGCTATTGTTGATCGATTCTATTGACGAGAACTACATCCAAGATGGCAACCTTATTTCCACCCTCAAAGGCAAACAGGTCACCAAGAGTCGGAACATCGCCGAACTGCTCTCGAATCACATCCATCTGATGCCCAAGTGGTTGTTCATGGTCTGCACGGCAAAGAAACAGAACAAAAACATTACCAAACTGTTCACCGGGTTCAAGCGACTCACGCTGGATGACCTGCGCAAAAGTCACGTAGTGAAGGATGTCCAGCAGTACATCATCAACAGACTGAACACGGATTTCCGTGGCATCAATCTTACCAAAGATATTATCGAAAGTCTGAATCAGCTCTACATCAAATCCAACGGTTGTCTCCTCTATCTGTACAAAGTCCTGACCGGAATCAAGGAGAACTTCTTCACCTTCCGGGAGATTAAGCTTATCCCTTGCACGCTGAATGGTCTCTACCTGTACATCTGCCAAAAGTCCTTCAACAAGAAGCAGTACAACAAAATTCGGCCCATCCTGAACATTCTCTTGGTCTGCAACAACTACGTCGACAAGTACTTCCTGTTTAACTGTCTGCGAACCCACAACTACTCTCTTGAAATGGAAGAATTCGATAAACGCCTCGATCTCATGCGAAACATCGTCGAGTACAGTCCTCGCAATCCCTGTGCGTTGAAGATCTTCCACAACTCGTTCTGCGATTGGCTCATCGACGTCAAGTTCTCCACCAAGAAGTTCCTGTGCGATCTGAACGAAGGCCACGTCATGGTTTCCATGTACTACACCATGGTGGCCGATCAACTATGCCCAAACAAGCTCCGGCTCTACCTTTACCACCTGATCAAAACCGGCGAGTATCTCACCAACAAGAACATCGACCTCGATCTGCTCCTCATCCTGCTGGAAACCAAGTCCAACCTGAGCGATTGCTTCTACACCAATCTGCTCAACTGTTGTGCCCTGTGCGAGGACGAGTGCAAAAACGACGTTAATCTGGCGTGCAAGACCCGCCTGATGCTCGAGCGCTACCTAAATGTCGAACTGAACGAAGAGTTTGCCGGATTCCTGAACGACTTCTTCAAGCCGAATCTCCCGACGGACTGCAAGGTGCTGAAGTTGCTCATCGAGACTGGCATCAACAATGCCGATACGGCGCTGTCCTGTGAATCGTCGGCCATTAACTCCCCGGTGCTGTCGGATCGGTCGCAGAACATCGACTCCGAGCTGGCCGAACTGCTGATTTCGAGCGAGAAGAGTTGCCAGCAGGAGTTGCAGAAGTCGATCAACTTGAATTTGCAACAGTGCGGCGGCGGGGAACATTTGGGTTTGGTGGCCGCGGGTGGGTTCAGTGGGGTGGATCGTTACGACGGTGGGGCGGGCGGGCATCACGAGATTGTGGAACGATGCGAGAGCGGTGTTGGCGGAGGTGACGGCAGCGGTATCGGAGACTCGAAGTCCGATATTCAGAACGATCGGGTGCAGTACGATATGTTCGATGCGGAGCTGCACAAGGGCAAGGCGTTGATCCACATATTGGCAAATGAAGGGAATCATACGCTGCTGGAGCGGGCGTTAAATGTAAGTATTGAGACATGTGGCATGATCCAGATGTCCCCTTCGTTTTAAATGTTTGTCAAGTGTTGTTGTATCGAATGATCTTATGTGAAATGACTCAGACTTTGTAACTTCTTTTCGCGTTTTGAAAATACATAAATTTCTAGGAAAATTAGTGAAGAAACTACTGGCAAAATTTCTTGCGGGATACTTTAACGAAACTTTTGAAAATATTCTAGTCAGAATTCCTCGACAGAAATTGTAATGGAATCGACTTTTCGAACCTTCTAAGCAGAAATCCTCTTCAAATGAGTGTAATCAGGTTTGTACCTGATTTGTA
Source organism: Aedes albopictus (assembly GCF_035046485.1). NCBI lineage: Eukaryota > Metazoa > Arthropoda > Insecta > Diptera > Culicidae > Aedes > Aedes albopictus. The sequence goes on along the minus strand of NC_085136.1, from coordinate 315,244,320 downwards.
ATGGAATGCTTATAAATAGCTCGAAGTAATGTGCATACGAGTTCATGATGAACCTTATGGGGGAATAGGACAGATCGGTGAAGTACTAGATTTGTAGTAATGAGTTGAATTTTTGTATGGTGAGAAGGTCAATTCTCCATTTCTGCAATAAAATGGTGCAAAAGCGTGGGCATTATTATTCCTTGCCTAATTTGATTCTGTTCGAGCAAAACTTTGGGCAACAGTGTTGTTGTTTTCTCCATATCTTGCAACATAAACAACATAGTTATCCAAAGTTTTGCTCAAGCAGCATCAAATTAGGCAAGGAAACATAATACCCACGCTTTTTGCATACTTGCTTTTTTAATACAAATCTAATACTACACCGAGCGTGCCTCATTATCAATACGATTTCAAAAGCAATATTTCAAGAAGTTCCCATAGGAGCTTTTCGTGTATTTCATTACACGGGTTGATAATCTAGAATTCTAGAACATCCCCTGAACTCAAATTCTTATTCGTTTAGTTCTATGAACTTCATATAAACCTACGTATCACAAAAATAATGCCTAGAGATCTAAAGATCACAAAATAAACTATATCATACGCAAAAAAAAAAAACATAAATAATTGAATAACAGTTTCTTAGGCTAATGTTTGCTTAAGAATTGCTTGTTCCACTCTTATACAGCTAAAATGTTTTTTAGGATACAAGTAATTCAACAGGTTATATTCTTTGAACACATGTTGAAAAAAAAAAAACACTACGCAAAACGAAGTTGCAAGGTAAAACATTGAATTCGGTTAACACATTCGGTAAAAGAATGCATTAGCTACATCATAACATAACCTGCATTTCCCAAACAGGCCTGCAAAGACCCGATTGACCTGGAAATCGAAGATCTCAACGGCCAGACGGCGCTCAACATTGCCGCCCGCAACGGGCACATCGAAATCGTTCGGCTCCTCCTGTACTACAAACAACCACTGAACGATGGTACCGGTCGGTTCCGGAAGATTGACGTGAACCATGCAGATCGGGACGGTTGGACCCCGTTGCGATCGGCTTCCTGGGGTGGGCATACGGACGTGGTAAAGCTGCTGATCGAAAGTGGCGCTTGTGCAATAGACCGGGCGGACAAGGAAGGCCGGACGGCACTTCGGGCGGCGGCCTGGAGTGGCAATGAGGATATTGTGAAGATCCTGATCGAGGCCGGAGCGAACGTTAACTCGATCGATAAGCAGGGCCGGACGTCGCTCATTGCGGCTTCCTACATGGGGCATTACGATATCGTGGAGATTTTGCTGGAGAACGGGGCGGATGTAAACCATACGGATCTGGACGGAAGGAATGCACTGTGCGTAGCGGCCTTGTGTGGAAGTTCTGGATACAGTAAGGTGATCTCAACGCTGTTGGAGTATGGGGCTAACACGGATCAAACGGATAACGAGGGAATGTCACCGCTGCTGGTAAGTTCGTTTGAAGGAAATTCGGAGATTTGTGAGTTGCTTCTGGAGAATGGTGCGGATCCGGATATGGCAGATCACATGGGTAGAACTCCCCTGTGGGCAGCCTGTACTTCGGGTCATGCCAACGTTGTGAAGTTGCTGTTGTTTTGGGGATGTGGAATCGATTGTATGGATTCGGAAGGTCGAACGGTTCTAAGCGTAGCAGCTGCCCAAGGTAACCTGGAAACTGTAAGGCAGCTTCTGGATCGAGGCCTAGATGAAACGCACCGAGATAACGCAGGATGGACACCTTTGCATTACGCGGCCTTTGAAGGATACGCGGATATCTGTATACAACTTCTTGAATCTGGTGCCAAGATCGACGAATGTGACAATGAAGGTAAAGCCGCGTTGCACTTAGCCGCACAAGAAGGACACAACGCAGTGCTGGAAGCCATACTGAATGTTCATAGGCCTTGCATCGATCAACGAGCTCACGACGGAAAGACGGCCTTCCGGTTAGCCTGTCTGGAAGGGCACTTTGAGTGCGTTCAGACATTGCTCCGATTTGGCTGCGATGTGAACTCGAAGGACGCCGATTCCCGTACGACGCTCTACATTCTGGCGCTGGAGAACAAGCTCAAAGTGGTGAAGTTCCTGCTGGAATACTCGAACGTGGACGTTAACATTCCGGACAGCGAAGGTCGAACGGCACTACACGTGGCATCCTGGCAGGGTCACGCCGAAATGGTTAAGCTGTTGATCACGTTAGGTAAGATCGAACTATTAATAACAGTTAAATGAATAATAACGCTTAAATCAACTTCTTCCAGGTAATGCCGACGTCAACGCAATGGATCTCGAGTCGCGAACCCCGCTGCATTCGTGCGCCTGGCAGGGCAACCACGAAGTGATGCAGCTGCTGCTATACTACGGAGCCATTCCGGACCATGCCTGCAAGCAGGGTGCCACGGCGCTGGGCATCTCCGCCCAGGAAGGGCACGAAAAGTGCGTTACCTATTTGCTCAAATACGGCGCCAATCCGTACAAATCCGACCACTGCGGTCGGACGCCAATCAAGCTGGCCGCAAAGTCCAACCGGAACAACGTTCTCCGGATATTGGAGAATTTTACCAAAAGTGAGTTTCTTCCGAATAACAAATTGAAATTTATCTTATTGAATCACCTCGTTTTAGACGACCTCGACGGAGGAAAAATGGCTGCCCATCAGAGTTTGAACTTCAAATCTCCGGACGAGCTACCACCGTCATCTTCGATACATAATCCGTCGCCTTCGGGGCCCTTTCCGAATCCGAGTTTGTTGATGCCCAACAGCAGTGGCGGCGGTATCGGTAATAACTGCAACAGCAGCAGCACCAGCAACAACAATAACAACAACTCCCCGTCTTTGAATGCAACGACCAGCTCGACGCAGAACAGTAATTTCTACGAGAATACCATGCAGTCGGACAACAGTAGTCTGCAGAAACGGAAAAGTGTCATCTCTAGTCAATCGACCGGTAGCAGTAACGAGGTGAGTGAGCGTGCTCGGGCTTTTGAGCCCGGCTCGTCGCTCCAGGGCGATGTTGAAGACTGAAGAGTATAGGTATGAGAGTCCGTTACTTGTCGCAGTCTCCGGAGAGATTCGAATGAAGTGGATAGTTTTCTCATACAAAATTCTTACGCCATCGTTGCTTTACTTAATCAGTTTGGACAGCATCTTAGAAACGCCATTCTCGTCCCTAATTTTTCATAGCTTTTCGCGGTCGATACTGGTCCGTTGTCGACCGGCCGTCGATGAAGCCGGTTTGGTAACTTCCACGAACTCATTTGTTTTAGGTGACAGACGACGGAAGATGATCTGGGATAGCGCTTTGTAAGCGGAATGCCGAATGATGATCGTTGAGAAGTTTCCGCATTCGAAATGGTCGCCTTTCTTGTGAATGGAACAGATTATACCCCTTCTTTCCACTATTTCGGTAGCTGTTCTGTTTCTCCAATATAGAACTTCCACGTTTCTTGGGAAGAGCACAGCAGTCGCATATCCCCGCATTTCGTTTCTTTTCTCATAAAATTGGCGAATCTGCTGCTTCCGCTTCTGTTCCTTCTGTCGGGTTCTCTGCTGCAGCATTGCTGCCGAAGCTTCACAGTGCATCTTTGTCGAACCAATCTTAGAATATGTCCTTGTCATAATCAGTGCTTCCGGAGTCAAAGCTGTACACGTTGACCATTCTAAAGTTGAAAAATCGACCCTTGATCCCCAACCTGCAATCTATCATTTGACCACACTTATGAACATTGAATCTCAATCTTCCAGCAAGCGCCCATGTCTTTCACACAACAACTGCAGAAACACTCCCGGCATCACAACTCCAAATCGCACCACATTGTACAGCAGCAACATCAGCCCCACCAGCAGGCTTCTAGCGGTGGCGGCGGTGGTGGAGAAGGAGGAGGATCAGGCACCAACAACAAGTTCGGTGGCAAAAAACATTCCCAAATTCTGCCAAACGTGGAGGAATACCAGACTAATATCGGTAAGTGGAGAGGGTTGACAGAATGTCATCGCGCATACTAACGATTATCCATTCTTCCCCGACAGCTTCAAACATTCGGATGAACCACCCGAACGATGCCGACCTGTTCGATTTGGGTTGTATGTCCCCGCTCTACGCTACGCCACCGCACTCGCCGAGCAGTGATGTGAGCTCCCCCGGTCAGAATCAACCGCCCTCGTCATTGGCCCTGCTCGGCAAACAGTTCGAAGAGATGAACATCAGCCTGTCGAACAACAGTACCATCATGCATCCGCCGGATAACCACTTTGCTCGGGATACCCATATGCGAATCATACTGGGGAACAATCAGAAGGAGCAGCAGCAGGGAGGGTGAGTAAGCTAGAAGAATCCCAATCAGTGGGGTCGTAACCCCAATCCAAGGTGTCAGGCGACCCGTGCTGAGGGATGAATGGTTGAGGGGGTTTAAAACATGCTCGATCTTTAACGGAGCCCGTAGCGTGGGTAGATCGCCTTTTTGGGTTGCGTTGCGGTGTTAGATCTACCAAACCGAAATCTAGTGTCGTCCTATTTTTCAATTTTGGAATATGTGTTCTGATAATTATAGGCATTATAGTATTTAGTCCTTGCTACTGGTGTTGTGATGACTTCCAGTCTTTGAATAAAACTAAGTTTACCAACTTTACTTTGCATATAGTTAAAAACCTCACCATCTGATGCTAAACTCAATGCAAAGGAAATCAAATTGGGTTAGGGATCCATGTATGTACTAACTCTTCGAAGACTGGAAAGTGCTAGTACGCAAGGAACATACTAGAATCCTTATTACTGAACACATGTCCCATTATTGGAATGATATTGCTGCTAATGTTAAAACCCGGGTCCTAAACCTGGGGAGAATTTAGCAGTAAAACAAGGGTGATGCTAGGTTTCCGATGCATGGCCAATATCAGTACTCTTGTTTTGTTTTCTAAGAAAACAAAACAAAAACTGTATCAAAATCGATACTTTATTGCCCCTCAATGGCAATTGAGTAATGCGACATGCACTACACTAAGGATACGGGTAATGTCACAATAGATCTAAAAACTGGTCGCAGTGACAAACCCGAACAGGAATAAAAAAAAAAAAGCTAGAAGAATAAGAGAAGGGTTTCTAAAACAAGCAGATATACGCAAGCTGATTGTAGTAAGGTGCTTCCAGATGAACTCCAGGTAATGAATCTGGGAGTTAAAGTTCATCAATAAATTCTTCCACAAGGATTTCTCCAGAAATTCATTTAGAGATTCTCTCTGAAACTCTTAGCTCTTAACAATACCTTTTGGAATGCCTTCCAAGAATTTCCGTAAGGTATCTCTACGGATTTTTTCGTACTATTCTTCCTTAAATTCCTGCCTGAGGTTCTTCTACATTTCTGCAGACATTTTTCAAAGATTCCGGAAGTTCCTTCCGGGATCCTCATTGAGATTCTTCCAGGGTCCCTGCATACCGACCGTTATTATAGTTTGGAGTTTTTCATAAGCTTCATCACGAGATTTCTACAGGCGTTTGTCACGATATTTGTCAGTCAGATATTGTCGCGGGATTTCTCTTAAAGTTTCTCCCGTATTTCTCGGAAATTCCTCTTCCCCAGGAGTTCTTTCCAGCATTTGTCCCAAAGATTTTCGAGGGATTACCCCCACACTTTCCTCAGGAGTTATTCGAAGGATTTTGTCAAGATTTTTCCCGGAATTTCTGTAGGAGTTTCTTACATTTCAGAAATTTTCCCAGTATTGCTCATTGAGTCCATCGCGGAGCTCCTCCTTTAGTTTTTCAAAGCTTTCATCCAGAGTTTCTCCTGGGATTTGACAGGAGTTTCTCTCGCGGTTTAACGCCTGAGATTTATCTTGGAGTTTCTCCCGGACCTTTTTTAGAAGAATGGGGAAATTTCTAGAACAACTTCTGCAGAAATCTTGCTAAAATTCCGAGGGAATCTGTTGGAAAGTCATCTCGACAGAGCGAATAAGAAAAATATCTAAAAAAACTTGAGGAATGTTGTTAGGATCTCTAAAAGAAATTCCTCGAGAAACTTTGGAATCAATACTAAGAAAAACCGCTAGAAGAAATATTAAGAGATTATCCTGTAGAAACTTCAGTTTCTACAGGAGCTATTCCTACTTACGTTTGTACCGGGATTTTTTCCAAAGTCATTGCTCCCAAAATCACTCACGGGTTTTCTGTAAGAGTTTGTCCTTTAAGTCTTCAAGAGATCATCGTGAGCTTCCGGGATTCCTACATGTGTTTTTCTCGGTATATTTCTTAAAGGTTCTAGCGGGATTTTTCTTGAAATTTCACCTGAGATAACTCTCCGCGTTTTTCCCGGAACTTCCCTTTCTTTCGGTTTTGCTTCCGAGATGTCAAAGTTTTTAAAAGCTTTTCAGGACTTATCCTGCATTTCCATTGAGGATCTCTTTTGAGGTTTTATTCTGAGCTGCTTTGGGAATATCTGCAGGAGCTAGTGCTAATATTTTTCAGGGAGTTCTTCTTGTAATTTCTTCTAAATATTCTCGTAGTTGTTTACGAAATTCTTCCTGAAATTTATTTTGAGATTTTTTAGGGTTATTCCATGTGTTCTCCCCAGAAACCCCACCGAAAGTTGACCAGGGGTTCTTTTGGGCGTTACTTCCGCAGTTCTTACCGGGATTTTGCAGGAGTTATTTTTCCAAGTTCCTGTAAGAAATCTTCGGAGAAATACCGGATGGAATCTCTTGAGGAACAGTGAAGAGAAACTCCCGGAGGAATTACGAGAGGAATTCCTCGGAGAATTCCAAAGAAATTCCGTTTTTTTTTTTGGGAAATCCCTGGAATAGCTTCTACAGATGTCTTGCAAACATTCTGGGAGACTTTAGGAAAGTCATCCCGGCAGAGCAACTAAGAGTAATCCCTCGAGAAACTCTGGAAACAATACCGGGAAAACCTCTGAATGAAATGTTAAGATATACTGCTGCAAAAACCCAAGAGTTTCCACAGGAGTTGTTCCTAGAATTTCTACTCCCGTTCATACCGGGATTTCTACTAGAGGTTTTCTAGTATTGCTTCCAGACTCGCCCACGGGATTTCTACCGGAGTTTGTTCAGTAATGTCTTCAAGAAATCATCATAAGCTTCCGTCTGCGGGTTCTTCCGGGATTCCTACAGGAGTTTCTCCTGGCAAATTTCTTAAAGGTTCTCGTGGGATTTCTCTTGGAGTTTCACTTAAGATTTCCCTCGAAGTTTCTCCCGGAACTTCCCTAAGGAAACAAATTCCTTGTGATGTTTCTCGCGAGATGCGTCTCAAAGTTTTTCAGAACTGATTTTGGATTTTCAACGAAGACTTCTTCTGGGGTTTTATTCTAAGGACCCCTTGAAATTTCTTTGGGGAGTTACTGTTAATGTTTTCAATGGAGAGATTTCTTCCAATCCTGATGATTATCATGCGCTTTCTTTTAGATTTTTATTCCGGGATTACTCCCAGAATACCTACCGAAAATCGTTTCGGAATTCCTTTTCGGGGTTTCTCTAGTAGTTACTCCCAGAGTTATTGCCGGGATTTTTCAGAAGTTTTCATCGCAATACTTCCTGGGATAGCCTACGAAATACCTTCTGAGGAATTCCCATACTTATATTGAAGAAATAAAGACAGGAACTTCAAAAGAAATCCCGAGAAAAGCTTGGACATCTTAGCAAAATTTCTGGGAGTAATCTCGAGTGAAAATATTAATGGGTGGAAAGTCCGGAAGAAATCCTAGAAATCTTTAGATGAACTACGGGAGAAATCCCGCGGGAAGCACCAAGAGAAATGTCGTATTTTGTTTTGGAGAAATCTCAGGGCGACCTTCTGCAGAAGTTGTTCGGTAATCCCAGGAGAAATTGTTGGAAAGTTATCATGGAAAACCTACTATTAAGAAAAAAAAATGCTTGAAGGAACTTTGGGAGAGTTATGTGAGGGTAGAATCTCCGGAAGGAATCCCCCGAGAAACTCCGGGAACAATACCAGGAAAACCTCTGGAAGAAATCTCTGGAGTAGTCTTGCAGAAATCCTAGTAGGAACTCCCACGAAAATCTTTCAAAAATCCCAGAAGAGCCACCGAAAAATCTTGGAGGAAACTCAAGAAGCAAATTTGAGGAAACCTCTAAATGAAATTTTGGGAGAAACTTCTAAATAATTCATACAAGAACTCCGGGAGAATAATTCTGTAAGAAACTGCATAAGATTTTGAAGAAGACATTCCTGAATAAATCTAAAGAAAAATTCCGCAAGAAATTCCTGGAAGAACCCTGGATATTTGGGGATAAACGCTCAGGAATTTCGAAACGAATTCTAATCCATGGAAGAGTTTTTGAAATTCAAATTTGACAATATTAATCGGAATAGCCAGGCTATTGTTTGTTGTACGTAACATTCAGCGGCAACTAACACAATCTTATTCACTCTACATTCGCAGAAAATCATCCAAACGCAGTGGCATAGCGACGAATCCGGCCATGCGGCTGATTCGCAACCGGATCGACTCGGCTGCCCAGCTGATCCGACGGACGAACAACATGCTGTCGAGTAGCGGCAGCAATCAGGGTTCATCCAGCATAGGAGTCAAATCCGGCACGTTCCAGTGGCGCAAAGAGAGCCAGATGTAAGTCCTCACAGTGAGAAAGACAAAAAAACAAACAGGGGTTTTCAAAAAGTAAGTTTTCGCGCAATGCCATAAATACCGAGCGGAAAAGCGCTGGCAAGTTGCAAAATGAAAAGTATTAATCGAACAAATTTTACAAAATGAAGAGACTGTACAGCACTTAAACAAACAAGCAAAAAAAGAAGAAAAATGGCGCCTACACTCTACTTTACCGACACTTGTTGAGAATAACACGTGGTGGTAGGGGAAATTCCGTAACGAAGCGAGAGACCTGTTTGGTAAGCATTTATTTTCCGGTTTTTCTGTCTCGCTAAGATTTAGCAATCTTAGACACTTGACCCCCTTTGGAAACTGAGAACCGTAAGCACTAGTAAACACATACACTTACTAGTTACTCTATACCTAGAGGATAACACAACAGAACAGAACGAGATTAGATTGATTGACTGGTTGTTAGAGGACGTGAATCAAATGAACCAATAAGTTGTTGTGAAGCGCACTTTTACTCGGTATTTAGGACAAAAGAGTATACCAAAAAAACACACACAGGAACAAGCTACTACATACATAGGTTCAAAGTTATAACCATTGAATACTATATGAACTCGGTCGGTTAGTGGTAGGAGAGAAAGAGAAAAATGGCAACACTGCGGTTAGGTAACTACGACAATTGTACAGTTAGATGGCGCGATTTTTAGTTCATTGTTCTTTTAGAGCCATTTCTTTTTTGTTTTAAAAGTTTTGTTTCGTTTTCAAAGTGTAACGTCACCTAGAAATTTTAAAGAACATATGTGTTATTTTTTTCATAAAAATTATTTCAAATTAACCCTAAAAGGGTTACCTGGGGTCCATTAGACCCCAGGCGCCTTTCAGAGCTCATCTTTGATGGAACACACTCAGCGAGGTGACGAAACTGAGACCATGAAGGTATCCCTTTTAGGGTTAAGCACCTGTTTTCGTTATTTTGACCTTAAAAGACGCATTTTTGTTTAATTTGCGCTCATTCTACGAGTGGAGCGACGTGATGCAGCTCACCTCGCATCGAGGTGAGAAATCTCGAATCGAATGCAGGTGTGTTCATTCTATGAATAAAGTAACGTGACGAAGCTCGACTCATCATTCGAGGGGACGAATCTGGAGAATCACCTTATTCGAGTTGAGATTTCTCATCTACGAGTCAAGCTGTGTCGCGTCACTCCACTCGTAGAATTCGCAACCATTCACTTTACTTTTGGCCGATTTTGCTCCATTTAGTATTGTGTGTATCAGCCCGATCGGCTCAGTTGGAAAACCATGTTCTGTTATATCTTCTAACAGACCCTTTTTATTTTTATCCTTCGTAATTTACTTGGAGTGTTGTGAGTCGTGATAGAAAATACTCGAAGTTTTATTTTTATTTCCCTCTCGGTTTTGTGACGGATTCCTAAGGTTTGTTATGTGCGCTTTTTGTAATATCTACTGGTAACTGTTAGTATATTACGAACTTCAAGAAAAACTAAGTCAAGATGTAATTCGTATGAATAACTCCTACACAACAGAATTTATCTATTGTACTACTATTACCTAATGCGGGCCTAATGTACTTCGAAAACCCATCCAAATACGTGACATGAAGAACAAACGGTAACAGGAAGATGTTAGTTGCGGCACGCATCCTATTTTCTACTCTTAGCCCTAAACCGAAAGCAAAATTTGTTACCTAAGCTCCTCTCTAACCAACCTTTAAATCTCTAGAACATAACTGCAGAAAATGCAAAATGGATTTCACAAACCAGAACACATATTTATTATTACCATTTAAAGCAAAGGTAACTAAAGCATAGCGATCAAAATTTAACCAGTAATCTGAAATTAATGCAAACAATGTATATCAAAATCAATACAGTAAACCAAACCTTAAGACCCAGGAAAATAATCTACCGACGATTGAGAATCACAGCAAAAAAAGGTCGTATTTTAAGCGAGAGATAAAAACTTAAAACAAAGCAAAACAATGAACAAAAGCAAAAGCATTTAATTATAGAGATTAATACACGAACCCCCCTCCCTGTGTGGTAGAAGAGAAAGCATTACGCGAGCATCTATCTCTAAATTTAGTTTGTAGAAAGTAACAAGAAAAAAAAAGCAAAAAAGAGCAAATGAAAAACAAAAAATAGACCTAAGATAGACTGCGGCGTGAAGTTGAAATGTGTGATCCACAGAAACAGAGACAGACAGAGAGAGAGAGAAAGTCGATCAAGCAGAATAATTTAATTAGTTTGCCAATTCTAGTCCCCCCGTGTTTAGTTTCGTTCCGTTTATGTTTTAGAATTATTTAGCTTTTCTTGTTTCTTTTTGTAAAAAAACAGAACAAAATTGTCTTTTTTGTTCTTGTTCGCTTTTTTTAAGCGAGCGAGCAGACATGTGGTAGATTGGAATAAGTGAAAGTGTAAAATGTACTAAGTTATTATGAATGTTTGGAGTGGTTTGGAATGGAGTGGAATCCTAGCCTATTACCACTTAATATTCGCAAATATTTATTTTCTATCTCGTTTGATCGTTCAAACACGTTAAACCAGAAATCGAACTGAACCGTCAAAGGGTGTCAATCACAAGCGAAACTGTGTATTTATTATTATTATTATTAATTATTAACAACACTATATTATATTTTTTATAACAATATTTTTGTTTTCTACTTGAACCTACCGTTTGGTTTGAGTGAGATAATCATATGAGTTTTTACTCCCAATTCGAAAAACGTACTTTCCCCCTCTGACGTTGTGGCCATAAGCAGAGGCAAACAAATATTACAAAAAAACACACATGGAAAAAGCATGCAAAGGCATATTATAGTAGATTCTAGAGAATATAAAATATAAATTGAAATCAATTTCCCATGAATCGGGTGCATTGTTACTGATATGAAGCTTCGAAATCCTTGTTACCACATTCCAATCAATCACTACAACAGCACTAACACCACTAGGTCTGCCTCTGTCTTTACCCGCAATCATGTACTTTGACTTGGTCGAAGTTATCATCAACCGCCCTTTCTTCAGAATAGTATAAGCTTCCTCCACTGTTCTTAGATCGATGCCGGAGAGATAAATATCGCCCACAAAGTCCTTGATGAGGAGCATATGCGATCTTGTGATGATAGTTCCCTTCCTCTGCACGTCAGACCTTCTAATCGTTCTAACTGCGTCTGCCATCCGAATACTTGATTTCGATCCATACAGCGTTACGCGTATCAGCCCAATTAGTTTCGCCGGAAAACTGTGTTCTTATATTATCTACCAAAGCTTCATTGTATGGTAAATCTGCAAGTTATCGAAAAAGAATCTTCAAGAGGTCTCAGTCCGCTGAACAGGACACGCAACAGTATCTTGTACGCATTGGGTAGTTGCATAGAACATGCGCATATTGTTCCTATCCATGCTTTCCTGCGCTACAGCAATTCCACTCGTCGTGCTGCCGTTTCTTGTTGCGATGGATTCGTTTCTTTCTGCTCTTGCCACTCTGTATCGCTCCCTGTTAAGCCGTACCGGCCACTATCGTTCGACTTCTAGCGGTCTTCTCTTTGGTCACTCGATGGTACGCCTCGTCGAACCAGCCATTATGTTGGTGTCGCTGAACGGTGCCTGCCACCTCTAGCGGTGCTAGCTGTTACCACTGTTTCATGCATGAACTCACAAACTGTTGACATCGCCTATCTTCTCATATAGCTTCTGATGGTACTGTGCAGCAATGTCTTCGTCTGACAAGCGTTGGACATTGAAGTGTCGCCAATAACTACGCTTTTTCGCTTTCAGCAGGTTCTTCAGCTGTCTTTCGAGCTTAGCATACTCTTGATAAAGATCTGAAGTACCATGCCTACGAAAAGCTTTTAAAGCATCGGATTTTTTAAGATACAACTGGGTGCAATCATCATCCCAGCCTAGTGTGGCTGGTCTTCTTTTGAAGGTTGCACTTGGAACACGTCGTTTTTGTGATTCTAATGCACTCTTGTATATCAGTTCAGACAGGAATCGATACTCATCCAAAGGTGGGAGGGGGTTGAATGATTCGATGCCAAAAGATACCGCTTCTGCATATTTTTGCCAATCGATATTCCTAGTGAGGTCAAAAGGAACCTGATTGGTCTGATCTTTCACTATTATGCTTTATGGTGGTTGTAATGGGCAAGTGATCACTACAATGAGGATCCTCGATTACCCTCCACAAGCAATCGAATGATAGTTGATCCCAGTGATAGGCCGAGACGACTTTCTTTGCCATCATATGCAATACGTGTCACTTCATCTGTATTCAAAACGTTCAAGTTGAAATCGTCGCATAAATCATAGAAAATGGCCGCCCTGTGATCGTCATATGGTTCGCCCCACCCAGTACCATGTGGAATCATATCACCCAGAATTAAAACTGGATGTGATAGTGCAGAAACTGCATTTCAAATATGTCGACGGTTAATTGAAATTCTTGGAGGTATGTAAGCGGAAGCTACGCAAAGTTCTTTACCCTTTACGTTTATTTGGCAAGCGACGATTTCTACGCCAGGGTGAGTCGGGATTGGAATTCTATAAAATGAGTAAGTCTTTTTGATCCCCAAAAGAACTCCCCCATAATGGTCATCTCGATTCTGGCGTATAATGTTAAAATCGTGGAAGTTGAGTTCATCTTCAGAAGAAAGCCATGTTTCACAAAGGGCAAATATATCACAGTCAGAGTTGTGAATCAAAAACTTAAGCAGGTCTAATTTAGGTTTTAGACTATGACAGTTCCACTGTAGCACAGTGATCATATCTTGTACCTCACTTGATGAATTATCCATCGAAAGATATGATCGCAGCAAGGAGGGGCCATGATTGTGTCAGATTCCGAAGATATTCTTCTAATGTAGGTATAAACATATCAATAGTGCCTCTAAAACTTTCTGGAAGGCCGAGGGCATCATATAGACGATCCACGAGAACCCCAAAAGTAAACAGTCCTCGCTTGGGTCTAGGAGGCTTGCTTGAACTGCGAGGAACTTTAGTAGCTTTTTTCTTGCTACCTTGTCGAATATTTCTCTTTAAAGTGCATTTAACAGGCGGAGACGGGGGTGACAGGTTCTTGCTACAACATGGATCTGAAGCTAAAGGAACCTGATTCTTCCTGAGTTTTTAAGTTTACCCCGCCTCCTTTGACATTAGGCAAACTTTTGAGGGAAGACTTCAAAAAGACCTTTCGGCGCGATCCCGGGGAAGATCCCGACTTCCTTTTTCCAGGTATGTGTACCTCCGAAAGAGATCCACCCTCATCAGTTTCGCCTTCGTCCTGATCATCGGAAGACAACTCCTGATAGGGATTTTAAGCTGGGACAGCTGATTCAGACATGGTAGCAGACGAGTTCTGAGATTTTACCATTTCCACATAAGTCTGTTTGGAGCGCCTAACAATAGAGCGACTCTCATTTTGAACGCGTCTTTTGTAAGCTGGGCATTCACGCAATTCATGTGGATCTCCGCCACAGTAGCTACATTTTTCCGCTTCCTGTGTGCAAGAGTCCTCTAAATGAGCCTGGTTGCATTTGCCACAACGGGGCTTGTTGTCGCAAAAGCTAGCACTGTGACCAAACTGCTTGCATTTGGTACAATTAAAAACCTTCGGCCTAAAAAGACGTACTGGGTAAAACCCACCATCGATTACAACAAATTCCGGGTGGACGGAGCCTGGAAAAGTCACTCGAAGCAATGGTGAAGGCGAGTACACTTTTTTATTCCCTTCCATGGAAGCCGTAGATAAGCGTTTACAGCAGGGCGCAAAATTTTCGAGCAGACGAGTTGAAGTTCATCGTGCGGCAATTTTCATTCACTTGCCAGCATATTCATGTTCAGCTGCTCGATACTCGTTTGTCAGCTGAATGGAAGTCAATGAATATTTGTAAACATCCTACAAAGTGTTAAATTCCTGATAAAGTATTAACGTTTCGATTACATTTAATGGTTCTTTACACAAATCTTTTTCCATTTGATTGTTGTGGAGTGTTTTTGGAAGCAATCGAAGTCGTAAACGTAGGTGATTATGAAGATGTTTCTTGATCGGCTTAATATTCAATGACTACGAATTGACTGACTGTGTGAAGAGGGAGAGTGAAAATGAATTTGTTTGTTTTGAATATTCAGTGCAGAACAGAGATGCCAGATGATTTTCTGTATCACTCGTTCAAAAATCTGTATCTCATATAAAATTTGAGTGAGAAATCTGTATTCCATACAAATAAAAAATCTGTATTTCATATAAACGCTATCTGTATTGATGCTGAAAAATCTGTATAATACAGATAAATCTGTATATATGGCATCCCTGGTGCAGAATCATTCAAATTCGTGCTGTTTTCAGTCAATGATTATGAACATTTTGCGCCCTGGTTTACAGTCTAGGATAGCCACATCGGGGATTGACCTATTTTTGAAACGACCAAAGCCGGTCTTGATGTCCTCACATGTCAGCGTTTCGTCGAGGATCTTCCCCTCCACCTCCACTTCTCGTGCTGGCACATAGACCGCCTTCACCGTTTCGCCTCCAACCGAATCGTCCATGTGGAAACAAATTTATGCAAAGTCAGGCCAAACATTTCATTAGGTCGTATTTGCATTTGAGAGGCTCTCTTTGTTCACTTTCTCTTTCAATTATTGCAATGCAATGGTACACTTTTCAACTATTTTTGCAGTACAAATCAAAAGACGATTGTTTTGACCATCGTTCAATGCAAAGAGACAATCATAATACAAATAAACAGCTGAGATATTGACGAAAGAGAGGGAAACCCAAGAGAGCCTCTCTTCTGCAGATTGGACCTTTAGACATGTTTGGCCTGAAGTATGTCAAAAGTGCAAAAGAGGAAAAGAAAAACCTTAAGGTTTTAACAGTTCAGTTTTTTCTTTAGGACGAGAACTGTTCACTGAGAAAACTGATCTTAAGAAGGTCATAAGTTTGTCTTATGAAATTTCGACATAAGAAAAAGTTTTGATTTCCATAAGAAATTCTTATGATGTCATTTCATAAGGCGTCTTATGAAATATTTTTGCGCAATATAAAACAAAATCGCAACCTGGATCGAACCAGGTACGTCGAGATCGGAGATCGCGTGCTTTACTCTCGCGCCCATCGACGCTTCGAAATTGGAATGGTTGGAGTGCAATAATAAGTTTGGTTTTTCGGGATCAACGTCTCATAAGATATATGATGATTTTCATAAGAGCCTTCTTATGAGATTTTTCATAAGACCGCTGTAATGAATTTCTTAAGAAATTTTTGCCTCAGTGTTTGGTTCTCTAATAAAAAAAAAACAAAAAATGTTCTATTATTTACAGTTTGTACACCCTTATCCGTATACAGTAGTTTGGGAACCACTGTTATGGATGTCAAAAAAACACGTGGTCGAATGTGAACTGGGGATACAATAGTTCATTTTACGAGTGGATTTTATGAAGGAATTTTGACAGGAGGTAGCGTCCAATAACCCGTGAAAACCAATATCATCATCAACATTGTTTTCACTTCGTAAAATGGCTCATAGACAAAAGCGATCAAATCAAATTGGGCGGACAAAAGAGTGTATCGAAAGAGTGATACTTATCTGACCGAAGCAGGTAGATATTTATCACAGGCATGGTAAGGCCGTCCGTCGCGTCTGCCTTCGCACCCGTCGCCGCCGTCCTCTTCGATGACGGAGGGGCTGATGATGGCGATAACGATGACTTTCTTGGATGCGATGCTTCTTCTTTGATGTACTATGATGCAAGCACTTCGCTTCCCGGGTTACGCTGGATACCACCTCGCGTCACTACACTTCGCACAAGCAGAAAAACGTACGATATAAAAAACCCTCCGCACTTGCGGGGGAAAAACTCCACTTATACGAGGTCTATCGCGTGGTGAGATACGGAGCACACGTCCGACTCGTCCAAATGCACAACTGGGAATGAAAACGTGGACTTGTCACCAACATTACAAATGCCAATTTTCTTAGAAGAGAGAAACTGTAACAGGTACTCACCTCTGGCGTTTATGACGAAGAGGACGTTGTGGGTGTAGGCTACGGCAGCTATTCCTGGAGGGGGGATTTCGTCAACGTTGCCTGGGAAGTATGCTGAGACCACCAAGGTCTCTCTACTGCCTGCTCTAGCGGAAGGTACCTCCAGCCAGACCGCTACGATGTCCCTTTTTATTACTTCTGAAATTGGAAAGTGCCTATTTACAGTTGTTATGTAATAACATAGCTGCTCTAGGCGAAAACTGGCTGTCATGATATACCAACTTATATGAGTGCTGTATTTTGGATTTATTGACCCATGGCTCGTGAATGAGGGCCACGGTAAAATTCTCTTTGGCGAATCTCCGACAGAGCATACCCGTGGCACTCTGAGCATCTTGTGGAGGTTCAAATGGCGACTTCACGGTATAGTATTATCAGAATCATTATGGCCATATAATGTGCGAGCGACTCAACATCGTTTTTTGCATCTTTAATCAAATTTTGCTTAGAGTTGCCAAATTACTCCACTTTACCCTCCTTGTTTCCATTCCAAATGATCGTTGATTTCTTTATATAGTTTTGAAAATGAGCATGGATGTTTGTTCTCTGTGAATAAGTGAAGTAGTTCCTGAACGGTAATTGCATTTTGTATTACGTTGAAATCAAAGGAAATTTATCTACAATTAACATTTAGAATGGTGAATGATTATTTCCCAATATATTATCAACTCGTAGATTTGGAAAGATGTTAAGATAAATTGTCATGTCATTGTTAGTTATTCGTTGATTAATGGATTCTTTTAGTACTGCCATTTCATACATTCAAGTTTTATTATTAGAAAAAAAAATCAAAACGCGCTACAAAAATAATCGAAAATGAGGTAAAACTTATAAAGATAAAAAACGACGTATAAAAACGAGTATCAAACCTATTCCTATCGATTGTCGAAATTACACACTGACTGTAAGCTTCATATGAAATGCAAAATAAACACTTGGCTAAAATACAGAACTTCAGAAGAAAGCGAGAGAGACTCGATAAAAAATAAAGTTTTACAAACTGTTTCGGCGACACTTAATCTGCTTAACTACACCTGCTGCGGCACTGCAGCAGGCTTCTCGATCACCAACTGGTATTTGTTGACTTGCTCGCACATGTTGTTGAATTCACTGACAAAGTTCTGGAACTCGGCCGTCTGGAAATGAAATAAGATTCGTTCAGTTTCAAACCACCAATTTTGGGGAGAAGCAACAATCCTACCTGCTCAACGGTTTTCTTCTGCTTCTTTTTCTTCCCAGCGGCGGCATCAGGTTGATTGTGCGTTTTCTGCTTCTTCTTCTGCTGCTGACGTTTCTTGCGTTGTTTTCCTGCGTTTGCCCAATCCGTATCGGAATCTGCTTCTGTCCATTCGGGGTCGGCCTTGTCCGCCGTTGCTCCAATATCTTGTCCTTCTTCCTCCTCCTCGTCCACTTCACTATCGCTAAGACCCAGGTTCGCCAGATAAATGTTCCGCTTCCGTTTTACGTTTCGACGTGGTGCCCGACCGTACGTTCGATTCTGTGGGAGGAGGGAATGATGAATAAATTAAATGCTTAGGCTGATTTCCTACTCTACGCATCGACCAATGTTTCTCACAGTGAAACACAATTTTCGAAAAAAAAATTAGTAGTGATTGTGTACAATATAATCGCTTTGGTGCCTACCAAATATTTTTTTGGGAAAAGCTTTGAGAAGTTCAAATTTAGATGCTTCTCGTCATACAAAACCGGACCTAAATAGGAAAGCAAAAGTACCGTGGGGTGCCCTAATTTCGCGCGTGTCCAAATTTCGCCCACTGATAATATTTAGAGATCATAATCATAAAACTAATTGTGCAATTGTCCAAATTACACTTTTGCTATGCTATCTAAAGTGAAATTATGACAATTTAACAATTACTTCTATGATTATGATCTCTTAAAATTATCAGTGAGCGAAATTTGGACCCGCGCGAAATTAGGGCACCTCACGGTAGTCTAAAAACGAATCTACCACAAAAGGAAAATAGAATATGAGGAAAATGTGATTGCTGAGCATGGAACAGAATTATATGCGGAAGTTTTACGAAACTGTCGATGGCATGTGGAGAAAAACAGCGCCTTCATGTGCGACGACCGCGACGTGAAAATTGCTGATAAATAAAACAATGGTGGCTGCCAGGTGGAAAGAGCACATCGAGATGTTGTTGAACGATGGGAATGGAAGAGCTACAGATAGAATTTGAATCGATAACGACGGACAGCCTGTGGAATCCTCGACGCTAGACGAAGTCAAGAAAGTCATTAGAAGACTGAAGAACAACAAGGCTGCTGAGAAGGGCGAACTCCCGTCAGAGCTTCTCCTCAAGCACGATAGTGAGCAGCTGTATCAACGCGATCAGCACTTACATTGTATTATATTGAAGATATGGGAAGAAAAAAACTGCTTGCTACATATAGTTGGTAGGATGGTCTCATTTGCCCTCAACACAAGAAAGGGTATCGACTAGTATACGAAAACGACAGAGGAATAACACTTCTCAAGACAACGTGTAAGTTTTTGTTTGGATTCTTGTTCAACAGGATAAGGCCGATTGAGGAGTCCTTCGTCGGCAATACCAGGCAGGTTTTCGTTAAAGCCGATCAACGACGGATCAGATGTTCACCCAGCGGCAGATTCTCGATAAATTTCGGGAGTACAACTTGCAGACCCATCATCTGTTTATTGACTTCAAGGTAGCGTACACTTCAGTGAAGAGAAACGAGTTATGGCGGATTATGATCGAACATGGTTTTCCGGTGAAGCTGATTAGACTGATTCGTACGTGCTGCGATACCTGATATTATTATATTATATGTTTATTTGGCCAATAAATATACTAACGAGCTGTGGAGCGCATATCGGCACCAACTTTTTAAAAGGGTGTAACTGCATTTACAACCAATGCCTTCTCACAAAGCTGTGGAGCGTATCCCATCCCTCTCGAGCAATCCACTAGCACAAATAGAAAGATAAAATCCTCCTCTTTCGATTAATGGATGTGAATTGCGTGAGATGAATGAAATAAGACCAACAGCTCTGTGAGAAGGCATTGGTTGCAAAAGCAGTTACGCCCTTTTGAAATGTTGGTGCCGATATGCTCTACACCAGGGTGCCCCTTGTGCAGCTGCTGGAGCATTTTCCTCCGACAGGTTGACGGAATGACCAGTCTTCCACCATACATGAGGCATCCAACAACGATGTAGAGATGTTCACGACGAATATAGAACTGTTGGATTCCGTGGTCGGTGATAGTTCCTTTATTCGACGGCCAAACTTCATTGACGAAACGGGACGCACGGGACTGTTGATAAGCCTAGATAATACGTCCGTGTACCCAAAGCTGGTGGAGATGTTGCAGATTTCGAAGTCGTAGAGTAGAAGTGTCAGGGCCTACCTTTGGGGCATGTTTCCAGTGTAGGTTGGAATGTCCTTTTCAAAGCAAAAAAATCTGCAACAACGGTTTGTGATCGGTTTCTAGAGTGAATTTTTTACCGAACAACATGCGATGGAATCAAGTCACGGCGAATAGAAGGGCCAGGCTTTCTTTTTCCACTTGGTTGTAATTTGTTTCCGCTGCAGTCGAGCTTCGAGACACATGATAAATGACCTTCACCGATCCGTCGGGGAACCTATGTGCAATGCGGGCTCCCAGCCCGACCGATGACGCATCCGGTGACAACAACGATGTCAATGAATTAAAGGCTTTGGCTGTTTTCCTACTCTCCGCCAGTGTCGCGAAGCATCAGCGTACAAGTCACAAAAAAGCTGATAAACACCAAACTTGTATATATCACCCTGTCTCTGCGGTTTCTGATTCGCTCTATCTACAGTCGCTAACACCAGAAAAGACAGAATCCCATCATAGTCACCCGGTCACCCTTGTTTTGCTACACTCCAAAAAATCCAAACGTCAAAGCTATCTGAAAAATCACGTAGATCAAGAAAAATGAACTTTTCGAGAATTTACCTGACAAACATAACAGTCACCGGAACATCGATCGAACTTAAATGGACCGACAGTTGTGTTTACTGTGTTTCAATATGCCCCTCACGTTAAAACCACGTACAACCCAGAGAAGTTGTTATAGAGATGCGCGAAGACTGAAACCAAAGGTTCCAATTGAACCGTCAAACGCGGTCCCAATCGAGCAAATTCAAGGAAATAGAAAAAACATGGGAAACAAAGCGCAACATGAAAGCACATGAAAATGTGTTAGTGCAAAGCATGACGTCACTTGTATACTTGACATCTTATGGGCTGATCAAACTAACACGTACGCGAAAATATAATTTTGTTCACCGCAAAAATTGATTGTTATTGGGCGTGATGTAAATAAACATAACCTAAATCCTCTTCGCGCTTCTCTATAACAACTTCTCTGGTACAACCCTGAATTCATTTTGACAATTGAACGTTATGTTCACTTCTCGTTCATTCTGTGCTGTACCCGCGTTGCAAGATGGCGTCTTTTCAAAACAGTCTTCGAGAGTTGCTAACTGATTTAGACATTTCGGACCATTTGCTGGAAATATTTGATGGTAAATTGAACAGAACTTAAGATATGTTTCATATTAATTAATATTTTGTCATTTGAACAGAATGTGGAGTTGATTTTATCGATTTGTTGACAATTTCCGCGGATCAAATCCGCATATCATTGGAGCCGACGCAAATCACTTGGAAATACGCAGTCCTTTTCGAAATTATTTCGTCTTGGCGAACAAGAAACGTAAGTAAATGGTTATCTTTTCATTAGGAGTGGAAACTTTTAGTGTCCTTTTGAATGTTCCGCAGGAATCCAAAATTACCGATTTAGTTTCGGCATTGCCGGCGGGATACCGATTGCAGCTTACTGGAAAAGTTAGTTTTGATCCACATTCGCTTGCATGTACTCAGCTACCGCCGCGTCGATCTACTCCGCCACACCAATCTACTCCTGATAAATTTGCTGCTCATCAGCCATCCACTTCTTCGGAGGAGGTGGAAGCCTTGGTGGAAGCAACAACTGGACAGCCGGATTCTGAAAGTTTTTCACCAGTCGTTGCCGATAGCGTTGCCAGCTGTTCGGGAATCGAAGAGAACAAGACTGAACGCGATAATCGAAGCCAAGAGGTAAGTTAGTTTGTGTTGTGAATGTTACAAAGGCATTTATTTGTTTTTTTTTCTGCAGGGTTCAAAACTTATCTGTTTTCCTTCAACACCGGAGCCGGAACACCCAGTGGAAACTGCCTCAGTCTCCATCCGATTGATTGATACAACGAATAGTTGTGATCAAGCCGACGGGGAAACCTGTCAAATTCCGCTTACCCAAAGAGAGAGCGCGAATAAAGCAGTCCCGCAGTTTCAGCTCGCTTCGACTTCTTCGGATCCCACTGCCCCGGAACATATATTGATAACGCTGCCCGTATACGTGGATGAATCAGCAGCTGCTTGCTTGCTGCTTGGAACCAGAAGAGGATTTCCTACCATCGTCAATATTTCGGACGGTACCTATGTGTCAGTGAACCCTGGAAGCGCCTTGGAAGTGGGAGAGCCGAACAAAAACAACAACCATCTCTCAGCGGATTCGGAATCGGAAAATTACAACGCATCCTCATCTGCCGCATGCCAACTGCGATTCACCAGAGAAACAGCCGCGTCCTCCGTCAGACTTGAAGAGACAACAAACAGATGCAATCTGTTTCAATATCTCCAAATCGCTTCGACTTCTCGTAATGCTTCTGCACCGGAAAGTGTCCTAATAACGCCACAGGCTTCAACTCATGAAGCAACAGCTGCTTGCCCTGGTGGAACAGTAGGGATATTACCATCCATCGATAGGGATTCGGATGCTTCGTCCGTAGAATCTGAAGAAATACTTAAAGAAGTAGATCCAAACAAACGAAACAATCCTCAGCCAGCCAAGCCGAAACATACCAACGAATCCTCTCCTGTCATTGCTACAAGAGCGGTTTCACAGAATGAGTACGACGTTTTTACACCGAAAGTTTTGGAACAGCTGCTGAGAGTATCAGAAGGAGGAAAGGAAATTCTACAATATGGTGCCACAGGAGAACTTTCGGATGACAAGCAGCAGGAACTTTGCACAATCATTGCAAAACACCATTTGAGCACCAGAAGTAAGCTACTAACTGATGACCTTCGAAAGTACACGCTGGCAGTTACGTCACTATTCAAGTTTGAACGAGAAGTATGTTTTTATTCACATTAAAAAAAACCTAGTTAAATAAATAATTTTGTATCTTTTTAGGAAAACTATGTACTTCATCCCAAGAGGCGGAGATAGAAAAAATCACGGAGGAAAAATAGCAAATAAGATAGGCAACTTGAAGCAACGGAAACGAAAACGCGAAGCCAAGGAGAACGAGTATCAATCAGCCAAACAAGTGAATGTTGAGCCCAAATCCACTCGTAACGTAGTGGCTGAAGAAGCAGTAGAATGGTTGATGCTGAATACTGAACCATGGGGCGTTGTGCTTGACCAGTGGAGAACTAGTTACGAGCTGCGTAAGGTAGACTTATTGTCCCATAAACGCATTCCGAAATTTTTTACGACATATCCGCAATACAAGTGCCATCACGGTTTTCAGCTGGTAAGTTGATATTTTATAAATGATGATTAATCATACACGCTCTGGGGTGATAGTTTTTCATCTGTTGTTCCGTGAACAATTCGTAAACATTGATATTATTCGACAACGATTTTTCATTTGGGCCTAACTAAACTTGATCAATTTGGCTTTGTCGATTCTCTATTTAATAACTTTATCAAAACAAACTAAATCAACATTCTTCTTGTTCCTATAGCAAGATGTAGCCGTCCTATGGCAAGATATAGCCGTTTTACACAAAAAAAAAGTCTTTTGAAAACTTTCTGTAATAACACAACGAGTGGATCTATGAAGAGTAACAAATTTGTCAGTTAGGCCATAATGAAAAATCATTGACATAGGTATTTACTTTTTTATAACATTCTAGATCGATATTGATTTCCAAAAAGCATTTCCGAATGCGGAGAATGGATGGATGAAGCTGCCGCTGTTGCTACCTCGGATTACAGAGTACATCAAGAAAAGAGCATTGGATCCGTCAGCGGCACAGTTACTGAAGCAGCTGTTTGACGAAGGCGCCAATAACGGTAAACTTTGCTTGAAAGAGATTTTAATTAACTAGAAATTTATCTGATAAGCATATTCTTTATTCTTTTCTAGATAAGAAAGTATGTGCACTGTTGCTAGCGCTGAACACCGTTTTACCGCCTATTGCAGCTGCATCTCGTTTGAAGCCTACCATCTTGATTGGACAAGAGGACACACTGATTTTCGTTGATGCCAAAGAACAAGCTCAGCTGAAAGTTCAAGAAACATATCGGAGTTACACCGAGCTGAACCTGCCGATTGTACCAAAACTGATTGCAGTGGGGAAAAACTTGGACCAGCTTCAGGGAACCTTCGTGGTCTGCTACGGTGACATATGCTATGAGTTCCAGTCAGCGTCAAGAGCAGTAGACATACTTATCAAGCTAACAGCAGTGCTCGGACTTCCGTTTTCGAAAATTTCTAAACTGGTTTGGCACTTTCTCAGCGGCTGCATTTACGGCATACAACAAAAAGAATCCTACGCGTCTATTAACAAACTAAAGGTTTATCTGGACAAAGGATAATACAATAATACAAATAGTTGTCAGCATGTCGCAGATTACCTGTATGATCTATGGCTGTTCGATCCTTTCCGCCACACCAAATGAATATCTCTTACATCTTAAGGACTACCACAACGTTCCTGCTGTATATCAGTATCGATGTACGATATCCAATTGTCCTCAAGTATTTTCTAAAGTATATCCATTCAAAAAACACATCAACCATCATGCCGGATATCAGAACCTCGACCATAGAAATGCCGAACATACTACCAGTGCCATTAGCCAGCAAAGTCAGTCATCGCCTCGGACATCGCAGGAGCATCCATCTCTTTCGTTAGATGCGGCGGGTTCTTCATCACATAATTCTGGCTGCAGTTCATCGAAAATACGACGTATTGGAAGCATTGATAATCAGGATTCTTATGTTAACGAAAACCCTATTCGTGTGCTTGACCTAATGGCCTTAAAGTTAACTCTGTTCATGCATAAGCATAGTAATTTCACGAGAAAAGATGTTTACCAAATGCAAAACGAAATAGCCATAATGTTTTCAGAAGTAGCTGATAATTTCGAAAAATTCAAGCCATACATAACCGACCCAGAAAACAAATTTAACTATCAAACACAAATTGACAAACTAAAAACTATATTTGACTTAGTTAACACTGAGCATAAATTTTTTAAGTACTTGAAAAACACAGTCGGGTTTGAACTGCCAACAATAGTTACATTAGAGAAAAACAACAATATTGCTTTCAAATTCCTTAATATTGAAAATGACACAGAAGTAGACCTCCAAAATAACTACTTAATCATCATGCCTATCGAATTCCAGATTAAAGTTTTCTTTGAATGCAACGGCATATTGAACGCAACGTTACGAAACACGAAAAAATTGGAGAAGTCATCAGAAATAAAGAATTACATAAATGGAAGTACATGGAAAGTTATTAAACAAAAGTATACAAATAAGTACGTGCTTCCGGTATGGTTGTACGCTGACGAATTTGAAATAAACGATTCCCAAAGTTCTCATAGTAATCGGCACAGTGTTTGTGGAATATATTATAAATTTCCAACAATACCCAAAGAATATCAATCCAGATTATGTAATATTTTCGTAGCCGGTATGGTTAAAAAATCAGATATTAAGGAAGTGGGAATGAATAAGTTAATGCAGACCTTAGTCGAACGTTTTAAAAAGTTTGAAGAAGAAGGTATCAACATTCAATATGAAGGAGAAACAGTATCAGTTCGTTTTGTATTATGTTTGATCCAAGGTGATAATCTGGGTGTGCACTCAATGCTGCTTTTAGCAAGTGGATTCAATGCTACATTTTATTGCCGCTTTTGCAGACGGCCCAAAGATCTCTTGAAGGCAGATTGTCAGGAACACGCAGATTGCCTACGACGACGAGAGGATTATGCTCTAGATTTGGAAATGCGATTACCTAGTGAAACGGGAATACATGGAAAAACAGTTTTTAATGAACTTCCATCTTTTCATGTCATGGAAAATGTAAGTGTAGACGCCATGCATGATTTGTTCAGTTCGGGTGTTTGCAAATCAGGCTTAGTTGAAATCTTGGACTATTGCGTATACACAAAAAAGTATTTCACTGTCAATGATTTCAATTTGTACAGAAAAAGTCTTGGAAAAACTTGTATAGACAGTGAACTTTCCCGAATGCCAGACATAGTCGAAACTTATAGCGGCAAAGAAAAACGCAAAACTGTCAATATGCGATTAACATCAAGTGAAACACGTATCTTGATACACTACATTACCTTGATTATTGGTAAATTAGTACCTCGCGACGATTTTGTATGGAAGTACTGCATAACGCTTGTAAAACTAACTGAATTTTGTCTTAGAAGTTCATTTTCGTTTAACACAATTGACGAATTGCGACGACTAATTAACGATCATCATAGTATGTATATAGAACTTTTTAAAAGAGAGCTGAAACCTAAACACCATTTCCTCGTGCATTATCCTTCGGTGATAAGTGCATCAGGTCCAGCAGCAGATATGATGTGCTTCAGATACGAGGCAAAACACAGAGCCTTCAAACAATATGCGCATATTATGCCTTCCAGGAAAAATATTTGTTATTCGCTATGCATCAAAGCTACGTTGCAATTTACGTACGATATCTACAATCAATGTTTTTTTGAGGGACTTGTTACTGGTAATTTTAAAATGTTTGATTTGCGTTTGCGTAATTATTTTTGCAAGTTAATACAGCCATTGAACATTGATTCAGACTTGAACGTGTTGTTATCAAGTAGCGTAGAGTATAAAGGAACTGATTACAATACTGGATATTTCATAACTTTGTTGGAAAATCATAAAATGTACCTATTTGAAATCATTGAAATCATGAAGCATACTCACGGGCTATACTTGATAATGCAACATTGGGAGGTAGGGGAATACTATGAGCATTTGTTGGCGTATGAAGTAGTGCGATGTTTACCCGTAGTGGAAGTGCTGAAAATTGACTTGTTTGATAGTTTCCCAGTATCTGTACATAAAATAGGTGATAAGTCATATTTTAGAGTTAAGAATAGTTTAAATGACTAATGCAAGTTTTTTGTATTTCTTGAAATAAATATTCCATTGTAGTATCATTTTTAGACTTGTTTTAGTAAAGGCATCATAAATTTATAGAGGGTAAAAGCAATATTCTTCGCTCCATTTAAAAATGGTTTAATGTTCGCCTTTTCATACCAAACTACTAATAAAAAGGCGAATTTTATAGCAGAGGCGAAGAATCTTGCGTTCACCCTATATAAATTCAAAAATATTTGGGGTAATCGCAAAAAGACCATTGAAGTCAACGCTAAATGTAATGGGTTTTATCTGAATTTTTATTAAAAATTGCCGGAAGCTCATTTTCGATATATTCGAGTACTTAGTTAAACATACATAATAACCACGTAACTACTACGGGGCATTTCAATGGAATGACAGAATTCATCAGTTCATGCGTTCATTTTTCGTCACCCTCAATTCAGATGAGTGCTACGTGAAAAGTGCGATGGAAAAAAGTTACGTATGTTTTCACGTAGCCTTGACGTTTGGATTTTTTGCAGTGTACAATCATCCTGACTTGGATACGGCTCATGTGAGTGTCATGACTCTCTCCGTCGCCTCAAGCAGATGCATGCGCAACAGTATGTAAAATTATGCATGTGTATTATCACAAGCACGGTACTACGTCATAAATCCTATTCGTTTTGTATAGCTCAGTTTAAACGCACACATTGAACGCACCACGCAGTTTGCCCTGGCTACGGCAAACGCTTTCACTTCGCCCGTTAAGCATCGTTGCTCAGAGAGATTGATTCTCTCGCAACCCGCCTGAAGCATACTCAGCAACTGCTATCGCTGCAAAGCTGCGAAGGGTGGAACCCACAACATGTTTATCATTCCAGGCGTGACATGCTAGCTGGTTCGTATCACCTTGGGAACGGTGACTCCAGAAAGCGGTTCAAGTGATTGTCTCGTGATGGTCGCGATTATTCGCAAGACTGCTCTCCGCATTGACCAATGTGGCGCTAGCTTCTATGCGCGAAAAATCGCTAAAAGTAAATCGCAAAAATATTGTATGGCGAATAGCATCTAAAGGCGTATTTCTCGAAGTGGAACACATTATTCGAATAAATATTTGGTAGCGGTTGTGCACAATGATGACCGGTTTGGTGCCTACCAAATATTTTTTCAGTAAAAGCTTGTCATTTCGAGAAATTCGAGTTTAGATGCTTTTCGCCATACAAAATAAAATGGATTTACTCCTGCTGATCAACTGTGAGCGCGCGCTAAGCTGGTAGTCCATTGCTGGATTGTCGTGTGTGAGCAGCAGCTGTAATGAATTAACTACATCGGCTGTTTTCCTACTCTCCGCATCGACCAATGTGGCGCTAGCTTCTATGCGCGAAAACCCGCTAAAAGTAAATCGCAAAAATATTGTATGGCGAATAGCATCTAAAGGCACATTTCTCGAAGGGTAACACATTAATCGAAAAAATATTTGGTAGTGGTTGTGCACAATGGCAACCACTATTATGCCTACCAAATATTTATGTAGGAAGAGCTTTCTATTTCAAGTAATTCAAGTTTAGATGCTTTTCACCATACAAAATAAAATGGATTTACTCCTGCTGATCAACTGTGGCTGCGCGTCAAGCGGGTAGTCCATTGAAGAATCTCTTTAAAACGATCCCATGACTTCTGACAGGCGAACGACCAATTGAACTTATTTTCCGCCTTTAGCAGCTCGTCCATCGGCTGTCGAAGAGTGCGCATATCCTTCACATACTTCCCAGAGTAATTTATGATACCCAGATACGACCGAAGAGTGGGTACGTCGTGTGGGGGTTACATGTTGACAATGGCCGCACCTTATCCGGGTCTGATCTGATACCGTCCAGTATTTGACCTAGGTACTTCACTTGACATGCTGAAGCTACATTTTTCAATGCGCACCGTGAAGCCGAACTTTTGCAAGCGACCGAGAACTTTTTGCAGATTTCGTTGATGTTCGGCCTACGTCCTTCGTCCAGAACGTCATCAAAATTAACAACGGTGAACATGAGACCAGCGAGCATGGTGTCCATTATCTGGTGGAAGGCCCCCGGAGAGATTTTACGCCGGAAGATAACCTGGTGAACTGGTATAGGCCTTTGTGGGTGTTGATGGTGAAGAGCTGCTGACTTGTTTCGTCGACAGGAACCTGGAGGTATGCGTCCGATAAATCAATGTGGCTGAAATATTGACAATTTGCCATCTTCGTGAAAATATTCTAACGCGGAATTCAGGCTTACTGAAATCCGCACATATTCGAACCGTCCCATTCGGCTTTCGGACGGCAACGGTCGGGGCCGCCCAATCGGAAAAGTTGACCTT
Source organism: Aedes albopictus (assembly GCF_035046485.1). Classification (NCBI taxonomy): domain Eukaryota; kingdom Metazoa; phylum Arthropoda; class Insecta; order Diptera; family Culicidae; genus Aedes; species Aedes albopictus. The sequence continues at coordinate 315,215,107 of NC_085136.1, read as the reverse complement.
CTTCAGGATTCCCAGGCTCTCCAATCAACGAAGTTCTTCCTCCACGGCGTTCTCCATGATGTACGCTACCGGTCTTTCGGGCCGAAACACCGGTTTTGGATTGTTTTTCAGCACCAACTGAACTGGAGTTTTGTTGCATAAGTCCAACTTCGTGATGAAAACGTTCGGAAGTTGGGCACGGAGGTCAGCGACTTCTTGGGTTTCCTCGGTGGACACTTGATTGCAGAACGACGCGATGGACAGGTTCCACAATCCAAACATATCTATGAGGTCAATCTCTAAAATGTCAAGATGGACGTTAGGAGCGGCGACGTAACACTTACCCTCCTTCGTGACGTTGTTCAGGGTAATGCTACAACTCCGAGACCAGATTCAGAGGCTCACCAGACGCTGTTCTCGACATGAAGCGGTTTGCACTTTTGGTCGACCGAGCTTGATCCATGAACGGTGGGAAATGAACGACACATCCGATCCCGTGTCCAGTTGCAGCCGGAGAGGAGCACCATTGAGCTTGTCGTCGATGAACTTCCGACCTTGACTGTTTTCTTTCGTTTACTGGTTTCGCTTCTTCTTGTTGTTCTTCGGCGCTGACTTCTTTGGATTTGACGCGCTGGACGAGGGCTTCGAAGAGAAACAGGAGCAGTACACCTCTTTGTGGCCTTGCTTCCCGTAACCACGGCACATGTGATCACGAAACCGCAATCCGCATTGAAATGCATCCCGCCGCAGGACCAGCAGGGTGTTCTTGGCTGATCTCGAGAAGGACTGTTGCTGTTCGACCGATAGGGTTTGTTCCGCTTGCTGCGTGCCACGAATTTCACTGATGACGGGTTCTCCACAAGCACGGTGTCCTGTTTGAGGTTCACCAGGCTGTTGCCCTCTGTTCAACCATATGTTGGAGTGTGAGACCAATGAACAGTGCTGAAAAATTCATTTCGTCATATCTAAATTCAATCACCTACAGCTCATTTTGGAGGCTGAACCTGAGAATATGGTATATGAAAGACTATATGAATATCATTTGGCATTTTTCAAAGGAAGCCCGTGACATTTACGTTAAATATTCGAAAAATAGCGGTTTTTTCGTGACTTTCTAGCAGAACTGGTCTAGCCGCACAAGTTTTTCATATACCATATTCTCAGGTTCAGCTTCTAAAATTAGCTGTAGGCGATTGAATTTAGATATGACGAAATGAAATTTCCAACACTGCCAATGAGATAGCTGCTTGGGACTAACAGGCATCTTCAGTGTGTGAGCGTTGCAGGTCAATGGGGAAGGGGAGGGAAGTGATGATTGCAATCGCTTGCCCACATCAGGCCGTTGAATCCTCTGTGCTTGCACAAGGTCATGCGGATGTTGGTGTGTTGGTGGGAAATGTTTATTTTCAGCACATGGATCATGCATTGGTGCAAGGATGCCAGGCGTAAAGCGATAGATAGTGTGAAGATTACTGTGAAGCGGCACAGTCCGCTTTGTTGCATAACTTGTAGGCGTTATATGATAGATTGACACTGTGCTGTGATGAAAGTTGGAAGGAAGGGAAACGTCTTTTTTAATCCGTTTCTGGTTCTAGCGATCGCTACGAACATACAAATATACATGAGCCTCTGCACGAATCTGGTGTACTGCTCACTCCCACAGAAAATTTAAAAACAGCGCGCACAGTAAAAGTCAAATGTGACTTTTACTGTGCGCGCTGTTTCCAAATTTTCTGTGGAAGTGAGCAGGACAGGGCAAATTCGTACAGAGGCTCATGAGAAGTATATGTAGGAGAGAGAGAGAGAGAGAGAGTGAGAGCGAAAATATTTTTTCGTATTATCGTATTGTCTGTATTAACGAGATTTTTAACCCTAGGCTAGTTCATCTCGGGACCCACGTTTTACTTCCCTTCCGAAGGAAGAACCCACATTTTTGTGAGTATGTCGAGAGTGGGATTCGATCCCAGGTCCTCGGCGTGATAGTTAAGTGTTCTAACCACCACACCAGGTCAGCGAAAATAGATAGAATGATACAAAGTAGGAGGAAAGGGACAAGCCATGGATTGAACCCAGGACCTTCTGCATATGAATCAGAAGCGGTAGCCACGAAGACGAATGATTCATTCGGCATCAACTGACCGCTACGAGTGATTCACATTTTCAAATTTGAGGCGAACCTTGAAACTTAAAGGAATTGACGGAATGGTACTGACTAAATAAAGTTTTCATCCAACTTACCACACTGTTGTTGATCGAAGTGGACGCCAGCTCTTGCTCCGGTTCGTCGAACACAGCCGCCGGAGGACTCTCCTGCTGCGCTCTGGTCTCACTCGTCGCCTTTTCCGCCGTTTCGATAGCGGAAACATTTGGCTCTTCGGCGGCAGCCGTTTCGGCCACCGGTTCCCGACGTCCCATCTTAGCCCACCGGTTGCGTTTCTCTCCCAGAGGAGTGGAAGAACTGAACACACTCTGGATCGTGTGCAACCGCTTCTGCCGCCGTTGGGGACTGTTGAAGATGCGCGGCACACTTTGCTGTTGGACTGACGATGAGGCTTCTCCGATCATCGATCGATTGGGTTGCGGAAGCAGCTTCCGAACGCTTTGAAGTCGCTCTTTGAGCGTTTCTCGGGTGATTTTGACCGGGGTTGGATTGACGGAAACATGGGATGCATCATCCTGATCTTCTTCGCAGTCGCTTTCAAATCCGAAGAGATCCTTCTGGGGTTGATCGTGCTTCGTCGTTTCCGCTTCCGGTTGAGGAGCTTCCACCATGGTGTCAGCTACTTCTATCACACTCTCAACGGGAGCTGCATTTGAAGCTTCTGTGCGGGTTGGCTTCGTCAAACTCAAACGACTGAACAAATCTCGACTTTTAGAATGCTGCGGAAGGGTTCGGTTGGCGGTGAACGATGCAAAGGATGCCTTCACCAGCGGGGATTTGATCGGAGAGAATCTCGGAGGTAGATTCACGATGTTCAACGTTTTTAACGGACTTCGGTTGCGATCGTTCAGGTTTCGCTCGGTGAGGATGACGTCCTTGAAAGCAGGCTTGGTACGATTCTCGACGGACTTCGGTGGAGAAAGGTTTTCCAGGTTGGAGTCATTCATGGCCGATTCCAGATCGGTCATCATCGTTACGAACCGTTGGGAGTTCCGGCGGAAGTTTTCGACCAGTTGCTGCTGGGCTTGGGTCTTCGGAGCGGCTTGCTCTATGGCTTGCATGGTTTGGGTGTACGATCGTTTCGATCGGTCGTACCATTGCTTCAACTTCAGATACGTCTTCTTCATGTTCTCTTCGTATTCTCGGAACTTGGCAAACAGCTCTTCGGGGGAACTATCGTTACCCATCGAGGTCGTCTGATTGTGGATGTTCGATTTGTACTTTCGCATGGCGACGATGAGCTTTTCGCTCATTTCGCTGGTGGCTTTCAGCTGTTCGTAAGACTTCTGAATATCCGAGAACACAGCTGCGGAGGGCTTCGAGGGATTGGCTGGTGGAATGTTCGTTGAACGTGGAGAAGCAATGGTAGGGGGGAGAACTGGAGCCGGTGCTTCGTCCCGAGGTTTCGCCTGGGGACGATTTTCATCCTGAATGACAAGATCGCTTTCGTAGGAGGGCAGCATGTCCGCAGACCGGGCAAAGTAGAACGTCTTCGGGAGGATGTTTTCGTTTTGTACGCGCCAAGGTGAGGATGCTCCGAGAGGCGAGAAGTTGATGGTGGCGTTCGGTTGAGTTTTGTCCGGTGTGTGCACTTGCGGTGCGGTGACTTTCTGCTGCAGGATACGGTGGATCTGTGGATTTAGCCGGGGAGGTGAAAGAGGTGTTGGCATTTCCACGTCCGGAATGTTTTCGATCTCGAAACCGTGATTTTCAACAGGGTCGTCATGATGATGATGATGATCATCATCGTTGACGATCGCTGGAGAAGGACTGCGGGGATTTACGATTGGTGCATTGGATGGCTGTTGCGATTGAACCATTGCTGCCAGCGTTGATGTGGGCTGAAAAGTGAAAGAAATTTAAGTATATACAGTGGAACATGAATGATCAAAAATAACTTACCACAACATTCCTCGAGGTCACCTCGCTCGCCGTTGATTCCGACCCCACCGGATCTTCCTGTCGTCTTCGCACCGGCCCTCCACCAATCTTCTTCACCACGCTGCTGATCTTATACATATCTGTTCCGAACACAGTCGGATGCTGATGATGTTGTGCCTTCTTGAGCGGGGTCTTTTTACTGTTCCGAGACACATTGTTGGCTCGTTTCTTGACCGTGGATCCTCCTTTTGGTGCCTTGGTGGTTCTAGCATCAGCACCAGCGTTGTCATCGCTTCCACCCGAAGAGCTCTGACTCAGGGAATCGAACGAGTAGATGTCCGATTCACCCGTTGGGACGGTGGGTTTCGGTTTAGGGGTTTTTGGCCGGGACGTCAGTTGAAGGACTTGCTCGGCGTACCGTCGGTAGATCGGGATGTGCTGTAGGGACTTGCTCGCTGTGGATGATGATGGCGACAGGAGGACATTCCGCGGAACAGACTTTGCCCGGGTTGGGGTGGACCTTGTGGAGCTACGTTCCAGAGGGGCTGGTGACTTTGTCCGGATGCGGGATGATCGGGAGGATGTGGGAGGTTTAGCATGCTGAACGGAAGTGCTTGATGAGGACTTATTCTGTCGTTTCCGGATTGTAGAGCTCTTGGAGTCGGATGGAAGCTGACGAGCTCGCGAAACTGATCGCGTTCGGGGACGTTTCGATATCGAGTCCGATGGTGAAGCTGGCTTATCCGTGTCTGATTTCTCTTTAGTAGATTTTTGAGTGACTGAATCGTCGGGAGTAATTCGTTTCCGAGGCCGTCCGCGTTGCTTCTGAGATGAAGGCGCTTGTGAAGGCTGGGACTCTGCTTGTGTAGCTTGCTCAACCGACTCAGAAGCGGCCCTAACGCGAGGCCGTTGTCGTCCACGTTTGCCGGTATCTGTTTGTTCCGGTTTACGAGCCCGGGAAGCGGAACGGGTTTTAATGCGCTTTGACGTCGTATCCGGATCTGATTTTTCCGGACTTGATGGTTCCTTCTGAGTGGTTCGAGTTCGCGATCTCCCCCGTTTCGGTAGTGAAGCCGGTGTTTGACGAGGTCGGGAAACCGATCGAGTTCGAGGGCGCCTGAACGTCGAGGCTGTGTCTTGATTGTCAGAGCTTGATAGGTCTTTCAAAGTTTCGTTGTTGTTTGTCTCAGAAACATCCTTATTAGTTTCAGTACGTCGCTTTTTCGACCTTGGCTCGCGAACCTGAGAAGCCGAACGACTTCCAGAAAGTTCTGATGAACGATCTGGTTCGGAAAGTTCACTAGTCGCCTCCTTGCTTTTATCCGGAGCATGTTTAGGTCGTTTCCGCTTCGACACTTTTGAAAACTGAGAACTCTTTCGCGAAGCCATCTCAGTTGAATCAGATGATTCCGGCTTTTTCTGAGCGGAAACATGCTCCATGGGTTGCTCAGGCTGAGGATTTGGATCTTTTCTTTTCCGACGGGAAACTTTTGATTCAAGGGAAGTCGCCCGAGATGCGGATTTGGCTCTACCTTGCTCCGGTGACCACTTTTTTCCCTGTCTCAACATCGTTCTTGTCTGAATGACCAACTCCCGCACAACTGGCTGCGGAGTCCGCTCTGATCCACTAGATCCTGGTGAAGTCGATTGCTCTTCCGTAATCTGAGACAAATCCTTCCCCGCTCCGTCGTTTGCTTCACGATCTTCCGGTACAATCGAAGCACTTGCCATGACCACCCGTGCACCAGCAGCACCTCGTCGATTACGTTTCGTCACCATCGAATACACGGAACTGCGACGGGCTTCTCCAACGATGTCAACCGGAGCTAACGATGCGCTTCTGGTCCAGCGCTGAGCCACCGACGATTTGGGACGATCTCTTATAATCATTTCCGTCTCGTCCAGATTGACGACGCTCGTATTGGTTTCGTCCAAGGCGAATAGCTGCGTCCTCGCTCGATGCGATCGCATATCTAAAACAGTAATATTAGAGTAAATGAGTGGTTGGTCTGCTTATTGATCTCAAGAAACTTACCCGTCTCTTCCAGAACCATATCGACATCGGTTAACCGGGTGGCCCTCCCCGGCACCGAACTTATATCCACCACGGACCCATCGCGAATTCCCGGGTGTCCAACCAACGGCCCCGGCGTATTCTCCGCACTGGAAAGCATTATCACTGAGGGGGAATCCACCAGCTGTTCCACCACTCGTCCCTTTTGCCACCGCTGACGGTCATTGTTGACGAACAGTTCGCTTCGGGAATTCTCCGATTCGGGAAACACCGTTTCCCTTCGCCTTGTAGCTACCTTCCTTCGCGATCTGATGGGCATTTCTTTCCGCTTGTAACTTGGGTTGCATCCTAAAATTTCAAAAATATATCACGCAATCAAACCGGAGTGAGTCAAAACAAACTCAAACGACGTCATCATCGGTCCTCAGAGAAGCGCCATTTTTTGAAATTTGAACTTAACCTCAATCTCACCCCTCCCGATCAAAACCGGATCCGAGATGCAACTTGGAAACCACTGCTGCCGTACTTACCAACAAACCCAAAACGAAGATCTTTTTGCGGCTGCTACAGCTTCCGATTACACTAGTTTACCGTGACAAACATGCAACACTTGAAGAAAATCACAAAATATACGCTTTACATTCACTTTCGATGCACTTTTCGGCGGATTTCACACGATTTTTCACGAAAAACTTCCATCGCAAATCTCCTCCGACGGGTTTTCGGTTGGCCGTTTTGTTCGTTCGTTGTTTGCTTTGATCTTTCTCCCCTTCTTCGCACTTTCTCCCGAAATGGATCACGTTCACGCAACTTTCGAAGCGACGCCATCCGTTTTGTGGTGATGCCGACACCTGGTGGCGATTAGCAGAAATAGTGACACACTCAGTCAGATTGAGTCAAAAATGTGTTAAATGCGGTTCATTTGACGGTCACTGTTGCCCGCTCGGAAATTGCAAGTTAGACGAAACAAAATGTCTAGCAGACATTTAGGTAGAAATCGAGCAGAAGCTTCATAGAAATCTGTTGGAATGAATGCATTAACCGGATGGGGAGCGTTCACAGTTAATCTGTAGAAGTAAAATCATTTTATTTTGTACACGCTCGTTGAAAACTACTCAAAAGTGAGTCGTTTTCGACTCACTCTGGTACTTTCAAACTAGCTGTCAAAAGAGAGTAACTTTATTTTATGAAAGAGAGTTGTTTTCTACTCACACAAGAATAAAACTGAGCTTTACTCACTTTTGAGTAACGGCTTTACAAAAGCACTCATTCATAACCGTCGAAAACTTGTGAAAACTTGTTAGTCCGCGGCCAGTATAATGAACTTGTGCCGAAAACTTTTGAAAATGTGTCTAAAATACAAGAAGTTTAGATCTTATTCCAAGCGGAAACCTGTTTCAAGACGACAAGGTAAGTTTTTTAATAACAAACATATCAAAAAATAAAATTATTACGCTACATTGTGATTGTTCTAGGAACTTGAAACTTGAACGGAAATTTCGTTTTCGATATTGTGTGGAATCCCGATTTCCGATCCGGGAATCGGAAATACAATGCAGGAGAGACGAGAGAGAGACGAGACGAGACCCAAGACGCATCAACTAGAAGGAATGGAACGCATCCGGGAGTTCAAATGTTTTGCATCATTTTTAAGATATTAAGATCAATATGTATTTTCTATTCCTATTGCATTAAGTATTCTATTGCATTATGTATTCCTTCTGAATAATCAATGAATAAATTATTGTTTGCTTCTTTGATAATTATTTACATTTACTAACAATTATATTATCAAAATATATGGCTCCATGAAAATGTTTTAAAGAGAGTAGCATTTACTCACTTTTGCTTTTATTGAAATTATAAAAGTGAGTTAAAGCTACTCTAATTATGAGAAATTAGATCGTTACTCAAAACTGAGTATTAGATGATTACTCTATTTTGAGCTGTTCCACTTTCTACCAAAGTGAGTCGAAAACGACTCATTTTTGAGTAGTTTTCAACGAGCGTGTATGGCGAAAAGCACACACTCAATCCTGAATGGCCTGTTCAGCAATTTTTTGACGAAAATACACGCTAAGGTCAGTTTACCTATTTTTCTCAAATATGGGTAAATTTTACTCAAATTTGCGTAAACTTTACGCAAATATGGGTAAATAAAACTCATATTTTGGAAAAGTGTACATTCGCATTTATGGGTAATATTTACCCATATTTGGGTTGCAATTACTCATATTTAGGTACACATTACCCATATTTGAGTCTTGTTTACCTATATTTGAGTATCATTTACGCATATTTGCGGTTGTGCACTTTTTGGAAAAAAGGTAAACTGACCTTAGCGTGTAGGACAGCATACACCGAGAAAAATTTCTACTCAATGACTGAGTTGGTCTTACCACAGACAAACAGACGTATCACTTGCGAAATTTTCATCGACCAAGTTTTTAACGATCATTTTAAATTTTCATAGTTGTGGCTTTCACAACCAGAGGCGCGCGCATCGTTTTTCTATGCGTTTGACGTTACACACTAGCGCCTTCTGTTGACAACACAGTGATTCGTGCAACTTTTCCACCAGGTGAGGGTAGTGTGAACTGGGCGATGGGTTTCCATGAAAATCGTTCAAGGTGTTACGTCTGTTTGTCTGTGGTCTTACACAGAAATCGAAAAATCCTTTGTTTTCTTACTCAGTTTCCGTTAAAAGTGGGACAACCCATTGCCAATGGGACCAACTCAGCCACTGAGTAGAATTTTTTCTCTGTGAAACTATTTCGGTAGCTTCGGTAATCGATTTTACTAAGGCTCAGTACACCAACTGTCAAAACTGGGTGCAAAAAATAAACAATGCAGTATAGAAGAATTCGAATGACCCCCAATTGTAGAGGCGCTAGGTGAGATGAGGAGAAAATTGTTTGTTTACATAAAAAAATCAATTTTTCGTCTTCAAAATTAATCAATATTTTGCGTTGGCAGTTGCTATTTTCCATTGGCAATGGCTTCCATTACCATCATTCTTGATGCCCACGCCAACAGACTGGCTAGCTAATAAAAAATCAGGAAGATCGCCCCCGGAGGCATAGCAAGAGTTCCTCAAATTAATCACATAAATAGGGTCCTAAAATTACAGACGAAATCTCGCTTATACTGAATAATACGATCAAGCATGGTATTCTAATCGGAATTGTACTTTACTCGAACTTGAAAAACAAAGGAATAATGAGAAAATTCGAAATGAATAAAAAGGTAAATAGTTCTACTTTGACACTTGACCTTGTGTGACGGAGCTCGACATTTTTCGCACTGGGAATTCAAAAATGTTCCTATCTGACATACACGGTGAAAAAAATCACTCAAAGTATGTGTTATAAGCTAGGGACGAGACAAAAGACTAAAAAAATAAAAATTATATTACCCGTTGCAAGAAAATAGAGAGCGAAAAAGGTGCAAAATCGCTAATAGACCTCCGCTGGTATGTTTAATCGTTATGGTGTCTTCTACAATAAGTGCGCGAATTAGTCAAGGAATACTGAGCCGTAAACACCAAAATGATTTTTCTTACAGGCGGAGATGTATGGGCACTTGCGCGTACAAATTTTCGTGCAACGCATAATATATTTTCAACTACGGTTAATAAAAACGTCAAAAAATGAGTAAATATGTACTCTTGTATTATATATTGTGGTTTAAAACAAGAATCCAGATAGGACTTCAAGAGCCTATTCAGATCCCATTGTGATCCACTAGCAACTCCTATCACATACCGCCCCGTGGTACCCAGTGGGGTGACACGGCTGTCAAACTCGGTACATCACCGCTCCACCCAACATCATTTTTGGTACGGCGCGTTTTGGTACCCACTTTCTGGTCGGTTTACCCTAACTTGCTCCTGATTTTCGGGTGTGTGGCTCGTGTGTTGCTAGTGCTTATTTCAGAAATTACACATTTCAAACGAAATCGTTGTTTTTGATGATAGTTTCTCTTTCCTTATCACTTTGCACTTTTATATCCTTCAAAAGAAGAATATTAAAGATGTTGACAAGTCCAAGGCTTGTGCAGTCTCTGCTGTGTGGTCCAATGACCACCCGTATTTATACTACCTTAGGTACACATAATGAATCACACCTAGACATTTAGGTACTGACATGAATAGTATTTCATGTAGGTAGATATCATATGCAAGGCAGTTGCGGCAGCCACAAACCGAGGCGAAGCTGTGATCACGAAGCCACTTGAGTCCGAAGAAGATAAGCGACTTCATAGCATCTTAGAGGCAACGACGGTTTACCGAAGCACAGAATCGAGTTGGGGTTGCTGTGGACAATACCCACTTTCCGGAGAGCTACAAGAAGGCTATGAACAGACTCCTGGGGTTAGAGAAGCGTCCGTCCAAAGACTCGGAACTTCGACAAAAAGTGGACAAGCGGATCAACAGTTACGAAAAAAATGCAGTGCATCAGTAAAAAGTCAGGAAAAAGTCAACAGTCTGGATCCTCGACGAGTCTGGTATCTACCGTTGGTATCTGCCACCAGCTCGCCATGTACAGCGCAGTTTCTGAAGTACTGGCATGCTTCTGACTACAGTAAACATGAACAGTATCTCAGGGTAGTGGAAGCAGTGTCCAAGTACCACTACGTTGATGACTTCATCGGCAGCGTCAGATGTGAAGTACAAGATATCCACGCAGTGGTGGGTTTCCAGTTTGAGAAGATACTGAGAAGCACTGCCAATGGACAAAGACAAAGATCGAATATACGAACGTGTTTTGGGCGTCACATGGATTCCGTCGGTAGCCGTCTTAACATTCTATTACCAGGGATTAGAGGAAGTTCTAGGTGCCGACGAGGCGCCAGATCCTGCGTATTGTGGTGAAGCTCTGCGATCCATTAGGATCCATCGTACACTTCGTCTTACAAGGGAAGATTCTGATGCAAGTGATATGGCAAACAAGTAGAAACTGGGACGAGCCTATAACGGATCAAAAGTTGCCATCAAATCTACCTGACTACAACACACCAAACTCATACCTGAAGGTTCGATGGTATCTGAGCCAGGCCCGTGCACAGAAGTGGCGCCAAGGGAGGGGTTTTTCCCAATTTCGGCAAAAGGCGGAGGGGCGCCTAGTGTATGAAGCGTCGATAATGGGGAGGGTTTAACCCCCAAAACCCCCCCCTTGTGCACGGGCTTGATCTGAGCGTTCAACACTCCTCCTTAGCATCGCAACCTTCGAATCACGATCATATCCTTCTGGCTCGAAGTTCCTCCTCACTTTAAGCTTTGGGCAAGTAGCCTAACTCCGACGCTTGCACAAACTCTTCACCAATATTTTGAGCTCCAACCAGGCTCATCCATATCCGAGGAAAAAAATGGTTGTCCACCGGAACACTCCTCCTGTCATCAACCTTCCCGTCTAGGCGAGACCACCGAGCTTCATCCGCAATACCTTCATCGAGCTCCTTTCGGTGACAAGCCAATCCATCCGCGCCTTATGCGGCTGATCCTTCTTCAGGTTATTGGCCCAGAAGCGGGTGGTCATGGGTCATAGGCCATTTCGAAGGAAAGATCGGTCGCAGTATGCAGTTTTGTACACCATCCATAGTCCCTGGATCAATTCGTTCTTAAATATTTTTTCAGAGGAAAACACATCAGAAGATAATGGTTTAGATTGCATGAAAAAAAAACGGACAAAACTTCAAATAAATAACCCATTTATTTCCTCAACGTAACCTAGTATTTACAATATCACTTTGGCACCGAATCTACAAATCTACATTCCTAACCTAACCCTCACGGTGAGCTCGTTCTATACTACATTTATTTTCTCGTACAGATGGGACCCTTCGTAACTTAGATTCCGTTTGTGATTCCCTCTACCGTACCCACTGTTGACAACTCTCAGCGGAGTTTCCGGTCTCCGACCCAACTCCCCACTGGCCTTCATCTGATAAGCGTTCCTATCACCACTGGGAACACTAGTATCGGCGATCGACTTCGTTTCCTGACTACACCTCCTCGATACGACGAAGCAAATCCAAACGATCAACGGAATCAGTGCTAGTCCCAGCGGTATCAGGAACAGCACCATAAGATCCGTCACACTGGTGCCGCTGCCAACGGTCGACCCGTTTGGGTGCACCACGTTGACGTACGCATCGGCCGTGTTGACGCCTCCGTAGTTGATCCCCACGCACACGTAGATGCCAATGTCCCGCTCCGATACGTTGTACAGGATCAGCTTGCTCAGATAGACATCCTCGGAGATGGGCTTCTCGCCGGAAGACGGCACGAGCTCGTAGAAGTTCTCCAGATATCGGATGGACTTGTCTTGGTTGAAGTTGTGATCCTCGAGGGGAGGATTGTTCAGGTTGATCCGCCGGAACCACTTGATCGAGGGTTGAACCTTACTGTAGACCCGGCATTGAAGGACGATCTGGGAATCGAGTAGGGCCGTGGTGTTGGCGGGGAGGTTATCTAGGAGCTCGGGGGCACCCACTGTTTCGTCCAGGAGGGACTCTGTGAACAGATCGAGGAGAAGTGAGTTGCGAGGAGGCTGATGAATAATCGATGACCTTACTGATCACGTCCAGCTGGAAGGTTCTGGTCAGCTGAATGTCGAACTGGGTGCGATCGTCCGTCCGGTAGGGGTGAATACTGCAACGGTACAGGCCGGAGTCCGCTTCGGATGCATTGCGAATGAAGAGCGTGACGCGACATCGCCGGCCTTCGCAGTCGATCGGACGCCATGGGATGTGATCTAGCTGATAGCGGTTCGTGCAAGAGGTGCGATTCGTTCCCTCGCCACAGGGCTAGAAAAATGTAATTTCGATACATTTAAGTTAATGATTTTACACGAATGTATGCCGTGCCGCTGTAAACACATATAACATGTTTTTTATTCGCGAAAAATCAGGATTTACATTTTGCTGTTATATATCTTGAGCTGTTTTAAAGTATTTTTTTTGAGTTTTTTTTATATATTGAAAATATATTTACAGCGGCACAGCAAGTGTATTTTCCGAATAGGATCTAATGTTTAATAAAAGTATATATTTCTAAATATATTTTGAAGTTTTTATGACACATGTTAACACCTCCTGGTTTTTTGTACATGTACAGCGGTACAATATAACAAACCAGCGTAATCTATGAGAGACTGCACTTTAACTTATTATCAAAGATCTTCTACAGTGTTTTTGTGCCACTGTAACCACAGAGAGATGGCTTAGGGAACGTTCAAAAATTACGTCCAACATTTTGGGGGGAGGGGGGTCTAGGAAAGTGTGACAGTACGTGTATTAGGTATAGGATAATAGGGGGGAGGGGGGTCTAGAAATCCCGAAAAACGATGGACGTAATAAATGAATCTTCCCTTATCCATGTCAAACTTGTAAATTTATCACGGTATTTCAGCAAGTTACCTTGAAGTACCATCGTACATCGGACGAGTTCATGTGGTCAGCATGGTACTCCTTGATGCCGCACCTCAGCCGTGCATCTGACCCAGCGGGGCTTTGTGTCAATTTTAGAACTGCGGTCAATCAAGCATGTTAGAAATAATGATACATTCCTCTTAATCCAATGAAGCTATTCTTACATACTTTCACTGTCCCCGTAGCTCATCATCGGTGAAGAAGACAACGACGACGACGACGACGATGACGCCAAAGAAGAAGACGCTGAAGCAAAGGACAATGCGGCGGCCACCGGCCTGTAGCAGTCCACAATCGTCAAGTGGTGGCAATAATGTTGCAGCAATACGGCAGTCAGGGGAACGATGAACCAATTAGGAGATGGTTTCATTTTGTCGGTTTTCCATCGAGGGTCATCTTTTCAAGAGCGAGGGTACTCTGCTGCTCTGTGCGGAACGAGAGAAGGTAATGGAAATTAAATTTTAACCGAAACTGATCCGATGGGGATGGCGGGTGGATGAGGGGCTCGGGTCTGAAATAAACAAGAGGTTCGATAAATATATTCTGTGTGAAAAACCCAACAAGTGGGAGGAAGAGAACTTTGAGAGGACTGTCGAGGCAAAAGTTTCGTTTGCATGGGGGTGAAAGAAAATCATCAAGAATGAAAAGATGTCCTGCACATCTTAAGTGTGGTCGTTTCTGTCCAGACATAAACCAATCGAAGTTTTATTTAGAAAGTAAACATAAAGTTTTGGATACATGCATAAAATAATGTTTCTGTCATACAGATTAAAAGTTCAAGCTGCTTTACGGCAACTGTAAATACACAGAAGAACGGATTTTCCTCTGAGAAAAAATAATACGTATATTCTTCTCAATACTGCTAATGTGCCGCTGTAAACGCAAACAAATAATGTCATCAATTTCAATTTGAATCAGTTGTAATTTGGCTGATAAAATCTCTTTCGCTTTTTCAGTACCACTGTAAAAATAGAAAAAGATTTTTTTACGGATTTAACGCTTTTAGGATGATTGTATAATGAAAGCGCCTAGGAATTTCGAAAGTACACTTCTAAGATATTAAGTATCGTTTTACGCTGACAAGTTGATCAATTTGCTAGCAACATTGCATAAACAATCATTCAACAACAGCGTTATACATTTTAAATATAACATTTCTTATATTCATATACATATCTTAAAGTTTGTACTTCAGACGTGCCGCTGTAAATATAGAAATAAATGTTCAATTACTTCAGAAAATTCGACCGGTGACTCCGGAGAAATCTCTAGCCTTATGAATGTGCAACTTTAAATTTTATGTTCGACGTGCCGCTGTAAACAACGTAGCTAACAATCAGTTATAAATGGATATCATGAGATAAAAAAATCTTGTGGTCCAATTTCGCTGGACATCTGCTGTTAAAAAAGTATCGTACTTTCAGCACAATCCCAAGAGGGGAAACCACTTATCGAAAGTTGTTTATTTGTTTACCGAAAGGTGAAGACGAAAAAAGGGCAATAAAACTTACTTACAAAGTCAAACCCGTCTCACCTCACTTCAAGTCGATCGGTGGAAATATTTAAATATAAACCTGACTGGATTGTAGTGTATACACACAGTTTCCATGCATGCATCTCACACGATTTGAAAATAGCTTTCCTTATTTCAACCCAAACACGGATGCAGAAGAAAGCGGGAAGGCCGAGCCGAATCAGATCATTCATTGGCAGCAGGTGGGTGGTCTCGTCTTTCCAGATATAGAAAAGTCATTCATCTTATGAATTGTGGTAGTTAGGTTTTGTAGGAAGACACCACACCGGGAAGATTGATGATATTTTTTCGCAAATTTTCACTTCAATGCCAGTGAAATATTTGCCGCTAAGTATAACTGGATGTTAAGGGAAGTTTGGCCACATCTACGTTCGAATGAGTGTAATCAGTTTCGTACCTTTTAATTCTGCCCTATTTTGCTTATCCTTTGACAGATACGCGTATTTGGACTACCACATGTAATCTTCCTCAGTGTCAGTTATGTTGGATGACTGACACTGAGGAATATTACAACTCCCAAGCAGCATTTTTTAGTTAAAGGGGCTAGAATAGGTTATTAGAACCACCATAAAACCAAAATAAAAGGTATTTGGTTTTATAAAGGTTCTAAAAACCTCTACAAGACCAGTTTGTCATTGAAATGTTACCACTTAAGTGGTAGTCGAAATACGCGTATCTGCCAAAGGATAAGCAAAATGGGGCGTAATTAAAGAGTACGAAACTAATTACACTCATTCGAAGAAGGTATTCTGCTTAGAGGGTTCGAAAAGTCGGTACAAGATCACATTCACGTGGATAACTACATATTTTTAAAAACCCTAAAAATTTCCTGGTCTTAATGCACAATACGACTCAGATTAAAAATCTCCAGAGAATCAAATATAGTTGTTGAGTTGGGCGAACGACTATCCCGAAAGAAGTAGCAAAGATTTAACTTAAAGACGTTAATGTCAGGAAGCTTAGTCGTTTCTTGACCAGTCGAAAAAGAAGGACTAACCCTAGGTCCATTTTGCTTAGGAAAGGTGTCCGGAGAATTAGCTTAGGTATCTCTGTTCATGTATTTCTTTGAAGATATCTTCAGGGATTCTACCAGAGATTCTTTCAGTTGACTTTTCTCCCAAGAATTTTCCTCCAAACTTCTTCAAGAATTTCTCAAAAGATTTATCTTGAAACTGGTCCACGGGTTTCCTCAAAAAATCCTTGCGAAATTTCTCTTGGGATTCCTTAAGGGACTCGTTAGGAAAGTCTTTAAAGGTTAGCTACATAAGTTCATGCTTGTATTCCTTGATGTGTTTCATTCATAGTTTCTGAAGAAATATTTCTGAATCAAACTGATGATAAATCGACTGTTTGGTGGAATTGATTATGTTTGGCTACGCAGTCATTTATTGAACAAACGACGTTCTTTATTTGTCCGACGTTTCGACACGGGGATTGTGTCTTCCTCAGGGGGTAAATATTTGTATCGTTATTTGTCCTATGTTTGGTCTAACTATAACTGTCGGGTTTAGCGGTTTTGGTACATGACTTTGAAATTTCTATTTTTTCCCGCACAACTTGTACTGCTCAATGGCGCAATCTTTCTCTACTTTCAATCTTACTGTACTGCGCCATTGAGCAGTACAAGTTGTGCGGGAAAAAATAGAAATTTCAAAGTCATGTACCAAAAACCACTAAACCCGACAGTTATAGTTAGACCAAACATAGGACGATACAAATATTTACCCCCTGAGTAATACACAATCCCCGTGTCGAAACGTCGGGCAAATAATGAACGTCGTTTGTTCAATAAATGACTGCGTAGCCAAACATAATCAATATTTCTGAATTTTAACTATAATTTTTCTCTAGAAATTTATCAAAAAAATCTGCTAGAAAAATCATCAGGGGATTCTTCAGGAGTTTCTCAAAACGTTTCTGTGAGAGATGCAATTCCAGGAGACATTTTTTTCACAAGGATTCAGAGATTTTTGTATAAATTCCTCTAGGGTTTTCTTTAGAAATCAGAAAATTTTCCAGAAACTTTATCAGAAATTATTGTTTGAATATCTCCCGGTTCCTTCGGATGATGCAATATTTATTAAGGAGTTTTCTTGAGCTTTTATTTCCTTTTTTTTAATTCCTCTGGAAAACTTTCAAGAGATTTTTCTGGAAGTTCTTCCAGGGGTTCCTCCAATAGTTCCTTCAGATATCCCTTCAGCCATTATTTGAGATTTCTTATTAGACCTTCCTTCAAAGATTCTCTAAACAATTCATGCAGAAATCACTGCAGAATCTATTGCTCAGCATTTTTCAATGAATTTTTCCAGATTTTTTTTTCTATGAAGACCTGCAGAGGGTTCTCCAGTTCTGCCAAGTAAGTAAAAGTGTGTGGACATGTAGACATGGTACATGGTGAATGAAAAATCATAGCAGAAAAACTACCCGTGCAAAATGGAATCGGGTTATTATTTCAAAGATTTCATAAAAAAAAAACTTTTTTTTTATCTGTATTAACGAAATTTTTAGCCCTAAGGCTAGTTCATCTCCGGACCCAGGCTTTACTTCCCTTCCGAAGGAAGAATTCACATTTGTGAGTTTGTCGGGAGTGGGATTCGATCCCAGGTCCTCGGCGTGATAGTCAAGTGCTCTAACCATCACACCAGGTCCGCTCCCATAAAAAAAAAAAAACTTCTTTAGTGTTATTGTAAACAATTCTTTAGGATTTTTTTGTTACTGCAGGAAATCCTGTAGAATAATATAATTAAAAATTCTTCCAAGCACACTAAATTTTGATTACCGAGTTCGGTAATTTTTTGACGAGATTAAAACTGCTGAGCACCGAGCTCGTTCAGTTAAAATGCATTGTTTACCTTTTCCATACGATTTTGACAGTTGTTTTACTGAACCTCAGTAAAATCAATTACCGATACTACCGAGATCGTACTGCTGTTATAATCTCGTTAAAAAAGTACCGAACGGGTAATTCAGAAATGAGTGTGAGAATTCCTTCAGAAAGTCCTCCAGGTATCCTTCAAAAACTTATTGAGAGATTTTTTCAAGAATTCCACCAGTTCCTTTGATTGCATTTTTTGAAGACACTTTTGAAGGGATTCCTTCAGAAATTCCTCCACGGATTTTTACACAAATCCCACTAGCACTTTTCCCCTGTTAATTGTTTCAGGAATTTTTGTCCTAAAATTTCTTCAGAAAATCTTCCAGATTTCTAAGAAATTTCTTCAGCAATCCCTTAAGAATTTTTCGGCAATTTTCGTGTAGTTTTCGGAAGTATTATTGAAAAATCCATGAAGGAAGATCCGAAAATATTCAGCAGGGATGGAGATTGACCAGGAGATGGTGGAAACACTAGAGCGATTTCTAATAAGAAATCATTCTAGGAATTCTATAATCTTTTTGGGAATTTCTGCAGAAGGAATTTTGCAAAGCATTCTTGGAGAATTCCTTGGGATATTTTTCGAAGCAAACCTGGTGGAATTTGTAAAGAAATTTTAGAAGAACTTCTGAAAAACTTATTGGAATAACTTTCGATCAGATTCCTTACTGAAATCCCTGAAAAAATCTGTAAAGTACTGAAGTATTTCCTCAAAGTAATTTTAAAAGTAATCCTATCAGTAATTGTGTGAATTTCTAATAGAACCTCTGACGGAATTTCTGAAGAAATCTTACCAAGAAACAGAGATAGCTGAAAACAGTTTCTTAAGCTGATTTTTGCTTAAAAATTGTTTATTTAACTCTTATACAGCTACAATGTTTGTTGGGTTGATTAGCATCCCTGTAGAAATCTAAGGAAATACATTCGGAAGAAGAATTCTTAAGTAATTTTTTGAAAAAAATTCTCGGGAAACTCTTGAACCATTTGACCGATTTTAAACTTTTTTTTTTGTTTGAAAGCTATTGAATTGTAGTCTTCAGGAAAAATACGTTAAAGGAGCTAAAATGTAAAGAGTACCATAAAATATGCAAATATATTAGTTTTTTCACGTTTTCATGGTCTCGGGACCAAAGAGGTACCCTGGTTTTATATTTTTATCAGAAAATTAAGGAAATTTGGTGTAACATATCAACATTTCTGTTGTTGTTTAGTTTTTGAGATATGATTTTTTGAATATAGAGAGTCATATATTTTAGTACTAGCTACACTAAAATTGCTTGAAATTGCAAATTCTCATAAAACTATGCATTGTACAAGGGGCTAGACACGTATTAGCATAATGAGTGTATTAGAAGTATATTAGTATATCTGCAGTATATTAATATATTAATGTATATTCTTGTATATTAATGTATTATCATCAAAGTAATCGTACTGGCTGAAATCAAGGTTGTGACAGATGAATAAAAAAACAAACATTGTTTATCGAAAAAATCGGCAGCAGAGTTTGCTACGATGCACTAATCTATTTTAGTATACTATAATATACTATGCCAAGAATTATACGTGTCTGGCCCCTTGGCATTGTATTGCTTTTTAAAGTGATTCCTGGTGGTTTTGGTATCCACAATATTATAAGGAATCAAAATATAATCAAATTTAAAAAAGTGTCTTGTATGGGAAAATTTAATCTTTTATTTTCAAAAAATCATATCTCAAAAACTAAAAAACATACATCTCTGATTTTTTGATATGTTACGCCAAATTTCCTGAATTTTCTGATAAAAATATAAAACCAGGGTACCTCTTTGGTCCCGAGACCATGAAAACGTGAAAAAACTAATATATTTGCATATTTTATAATACTCTTTACATTTTAGCCCATTTAACGTATTTTTCCTGAAAACTACAATTCAATAGCTTTCAAAAACAAGAAAAGGAGTTTAAAATCGGTCAACTGGTTCAAAAGTTACGATTTTTTGAAAATTTTTAGTTTTGAAATACCTTAATTTTTTGGACCACCCTATATGAAAATTGATCACCCTAATGACGAAATAAAAAAATACGGGTCTAATTATTTCCGAAGAACTACATGTCCATCAAGTTTCACG
Organism: Aedes albopictus; assembly: GCF_035046485.1. Taxonomy (NCBI): domain Eukaryota; kingdom Metazoa; phylum Arthropoda; class Insecta; order Diptera; family Culicidae; genus Aedes; species Aedes albopictus. The sequence continues at coordinate 315,195,124 of NC_085136.1, read as the reverse complement.
ACAATCGGAGATGCACTATATCGTTTTTCTATGGAATGGCTGTATATGTATGCCGGAACATAGGCATAATTCTGAAATACGTCAAGTAATTTCAATCAAATTTGGTATACACAATTTTTAGGATGTGGAGGTCGTAGCAGGGGTAATGCAAGATGGCTGCTTAAGGTTCCAAGATGGCTGTCAAAATTCCAGAATATATGCTTTTTAACGGCAATGCTGGCTTCGGCTTCGGACACTATGCAATATGGGTATCTATCGATCGGGCTTCACAACTAGAACTCAAAAATGAATATCCGACGCCATTTTGAAATCCAAGATGGCGGACCATATCCAAGATGGCGACCAAGGAATGATAGTTTGAGCAATAATACCATGCAATATGAGTACCTATCGATCGGGCTTGAAGAGTAGAAGTCAAAATCAATAATAAACGCCATTTTGAAATTCAAGATGGCGGACCATATCGAAGATGGCAGCCACGGAATGAGAGTTTGAGCTATGATATCATGCAATATGGGTATCTATCGATCGGGCTTCATGAGTAGAACTCAGCAGCGAGGGTACTCTGCTGCTCTGTGCGGAACGAGAGAAGGTAATGGAAATTAAATTTTAACCGAAACTGATCCGATGGGGATGGCGGGTGGATGAGGGGCTCGGGTCTGAAATAAACAAGAGGTTCGATAAATATATTCTGTGTGAAAAACCCAACAAGTGGGAGGAAGAGAACTTTGAGAGGACTGTCGAGGCAAAAGTTTCGTTTGCATGGGGGTGAAAGAAAATCATCAAGAATGAAAAGATGTCCTGCACATCTTAAGTGTGGTCGTTTCTGTCCAGACATAAACCAATCGAAGTTTTATTTAGAAAGTAAACATAAAGTTTTGGATACATGCATAAAATAATGTTTCTGTCATACAGATTAAAAGTTCAAGCTGCTTTACGGCAACTGTAAATACACAGAAGAACGGATTTTCCTCTGAGAAAAAATAATACGTATATTCTTCTCAATACTGCTAATGTGCCGCTGTAAACGCAAACAAATAATGTCATCAATTCCAATTTGAATCAGTTGTAATTTGGCTGATAAAATCTCTTTCGCTTTTTCAGTACCACTGTAAAAATAGAAAAAGATTTTTTTACGGATTTAACGCTTTTAGGATGATTGTATAATGAAAGCGCCTAGGAATTTCGAAAGTACACTTCTAAGATATTAAGTATCGTTTTACGCTGACAAGTTGATCAATTTGCTAGCAACATTGCATAAACAATCATTCAACAACAGCGTTATACATTTTAAATATAACATTTCTTATATTCATATACATATCTTAAAGTTTGTACTTCAGACGTGCCGCTGTAAATATAGAAATAAATGTTCAATTACTTCAGAAAATTCGACCGGTGACTCCGGAGAAATCTCTAGCCTTATGAATGTGCAACTTTAAATTTTATGTTCGACGTGCCGCTGTAAACAACGTAGCTAACAATCAGTTATAAATGGATATCATGAGATAAAAAAATCTTGTGGTCCAATTTCGCTGGACATCTGCTGTTAAAAAAGTATCGTACTTTCAGCACAATCCCAAGAGGGGAAACCACTTATCGAAAGTTGTTTATTTGTTTACCGAAAGGTGAAGACGAAAAAAGGGCAATAAAACTTACTTACAAAGTCAAACCCGTCTCACCTCACTTCAAGTCGATCGGTGGAAATATTTAAATATAAACCTGACTGGATTGTAGTGTATACACACAGTTTCCATGCATGCATCTCACACGATTTGAAAATAGCTTTCCTTATTTCAACCCAAACACGGATGCAGAAGAAAGCGGGAGGGCCGAGCCGAATCAGATCATTCATTGGCAGCAGGTGGGTGGTCTCGTCTTTCCAGATATAGAAAAGTCATTCATCTTATGAATTTTGGAGTAGTTGGGTTTTGCAGAAAGACACCGTACTGGGAAGATTAATGTTTTTTTTCGCAAATATTCAGTTCAATGTATAACTCAGTTTTAGAGACAGTTAAGGTAGTTTACATGGTAGTTTATGAGGGCCCATATAGCCGAGGCGGTAAACGCACGGGTATTCAGCATGACCATGCTGAGGGTGACGGGTTCGATTCCCAGTCGGTCCAGGATCTTTTCGTAAAGGAAATTTCCTTGACTTCCTTGGGCATAGAGTATCTTCGTGCCTGCTACACGATATACACATGCAAAATGGTCATTGGCAGAGGAAGCTCTCAGTTAATAACTGTGGAAGTGCTCATAGAACACTAAGCTGAGAAGCAGGCTTTGTCCCAGTGAGGACGTTACGCCAAGAAGAGAAGAGAAGAGGAGGAAGGTAGTTTACACCGTTCTCTATCACATGTTAATCTCTTGAATGTCCTGGTCATAATGGAATGCTCACTACGTTATCAACTCTGATTTGCAAGAACTCTCTAGATAACACAGCGAAACAAAAGTTAACTAGAATCTGTTTTCCAAATATGGTTATAGTACTAATTATTCGCCATAATTGATTTTCTCCCTTTAACCTTCCTTTTGCATCATGTTGGCGGCAGCGCGCTGACGTAGTGTACGGTTTGGGTCAAAAATAACCCAAATGCCAAAGGAGGGTTTTAAGCGATTTATGTTAGGTACGATATTTCCCATACAAGACACTCTCCAAAAGATAAATGCAAGTTTACATACACATAGGCGCCAACTTCGGGGGGGGGGGGGGGGGGCAAGCATGGTTTTGCCCCCCCTCCTTCCAATATTTGACGATCTTCCGATTTTCCCATACAAAAAATCAGAAAAACCTGGCTTTGCCCCCCAATAATTTGACCAAGTTGGCGCGTCTGCACATACATTACGTAGGGGCAGGAGGGGGTCTGGCCAAAGCCTACGCTTCATGCAAATTTCAAAATCTTTGTATGGACAAAAGTCTACGAGGGGGGAGGGGCTGTATGAGATGGCCAAATTTATTTCTACGTGGTTTATGAACAGCCCCTTAGAAAGGTGTAGAGCCCTTTCCTTCCTCGCAGATCTAGGTGTCACGGGAATTTGCGAGTGAGAGGATAAAGTCCAAAGGATACGCTTGGTCAACGTTTAGAAACCAAAACGGAATGCGGGAAAAAACTCACTAAATAGACTAGAACCTCTTTTTATACCATTGGCTGGGAGTGCATAAAATGAAAAGGGCATAAAAAGAAAAAAAATTATGCATAAATTAAATCAGGGCCTTAACGAAGAAACCTAGTTCGCGAGAAAAGGTCTTGCTCTTGGGCATTTGAGATGAAGCTTTCCCAAAAAAGAGGGTTCCAAGGGCTCTACCCCATTTGGCATAATGTCATTTGGTATAACGCCGTCTGGCATAAAGGCCATTTGGCATAATGGCCATTTGGCATAATGCCGTTTGGCATAATACAAAGAACAGCCTTCTTTTTAAGAATGTGCATAATCCTTGTTATGCCAAACGGTATTAGTCCAAATGGGGTAGAGCCGGTTCCAAGCGGCTTCAGGGGCATTTCAGGAGGCTGTTTCAGAAGATTTCAGGAGTGTGGATAAGTGTGTTTCAAGAACGTGTCAAGGGGCTTGGGAGGCGATTCAGGGAGGGGGGGGGGGTCTTAGGAGTCTTTCAAGGGCGTAACAAAGAGTTTCAGATGCGGTTCAATGGGCTTTGAAAGCATTTCAGAGAAATTCTGGGGATTTAAGGAACTTTTGAAAGCTGTTTCTAGTGGTTTAGGAGCGTTTGATGGCATTTCAGGGGGTTTCTGGATCCTTTTGATTTTTTTCCAATGGGTTTCATTGGCATTATGATGATGATACTTATTCCATGTCCGTTTCAATGGGATTACGGATCAAAGGGGGTTCAGGGGCATTTTAAATGAATGAATGGAGGTTTCAGACACGTTTAAAGAGTTTTCAAGGGTTCTTGTGAAGGGTTATCAGAAAATTCTCTGATACCTTAGGGTTCATTCAAATATTACGTATCGCTAAATTTGTCAATTTTAGAACCCCTTCCTCCCTCACGTAATGACTTATATATCGGATTTTTTGGAATTTTGAATGAAGCGTAACACAGCGCTAGACCCCCTACCCCTTAGCGTTACGTAATATTTGAACGAACCCTTCCTAAAACCCAAAACTGACCCAATGTAACGCACCTGAGATTCCTAAAAACCCCTGAAAATGCCTGCGTAACGTTTTTGAGACCCTTCAAAAATCCTCTGAAACTCAAACCCCCTCGAATCTACTTTTACCGCAGCAGCGAACCTCTAAAACTCTGGTCTACGTGGTTTATTTCCGAAAGGTATAGCCGCGGTTTTCACTCCCTGTTTACTTCATCCTTATGGGAAATAATACTGCGGCGTTTCCTACGGTGCGGTTGTTCCTTTCGAAAACGATAGACCGCGTGAACTTTTGTGCAAAGCCCTTTTTTGAAACACTTCAACGACCGTGCGATGTTTACGTTTCAAGAAATCTGACAATACGACAAAAAGTGCTGTACAGCTCACTGTCTGAAACCTCCTGCACTTTTAAAAAAATAGGAATTTACACGTGACGTAAACCATCAACGTTCGTAAACATTTCATGACTGAATGGCAAATTTGACTCAATTTTACATCCATCATGTAAGTTCAAGTTGGTTATACAAGATGTCAACAAACCCATCTGACCAGATAGGTAGAAACAGTTTCACATTTATCGTTTGTCTCACAACTCGGTGATATAGCCGAGAGGTATAGTACGTGCCTCTCAATCAGCGAACCAGAGTTCAAATTCAGTTCATTATTTTACTTACATGTTTTATCTCTCGCTTCGGCTCTAGCGATTGCTAGCTCGACTTTATTTGTGATAGAAGACGTAAATTTGTATCAAACGGGCCGCTCCTTTTATGTGCATCCACGTAAACTTAAATTTACATGATTTTTTCTAAGAGTGTGGGATACCTGAACAGCCCCTGGAAACCGCTACTGAGACCTCCAAATAACCCGCTGAAACGCCTCTAAGACCCCATAAATCGCCTTTGATACTCCCTAGAGCATCCTGGAACCTTTTGAGACCTGGGACGCCCCTGTGATCTCTTCTTACTCCATGAAATGCCCCAGGAACTCCCCTGAAATCCACTGAGACCCACTTGAAGTGCCCCTGAGACCCCCTGAAGCGCCCTTGAGACCCCTGAAATCCCTGAAGCCCATTGAGAGAACCCTTGAAACGTGAAGCGTTTTCAAATGAATCGTTCGCAACACGTCTGTTGCTCGCAATTGGCGACAAACAATATCTAAAGGTCCAATCTGCAAAAGGAAGGCTCTCTTTCCCAAGTAATCATAAGCATTATATCATTGCACTAACTCAACCGTAATCTAGTATAGCTAATGCAAGGTAACTTTTATTCTACACCTGTCAAATACACAGAAAAAAATATGTAATTAAAATTCAGCCAGAAATCATGCACATAAAGGGAATGCTGGAGTTAGTGCATTTTTACATGAGATATAATGTAAAATTACATTACCATCGTGTAAATTTCCGCCAATCATCGCGTAAACCATCATGGACTCCAACCGGTTACGCGACTATTAGCGGAAATTTACACGAACGTAACGTAATTTTACATGATATCTCATGTAAATATGCACTAACTCTAGCATTCCCTTTATGTGCATGATTTCTCACTAAATTTTTATTACATATTTTTTTCTGTATATGCATTGAGGGAGTAAAAATCATTTAGAACAACTTTTTCAAACTGTTATTGCTGACTGCACCCCAAATTGGACTATCACACTATTTTTGGTACGCCTAAAAAGTGTGATAAAAGTGCACAATTGCCTCGGATCGCCTCGACGTCTTCGGTGCACTTATTTCTTGATTTACAAGGAATAAGTGCACCGAAGACCCCAACTCGATCCGACGTGGTCCTGCGCTGCAATCACACTTTGAAGGTGTGTGCACACTATTGTGTCAGTCCAATTTGGGGTGCAGTCAGCAATAAAAACACAACACCTTAATGTTTAAACTGGGAATACTTTACTTTATATTTCGCCATTTTCGCGATAGAACTGCATTGCAATCGAAGCACAAACCGTTAGCGCGTCCGGGTTCCATCGTGGTGCAGCATCAGCAATCTAGGTTCGATTCCCGATACAGATAAAAAAATATCAGCGAAGAAGTTGGATCAGGTAAAGAGACAAAAGTCATGGTGCTTCAAACAAACTTGCCGTATGATTTCATTGCATTAGCTATATTTGATTAAAAGCGTTTATATGGTACAAGCTTTTTATAAACTTTAGCAATGACTACAGTAAAGCTTTGTGGTGAAGCATTATATCCACAATAGTGGCGCCACTTTCGACTGTAAACCTACTTTAATGGTACCTATATGACAAAGCATCTTTATATCGCATATCATATAATACATTATAAAGTGAAATTAAGGCTCAATATACAGCTTCATGGCTACTTGGGTGAGTGCGCAGTCCAGTGATGAACTAAATGCGGTATATTAATAATGAAATACCGCCTCATTTCGCCTAGGGTAAATATAACTTTTTTCACAGGCGTCAGATCACTTTGCGGTCTTAGACAAATGTGGTTTGGAATATAGTCATCTACAAAAATACCAAAGGTATCAATTATTGAAAGCGGCACCTAGCGGCAATCATCGAAAATTTGAGATTTCTGCATACATTTGGCCAAGTTTTCCCATATAAACTTCAAGCTGCTTAAATTTTGAACGTTCCCCCTTAACTTCTCTAAGTACGTGTAGAATATCATCCAGAGGCTATAATAATTTGCAAAAAAAATGTAGAAATAAATTCTACTGTTTCAATAGGAATTTCTTTAGAAATTCTTCAACAAGCTCGTTAAGATTTATTTGCAAAACGATCTGGTCGACTTCAACAGATACCGTGTTCGAAAGATTGAAGGAGAACTCGAGGGTGGAATTTATGAAAATAAAGGAAAAATCTCTTCTTAAAAGAGATATTTCTGGATAAAGTTCTGGAAGTTTCGAATAGGTTTATATTTTGGAAAATGGTTTAACGAGATTCTTGAAAAAAAACCTTGTGTAGTACTTGAGGAACCTCATGGTTGCAGTGGAGAAATTATTGAAACACAAAAAAAAGAAAGTCACATTTTAACACATTTTCTGAAGAATTTTCTGGCAAACATGTTTGGTAACCTATCAAAATTTTTGGATTACAGCATATGGATTATTTTTTTCGTTAGCTGAATTTTTAAAAATAATGGAAATGATTTTTTGGGGTAATTTATGATGAGATTTTAGATAAATTTCTGAAAAATGGATATTTTCTTACATAACTTTTCAAGTGAATATTTAAAATTCGTAGAGAAAATGGAACATAAGAACTTTTAGATTTATTTGTGCTAAATTCCAGAAATACCAGAATTTATTCCTAGAAGAGACGAAAAAGAGTTTAAAATGTGTTAAATGACGGATAATGATTTTTTTTTGAAAAATTATTCCACATTTTGAATTTAATTGAATTTTAAACTTCTTAGAAAAAACCATTTGAAATTAATTTCGGGAAAAGCTTCTATGATATTTTTGTGTGCAATTGTGAGCTTTTCTGAATTTTTCAGATTTTAAATATAACATTTGGAGATAAATGATGAAATAAAAAAAAATAAAATTGGCAAATTCTTGAAATTTTAGAAAGGGAAAGTTTATGAAAAAACTTCATGGCGATGCATGTCGCAGGTCGCTATTGTGGTATTGATAAGAAGAAATAGAACATTTACTGTATCACTGCCTAGCACTTTTCACTATAAGACGCATATTCTTCATCAATAGGCTGCTTGATCCTTATGATCTGTCAATGATGAAAATACCCGAAATAGAATAAAAGAAATTTGAGAATTTTGAAATCTTCTTGAAGTCATACCAATTTGATCCCTTGTACTCTAATAAAGATTTCATGAGATATTTCTGGAATAATTTACAAAAAAAAAATCAGGATTCATCTAAAACATATTTTCTGCGAATCGTTGGAAGTAAAACTTGAGGAACTGAGTATTTCTTGGAGTTTGACGAATTCTTCCGAATTCATGGCTGCAAGTCATTTATGTACCGTTCTCCATTTCCACCCACAGGTGGTTTTGAATTCCTATAAAATATAATAGTTTCAATAGCGTCTTCTACAAAGCACATTGATAAGCAAAATTTTGTTAGACGTTAGATTTTTTTTTTCTAAAATTTAATAAGTTGGTAAGACCAACTTCAAGTTCAAATCCAAAGCAACAAGGGCCCCGAAAAAAGCCACAAATCGTCCTCGCTCGCAAATCATCCCCAAGGACCAACATAAATCAAAATCTTGCTCCGAATTGTAACAACCACTTGAAGAAGAGCAGGGATCCTCCACCCAGTCTCAGATCAGCCGGTGGTGCCGGTGTCGGTATCAAATTGTTATTTATTTCCCAATAGAAGGGCAGAAGCAGTGAGAGAGAGAGAAGAAACACGAGAAGTTGGCAAAGTACAACACAAGTACCAATTCATTTTCATTAATCCATGAGACGACCACTTTGGCCTTCGGGTTCAAGCTTGAGATGCTGGCTGGACCTTGTGCTGCGGTCTAAGCGAGGCATGGCATGACCACCATGATGAGCTTGCGGATCGAAATTGCAATGGGTACGGCATTTGCGAATTGTATTAGCAATGGCCTTTTGGCTTCGGCAATGAGATTGAAGTTTAATATTGAGTTTGAAGTCTGAGACTTGGAAAATCTTTAGAAACATTTCTTAATTAATTTCAACGAATCAATAGAATTTATAGAGGAATTCTCTTAGGAACACGTTGATGATTTTCGCAGTTATAGTTGTCAAAATTTTCAGCAAAATTGCCGAATGAAGTTTTATGGTTTCCCGGATTTTCTAAGCTTTGAACAAAAAAAAAAAAAATTGTAAAAAAATGAAAAAATCTGGAGCTCGATTTGAATAGGTCGTATGTACTTTTGTCGATTAAAAATTCGATCAGTTGGATTCGCTTATTACAGCAAAAACTATTGAAATTGAACTAAGTTGATACATGCAGCAGAATCCTTACAAAACAGGCTTTCCGTTGCATCATTAAAAGTCTCCAAAATATCTCCCATATTGCTACAATAACTAAAATAAACTGATCGAATTTTATATCGACAAAATCACATACGACCTATTCAAATCGAGCTCCAGAAATACAAAAAAAAAAAAATTTTTTTTTGGAAAAGTTTTTGTTTTTTTTTGTTGGATTCTTGCCATCCTAAGCTCTCAGTTGAGATATTACAAAGAATTAAAAAAAATATTTTTTTTTAATAATTTTTTAGGTGTTCATGATACTTATTTAAATGGGTTCTTTATATCTTTCTTATTTTAAGAAAATAAAAATTTTACAGAAATCTCTTTAAGGAAACTGGTGAACCATGGTCATCATAAGCCTCTTTTTATCCCCATTAGCTATTCCGATTCAGGGTCGAGTGATCCACAGCATCCGATAGCGTTATGTGGATGTTTTCTCGAGAAGAGCAAAAAAAAAAAAAAAAATAGGCAAATAGGCAGATTGACTTCCATAGAATCGGCTCGAGGGTGCCAACTAGGGTGTGGGAGGAGTTGATGGAATTCGATATATTTCACCGGTAATTGACGACTATTCGGTTAAAGCGGCTTCAAGGAAGAACGATAAACCTTATTTGGTGATTTTTTCCTGGAAGTCGTTTTGGATTCAAGTCCGCATTGTCGAAACGACATTTTACTGAAATTGCTACAAACGTTCAACTTTCAGAGTTGAATATTCTTCAACGGTTGCATAAGAACCAAAATTATCTAACACCAAATCAACTCATACTTATTTTCCCCAAGTCACAGCCATTGACTCCATTTGTTGGCTTCCCTCGGTTGTCGTCGTCATCATCATCGCCAGCAAAGAAATGAAAAAGTGATTTTCCAGAATTCACACGCATTGACAATGTTTCCCATTTTCCGAGAATCTGATTTCACGTTTCACATCGTTCGTTTTCCAACCATCCAAATGGATCAAATGAGGCGTATACCTGTACCAAGAACACCGTGATGTGTCACGCGCTGCTTGGATTTGATTCATGGCTCATTCAGCCCAGTCAGTCTAGCTAGAGGTACTCGCACTCGTCGGATTGATAAATGAAACCTGTAGAAGTCGGAGCGCAATTTCAGCGTACATATCTTGTCGTCGGTAAAGATGCTCCATTTCGAGAGGATACAGCCTCTTTAGGCATTTCAATCACATTTGCTAGACTAATGATACGCGTGAAAGGATATGCGAGGATGAGGTAATGCTTCAGAAAGTTCTGCGTTTCAAATAATTGTTGACAAGTTTTGCACTTAATGTTTTCTACATTTTTTTCTAAATAAAAAAAAATCCAAACCCCTAATACATGTATTTGGAGAAATCCCGGAAGGAATTCCCGGAGAAATCCCGGAAGGAATTCCCGGAGAAATCCCGGAAGGAATTCCTGGAGAAATCCCGGAAGGAATTCCCGGAGAAATCCCGGAAGGAATTCCCGGAGAAATCCCGGAAGGAATTCCCGGAGAAATCCCGGAAGGAATTCCCGGAGAAATCCCGGAAGGAATTCCCGGAGAAATCCCGGAAGGAATTCCCGGAGAAATCCAGGAAGGAATTCCCGGAGAAATCCCGGAAGGAATTCCCGGAGGAATCCCGGAGGAATTCCCGGAGGAATCCCGGAGGAATTCCCGGAGGAATCCCGGAGGAATTCCCGGAGGAATCCCGGAGGAATTCCCGGAGGAATCCCGGAGGAATTCCCGGAGGAATCCCGGAGGAATTCCCGGAGGAATTCCCGGAGGAATCCCGGAGGAATTCCCGGAGGAATCCCGGAGGAATTCCCGGAGGAATCCCGGAGGAATTCCCGGAGGAATTCCCGGAGGAATCCCGGAGGAATTCCCGGAGGAATTCCCGGAGGAATTCCCGGAGGAATTCCCGGAGGAATTCCCGGAGGAATCCCGGAGGAATTCCCGGAGGAATCCCGGAGGAATTCCCGGAGGAATCCCGGAGGAATTCCCGGAGGAATCCCGGAGGAATTCCCGGAGGAATCCCGGAGGAATTCCCGGAGGAATCCCGGAGGAATTCCCGGAGGAATCCCGGAGGAATTCCCGGAGGAATCCCGGAGGAATTCCCGGAGGAATCCCGGAGGAATTCCCGGAGGAATCCCGGAGGAATTCCCGGAGGAATCCCGGAGGAATTCCCGGAGGAATCCCGGAGGAATTCCCGGAGGAATCCCGGAGGAATTCCCGGAGGAATCCCGGAGGAATTCCCGGAGGAATCCCGGAGGAATTCCCGGAGGAATCCCGGAGGAATTCCCGGAGGAATCCCGGAGGAATTCCCGGAGGAATCCCGGAGGAATTCCCGGAGGAATCCCGGAGGAATTCCCGGAGGAATCCCGGAGGAATTCCCGGAGGAATCCCGGAGGAATTCCCGGAGGAATCCCGGAGGAATTCCCGGAGGAATCCCGGAGGAATTCCCGGAGGAATCCCGGAGGAATTCCCGGAGGAATCCCGGAGGAATTCCCGGAGGAATCCCGGAGGAATTCCCGGAGGAATCCCGGAGGAATTCCCGGAGGAATTCCCGGAGGAATCCCGGAGGAATTCCCGGAGGAATCCCGGAGGAATTCCCGGAGGAATCCCGGAAGAATTCCCGGAGGAATCCCGGAGGAATTCCCGGAGGAATCCCGGAGGAATTCCCGGAGGAATCCCGGAGGAATTCCCGGAGGAATCCCGGAGGAATTCCCGGAGGAATCCCGGAGGAATTCCCGGAGGAATCCCGGAGGAATTCCCGGAGGAATCCCGGAGGAATTCCCGGAGGAATCCCGGAGGAATTCCCGGAGGAATCCCGGAGGAATTCCCGGAGGAATCCCGGAGGAATTCCCGGAGGAATCCCGGAGGAATTCCCGGAGGAATCCCGGAGGAATTCCCGGAGGAATCCCGGAGGAATTCCCGGAGGAATCCCGGAGGAATTCCCGGAGGAATCCCGGAGGAATTCCCGGAGGAATCCCGGAGGAATTCCCGGAGGAATCCCGGAGGAATTCCCGGAGGAATCCCGGAGGAATTCCCGGAGGAATCCCGGAGGAATTCCCGGAGGAATCCCGGAGGAATTCCCGGAGGAATCCCGGAGGAATTCCCGGAGGAATCCCGGAGGAATTCCCGGAGGAATCCCGGAGGAATTCCCGGAGGAATCCCGGAGGAATTCCCGGAGGAATCCCGGAGGAATTCCCGGAGGAATCCCGGAGGAATTCCCGGAGGAATCCCGGAGGAATTCCCGGAGGAATCCCGGAGGAATTCCCGGAGGAATCCCGGAGGAATTCCCGGAGAAATCCCGGAGGAATTCCCGGAGGAATCCCGGAGGAATTCCCGGAGGAATCCCGGAGGAATTCCCGGAGGAATCCCGGAGGAATTCCCGGAGGAATCCCGGAGGAATTCCCGGAGGAATCCCGGAGGAATTCCCGGAGGAATCCCGGAGGAATTCCCGGAGGAATTCCCGGAGGAATCCCGGAGGAATTCCCGGAGGAATCCCGGAGGAATTCCCGGAGGAATCCCGGAGGAATTCCCGGAGGAATCCCGGAGGAATTCCCGGAGGAATCCCGGAGGAATTCCCGGAGGAATCCCGGAGGAATTCCCGGAGGAATCCCGGAGGAATTCCCGGAGGAATCCCGGAGGAATTCCCGGAGGAATTCCCGGAGGAATCCCGGAGGAATTCCCGGAGGAATTCCCGGAGGAATCCCGGAGGAATTCCCGGAGGAATCCCGGAGGAATTCCCGGAGGAATCCCGGAGGAATTCCCGGAGGAATCCCGGAGGAATTCCCGGAGGAATCCCGGAGGAATTCCCGGAGGAATCCCGGAGGAATTCCCGGAGGAATCCCGGAGGAATTCCCGGAGGAATCCCGGAGGAATTCCCGGAGGAATCCCGGAGGAATTCCCGGAGGAATCCCGGAGGAATTCCCGGAGGAATCCCGGAGGAATTCCCGGAGGAATCCCGGAGGAATTCCCGGAGGAATCCCGGAGGAATTCCCGGAGGAATCCCGGAGGAATTCCCGGAGGAATCCCGGAGGAATTCCCGGAGGAATCCCGGAGGAATTCCCGGAGGAATCCCGGAGGAATTCCCGGAGGAATCCCGGAGGAATTCCCGGAGGAATCCCGGAGGAATTCCCGGAGGAATCCCGGAGGAATTCCCGGAGGAATCCCGGAGGAATTCCCGGAGGAATCCCGGAGGAATTCCCGGAGGAATCCCGGAGGAATTCCCGGAGGAATCCCGGAGGAATTCCCGGAGGAATTCCCGGAGGAATCCCGGAGGAATTCCCGGAGGAATTCCCGGAGGAATTCCCGGAGGAATTCCCGGAGGAATTCCCGGAGGAATTCCCGGAGGAATCCCGGAGGAATTCCCGGAGGAATCCCGGAGGAATTCCCGGAGGAATCCCGGAGGAATTCCCGGAGGAATCCCGGAGGAATTCCCGGAGGAATCCCGGAGGAATTCCCGGAGGAATCCCGGAGGAATTCCCGGAGGAATCCCGGAGGAATTCCCGGAGGAATCCCGGAGGAATTCCCGGAGGAATCCCGGAGGTATTCCCGGAGGAATTCCCGGAGGAATCCCGTGACGATTTTTCGGAGGAATTCCGCGTAATATCTTATTTTTTTCTGTAGAATGGAGCCTCAAAAAAACCGAGAAAAAAAATTTAAGTTGGTGTATTGAAAATTGGTGAGCTCGTTTTATGTTAGTATTGCAATTTGGAAATTGAATTGTATCACAGGAAAGTTGCTGCTGTTGGAGTTCATAGTTCAGGGCATCTACAACAAAACGGCCAATATCTGCACCGGCCACGTCCTTACGATCATCAAAGAAATGTAGTTTTGTTATTGTAACAACGATCATAGTAGTGAGCGAATTCAAATGTACAATTGCTAGACAAATCAGTTTTTATTAATTTAAAATTTTCTAGAAACTATGATTACATTATATCATTATTGCTCAGTTATGGCAAATTATTTCGAGTAAGTTGCACTTCCTCAACCAATGCGAAACACACAGAAGCACCACCAACCACATTAACCAGGCTAACCCTGTTCCCCAACAAATCGATAGATAACCACCGATAGATAAGAGATAGCTGTTTGGCGATGGCAGCTGCAATCGCCGCCGCCGTCGTCGGCTTTGTTATCTCCAAAGCTAGACTTCTGTCGTGTTATCAGGCGGAACGACCGAACGTAGTCGTCCTCCTCGTCGTAACCGTTTTTGTTATAGGTAAGGTTCGAAGCTTCCGACGAGTTGTTTGCCACTTTTTGCCACCGATATGATTCCGTTTCTATTTGATTTGGTGGTGGTGGTGGTGGTGGTGGTGGGATAAGGGGATCGAGGTTGGAGTCCCAGAGCTTAATGGGTGAGGTCTTTCTGCCAACACCGAGGAGCGGTTTACCTATTGTTTTCCGACTATTTGCAGCGAACCTTGGCTCGTGGAAGGATTCGTCCAAGACCGAGAAGCCGGTCATTTGAGGCAGGTGGGGAACACAAGTAATTTGATGTCCATTTCACACGTAATCGGATCGTTGGTTGGTTGGTCTGTTGGAGGAATGCAGCTGCTGCCGCAGTTTGTGATCCCTTTTTTATGATTATTGGCGACAATCAACACGTGGTGATGGGTTTCACTTTTATGAGCAACGATAATAACCGTTTGCAGTTAGTTTAAAAGTTAATTGCTCATTCGTGTCCAATATTTTATTGGTTTAATTGCTTCCTTTCGAAATGAATGGCGAATGTCATTGAAATGCAATGGATGAATGCTAGGAGACCACCTTGAAGGAATCCCATAGAGACATTCCTGGAGGGAACCCCCTCGGAGACATTCCTTAAGAATCCCTCAGAGACATTCTTGAAGGAATCCCTCGGAGACATTCTTGAAGGAATCCCTCGGAGACATTCCTGAAGGAATCCCTCGGAGACATTCCTGAAGGAATTCCTCGGAGACATTCCTGAAGGAATCCCTCGGAGACATTCCTGAAGGAATCCCTCGGAGACATTCCTGAAGGAATCCCTCGGAGACATTCCTGAAGGAATCCCTCGGAGACATTCCTGAAGGAATCCCTCGGAGACATTCCTGAAGGAATCCCTCGGAGACATTCCTGAAGGAATCCCTCGGAGACATTCCTGAAGGAATCCCTCAGAGACATTCCTGAAGGAATCCCTCGGAGACATTCCTGAAGGAATCCCTCGGAGACATTCCTGAAGGAATCCCTCGGAGACATTCCTGAAGGAATCCCTCGGAGACATTCCTGAAGGAATCCCTCGGAGACATTCCTGAAGGAATCCCTCGGAGACATTCCTGAAGGAATCCCTCGGAGACATTCCTGAAGGAATCCCTCGGAGACATTCCTGAAGGAATCCCTCGGAGACATTCCTGAAGGAATCCCTCGGAGACATTCCTGAAGGAATCCCTCGGAGACATTCCTGAAGGAATCCCTCGGAGACATTCCTGAAGGAATCCCTCGGAGACATTCCTGAAGGAATCCCTCGGAGACATTCCTGAAGGAATCCCTCGGAGACATTCCTGAAGGAATCCCTCGGAGACATTCCTGAAGGAATCCCTCGGAGACATTCCTGAAGGAATCCCTCGGAGACATTCCTGAAGGAATCCCTCGGAGACATTCCTGAAGGAATCCCTCGGAGACATTCCTGAAGGAATCCCTCGGAGACATTCCTGAAGGAATCCCTCGGAGACATTCCTGAAGGAATCCCTCGGAGACATTCCTGAAGGAATCCCTCGGAGACATTCCTGAAGGAATCCTTCGGAGACATTCCTGAAGGAATCCCTCGGAGACATTCCTGAAGGAATCCCTCGGAGACATTCCTGAAGGAATCCCTCGGGAGACATTCCTGAAGGAATCCCTCGGGAGACATTCCTGAAGGAATCCCTCGGGAGACATTCCTGAAGGAATCCCTCGGGAGACATTCCTGAAGGAATCCCTCGGGAGACATTCCTGAAGGAATCCCTCGGGAGACATTCCTGAAGGAATCCCTCGGGAGACATTCCTGAAGGAATCCCTCGGGAGACATTCCTGAAGGAATCCCTCGGGAGACATTCCTGAAGGAATCCCTCGGGAGACATTCCTGAAGGAATCCCTCGGGAGACATTCCTGAAGGAATCCCTCGGGAGACATTCCTGAAGGAATCCCTCGGGAGACATTCCTGAAGGAATCCCTCGGGAGACATTCCTGAAGGAATCCCTCGGGAGACATTCCTGAAGGAATCCCTCGGGAGACATTCCTGAAGGAATCCCTCGGGAGACATTCCTGAAGGAATCCCTCGGGAGACATTCCTGAAGGAATCCCTCGGGAGACATTCCTGAAGGAATCCCTCGGGAGACATTCCTGAAGGAATCCCTCGGGAGACATTCCTGAAGGAATCCCTCGGGAGACATTCCTGAAGGAATCCCTCGGGAGACATTCCTGAAGGAATCCCTCGGGAGACATTCCTGAAGGAATCCCTCGGGAGACATTCCTGAAGGAATCCCTCGGGAGACATTCCTGAAGGAATCCCACGGAGACATTCCTGAAGGAATCCCTCGGAGACATTCCTGAAAGAATCCCTCGGAGACATCCCTGAAGGAATCCCTCGGAGACGTTCTCTGCGCTGTTATTTCAAAGCTGAAGACTAAAATAAATCCCTTTTAAAGCCTAGATAAATCAAGTTTGCTCCAAAAAGGTACACATTAGTCATCAGATCACTATTCGTCAAAAATTCACTGCAACGCACCTCCTAGATCAAAGGACAAATATTCCTCTTGGAAAACTCTGCACGCGGATTCGCGATGGGAAAAACTGCAACCTCGCCCGAGATAATTTCGCGTGTTTCGATCGAACCGGCGGTTAAAATTAGACTGAAGCGCGGTGCGTAAACATAGACAACCCCTAGCTATTTTGGATGGTGATGGTGGTGCTGGTGGTAGTGATTGTTGGAGAACGTTTGCAAACTAACACATTCTTCACCCATGCCGCTGGCCGCCCATTATTGACTGGAAATTTATTGATAAATATAAATGCGCCGAGCAGTGGTTGGTGGTCCCGGATTGGCATTGGCACGCTGATGAGACGTAAGCGAAGTACGCATGTGGCGGAGTGAGGGCGGGAAAATGTATACAAACAAACTCGAGCGTGTGGATCTCGGACTCGAGCGGAAACGGGTTGAGCACGTCTTACATGACCGTGAAGCGCGGTTTATCAGCTGGTACTTACCGTTTAACACCTTTCCAGTGCTATCTTCGATCTTTTAGAGCAGGGGTGCTCAAATTATTCACACGCGAAGTAAAACATCCTGAAATTTATTATTTGTTTTCTTTGTTTTGTTACTTTTCTATTTCTTTGTTTTCTCTTCATTTAGACTGTTATGTTTGTTCTGTCTGTTCTGTCTGTTCTTTCTGTTCAGACTGTCCTTTCTGTCCTTTCTGTTCTGTTTGTTCTGTCTGTTCTGTCTCTCCTTTCTGTCCTTTCTGTCCTTTCTGTCCTTTCTGTCCTTTCTGTCTTTTCTGTCCTTTCTGTCCTTTCTGTTCTGTCTGTTCTGTCTGTTCTGTCTGTTCTGTCTGTTCTGTCTGTTCTGTCTGTTCTGTCTGTTCTGTCTGTTCTGTCTGTTCTGTCTGTTCTGTCTGTTCTGTCTGTTCTGTCTGTTCTGTCTGTTCTGTCTGTTCTGTCTGTTCTGTCTCATCTGTCTGTTCTGTCTGTTCTGTCTGTTCTTTTTTTTTTTTTATTCTTCAATCACTTAACCTAATTTTACAGCTCTTTTTGTCCACTTTGGCACTGCGTGAGCGATTCCAATTGGCGGCTGCACTTATACTTTGTACAGCGCCTAAATGTATTCTATTCTAATTCCACTAATTCTAATTCGAACTGGTAGCCTTTGCGCTGCTGTCTTTTCTACCCTGTCCATGGTAGAATGATGAGCACGATGCTGATGGTGTGGTTTATGTTCTATTTCCAGTCCGATTGGGGGTCCATTATGAGTTGCCGTTAGCCGATATCCAAGTTTTCCGGGTTCGTTAGAGCATATGCTCAGAAGAGGGTCAGGTGTCAGCCGCTCTCGGGAAGAAGAGCAGCTGACGAAAAACTGCAAGTGCCGGGGCTGGGATCGAACCCATGACCATCCACTTATGAAGTGAACGTGTAGCCACTACGCTACGGGCCCCGGCAATTCTGTCTGTTCTGTCTGTTCTGTCTGTTCTGTCTGTTCTGTCTGTTCTGTCTGTTCTGTCTGTTCTGTCTGTTCTGTCTGTTCTGTCTGTTCTGTCTGTTCTGTCTGTTCTGTCTGTTCTGTCTGTTCTGTCTGTTCTGTCTGTTCTGTCTGTTCTGTCTGTTCTGTCTGTTCTGTCTGTTCTGTCTGTTCTGTCTGTTCTGTCTGTTCTGTCTGTTCTGTCTGTTCTGTCTGTTCTGTCTGTTCTGTCTGTTCTGTCTGTTCTGTCTGTTCTGTCTGTTCTGTCTGTTCTGTCTGTTCTGTCTGTTCTGTCTGTTCTGTCTGTTCTGTCTGTTCTGTCTGTTCTGTCTGTTCTGTCTGTTCTGTCTGTTCTGTCTGTTCTGTCTGTTCTGTCTGTTCTGTCTGTTCTGTCTGTTCTGTCTGTTCTGTCTGTTCTGTCTGTTCTGTCTGTTCTGTCTGTTCTGTCTGTTCTGTCTGTTCTGTCTGTTCTGTCTGTTCTGTCTGTTCTGTCTGTTCTGTCTGTTCTGTCTGTTCTGTCTGTTCTGTCCTTTCTGTCTGAGTCTGAGTTGTCTGGTTTAACTTTTTTGTACCATTCTACAGTGCACATTAGAGAAAATGAAATCAAATGTACGTTTCCTTTTTTTGCCTAGCAATTTTGTTCAGCAGATCCGTGCGTATGTCTGCAGCAGAGATTTATGTTCTTTTGGCTATTTTAGCCGAGTGAATGCCCCTGGCCGCCACGGCACAGGTGGGTGCTGCGTGAGTAATGACCGAAATAAAAATAAGCTTGCGGAAATATTGAATCGGTCGCCATTAGTGCTTGCCAGTTGGTCTGCTTGTGAATGCTGGATTTTCTTTTCGAAATTTATGGAGCAAAACCATACACTATCTTAAACTAATTTTTCGTGCCGCATTGTTCCCCGAAAGCACCACCGTAATCCGTACCCGAGAAAGGACTTTGCTGCGCTGGCTGAAAACCCCGGAAACGGATGCTCATTTTCCGACCACTCTCGGGCGGTTTCGGCTCAAACAATAACGCATGGGAAAGCCACAGTAGTTCATCATGGCGTCCGTCGTCGCTTTACCTCCCAGCCACATACATACTATGTAGTTTCCTCTCCGGATGGGCACAACAAGTACGTGCCACGAGTAAACCACATTTTTCATTCGAAATACCTTTGGTTTTTATGTCTCTTCGAAGGAACGCACGCTTGACCATTATTGTAGAAAACATAAAATCGCTCGATGTAGTGTGGAAGAATGCTGCGGGAAATACATTTTTTCGTTGAAGTTCTGTGTACAGTGTACACTGTACACCTTGTATGAGATTTTCGATCTGCCCTGGTTTGTGAACGGTTAGTCGTCCTGGAACAATGAGTGCTTTACATTTTCATACAACATTTTTTTGTATTGATTCTTGAAGTTACAAGACTTTTTTGTAGAAAAAAGATATGAGGTATGTATCGAACATCAAGGAAACGGGTTCGATTCCCGGTCAGTTAAGGAATTTTTCGCTATTTTAATTTCTTGACTTCTTAGGCATAGAGTACTTATTTTCAAGCCTGTCACTACACATGCAAAATGTTCATTGGCAGAGGAAGCTCTCAGTTCACAATTGTTGAAGAACACGGAAGCTGAGAAGCAGGCTCTGTCCCAGTTGGGACGTTAAGCTACGAAAAAGAAGAAATATTGACAAACTAAAGTAGAACATATAATACAAAGAATGTGCACATGAGTAAAGAACATGTATCACCTCTTGGAATCTAATGAAGCATTATAAGATACTTTTAAGTTATTTAAGAGCTTCCAAACTTCTCTGAATAAAAATAAACCAAGTCTACGTATTTAACAGTATTTTTTCTCGCTAAATTGAGAAACCGTCCATTATCGATCATGTTCATTGAATAGCTCAAAATCAAAAGACATTGTTAAGAACTTTTGGGATTCCAAAAACCCTGGAGAAGTTTATTGCTTTGAGATTTAGTTTTTGTTTCATCATTTATGTATGTTTTTCCAAATATCCCTGCACAGATAAAAAAGAGTTTTAAATTCTGCGACACACGATACAAATGGAGCATGGGATATCACAGAAGTTTACATGACATATCATGTAAATGTAATGGAAAATCATGTAAACTTCTGTTATATATATTGTAATTCAGCATGACTCAGAGAGATTATATGACATATAACACAAATTTACATGATATATCTGTAAACCATCACAGCACGAAATTTACATGACTAAAATGAAGAGTGTAAGTACAGCTACCAATTGAAATCGCTCACGCAGTGCCCTTGTGGACAAAAGAGCTGTAAATTAGGTTAAGTGGTTGGAGAATGAAAAAAATAAAATGATGATTACATGACGTGTAAGCTTCATTATTTTTATCTGTGTGAACCGTCTGAAGCTCCACTGAATCGCTCTGAAATCTCCGGAACTCCATGAAATCCATTGAAACGCATGGAAACCTCGTTGAGACTCCCCGGATCTGTTCCAGAATCTCTCTAGAACTCCCTTTAAAGCACTCTCTTGAAACCTCCTGAAGATAACCCTCTGAAACCCTCTGAAATGCTTTGAGATGCCTTGAAACTCATCTAAAAACCCTCTACGGACCCAGAGAGTTGAAGGGAACTTCAGCCAAACACCTCTAAAACACCTATGAGACTCCCAGAAAGTTCTCTTAAACAGACGGGAACCTACCCTTAAAACCCACTGAACCTCCTGAAACCCCTTGAAACTCACTGAAACACATTGGAACCCTTCTGAAACCCATTTAAGGCTCTCTTAAAGTCCCCTGAAACCCCCTGAAACGCCTTGACACCCCTCTCAAACTTCCCTGATTTTCACAAAAATCTCGGCAACCCCTAGGAACCTTATTTTGTAACTCCCTGAAACCTACATTGGATCACCTGAAACTGACTGAAACGCCAGAAGCGCCTCAAAACCCCCTTAAGCTCCCCTAGGACTCTCACAAACACACCGACAAGCTGCTGCGATTCTTCCATCGGAGAGGAGTGTAGAGGATTCATCAAGTAGGCAACCCTGTAGATGTTCCAACAAATAGACGGTCGGGTATCACAAAGTTGTTTTTATCGTTATATAAATACACGAGGAGCTAATACAGTCATTCACTCATTATTGGACTATTATTTGGTAACAAGTTTTTTATTCCATCTAAAACAACTCCCGTTTTGAAGAGGTATTTACCATTCCAACCTAGAAAACCGCCCGAAGACGCCTTGAAACACATCTGAAACTTCTAGGAAATTCACCTTCTAAAATTCCGCTTGGCCTCGCTCATAAGATCTCCTCGCCACTCATGGTGCTGAAATTTTCCTGCTTCTTTGAGATCCGTCTGGGTAATACACTTGAACGTCTTTTTTCAATGGGTTCGTGAATTAAAAATGTGCATAAATTGCAACAATGCATGAACATGAGATAATTTTGGGCCCTAATTGAGTCAGTGTTTGTAATGAGGAAACTCCTCATTTGCTCCATGGGGGTTTGAGATGAGACCAAGAGGTTTCCAGAAAGACCCCAGAGAGCCTATAAAAAAAGGATTCCAAGGCATTTTTAGCGGCTTTTCAGAGAGTTTCAAGGGCGTTTCAGGCAGGTTTCAAAGGGGAGTTTTAAGAAATTTCATGGTATTTCCAGGGGATTTGCAGGAGAGCTTCAGAGAGTTGTTTTAGGGGTGTTTTTTTAGCCTGTCAAATGTATTCCATGGGATTTCAGAGGTGTTTCATAGAGATAAGTGTTTCAAGGCACATCAGAAGGTTTCAGGAGCTTTCTAAAGGTATTCCTACAAATTTTAGGGGCATCCCAACGGGAGTAGGGGAGTTTCATGAGGTTTCAGAAGTCTTTTAGTGGCGCTTTAAGAGCGTTTCAGGGGATTTCAGAGCCCTTTTAACTCTTTGGAGACCGATGGGTCACATTAGCCCAGCCGAGAAAACTGACCATTACAAAAGTGTTCTAGAACAGTGAGGTTGCATCCAGAAAGGCGAAAATATCGTCTCCAACGAATTAAAGGTGTTTATTGGCATGTCAGAGTCCTTCAAAGATATTTCATGAGAGTTTTAGATGACAATCAGGAGATTGCAAAGACGTACCAGGGGATTTTAAGTGATTTGGAAAGATTTGAGGTACCTTTCTAGCCGTTTCAAGGGGTTTTTGGGGCTTAGGTTGAGAGCTATTTGAATGTTTCTAAAAACCCTTAAAATACCCTGAAACGCCCATGAAATCGCTTGAAACGCTCCTGAAACTCTATAAACCCCCTGAAGCTTCAGTAGGTCCACCAAAAACAACTCTGAAAATACATGAGACCTCCTGAAATGCCGCTGAAAACTTCCCTGAAACCCTCAGCAATCCTGTAGACCCCGGACTCCCCGAAGAGCTCCCAAAACGCCCTGAAATACGATGAGACTCCCAGACACTCCCCTGAGGCCCTCTGAAACGACCCCTGAATGTCTCTGAAACTCTCTTAAATGCCCATACTACTCCATGAGACAACCCTGAATCATATATGAAACCTCCTTGAAACTCTCTAAGCGTCTCTGAAAACTCTCAGAAGCTCCCCAATGACGTCATGGAACTACTTGAGAAACCCTGGAGTCCTTTGAAACTTTCTTGCACTCCATGAGCTCCCTGATACGCCATTGAAACCTCTTAACACGCCAAAGGCATTGTTCATAAATTACGTCACATTTTATGGGGGAAGGATCCGACAAAGTGCGATAAACCATACAAATATTTCAGAGGTCACATACAAAAAGTGTCATACAGAGCGGAGGGGGTGAGGGTGTTGAAAATTGACGGGTTGCCTGTCAGCGTCAGCGTGTACCCGTCAGCGTTGGCCTTAAGCAGCGCAAACGAACTAAAATCTTGTCATTCGGCAGACTAATTTGAATACTCAAACCACGCATGCCTAGTTTGAAAAAGGTGATAGAGAACGTCGGATTGGTTCGTGTGGCCGGATTCATTCCTGTGAATCACTGGGTCAGATTCTTATTAAAAGGGATGTTTTTCGATAAACAGCGTGTTTTCCATAATGATTCGCAAATACATTCACTTTATTTATTTTGCAATTTACTAAAACTCAGCTAGAAATGATGCACATAAGGGGAATGCTAGAGTTAGTGTATTTTTTCATGAGATATAATGTAAAATTACACTACCATCGTGTGAATTTCCGCCAACCATCGCGGAAATCTTATTGGCGGAAATTTATACAATTGTAACGTAATTTTGCATGATATCTCATGTAAATACGCACTAACTCTAGCATTCCCTTTATGTGCATTATTTCTCGCTGTAACTTACATGAATATTTTTTTCTGTGTATGTAGTCGTATCTACAAAATTTATGAATGAGGTTCATACTCACACAGTATCACACACCAAAAATCGTTTGAGAGTTTCAGCAAAATTTTGCTGAATTTTGCTGAGCTGAAGGTTTCAGTAAACATTTTGCTGAAATTCAGCAAAATTTTGCTGATTTGTTCAGTAAACTCTGCTGATCACCAGTAACGTTTTGCTGAAATTCAGCAAACTTTGCCGAAAGTTCAGCAAAAAATATTGCTGAACCCTTCAGCTCGGCAAAATTCAGCAAAATATTGCTGAAAGCGTTTGGTGTGCATGCATGTATGTTCTATCGAGTTGTGCGTTCTATGATTGTTGGACTATCTTAAAAATTATGCCAACACAGCCTCAAGCAACTATGTGCTGTCAAGTGATAAGTTCATTGTATGTTTGAAGATCTCCAAGAAGTTCTTTGAGTATAGGTCATCCAATCTACTAACGTATTTGGTTGTCTCTAAAATTTTCACGACTTCTGGGTTCATACTTATACAGCCTCAGGTAACTATGATTTATTAAGTGGTGAAGATCACCTAGAACACCCTTGAGTAAAGGTCATTGAGTCTACGAGAGCTACTAGTTGTAGAGCATTATAAATGAGGTTCACACTTACACAGCCTCAGGCATATATGTTCTACCAAGTGGTGGGTTTTATGGTTGCATAGAAGTATCCGAGAACTCCCTGGAGTTTAGGCCATCTGATCTACGAGCGTAATCAGTGACTTATTGGAGTATTGTGAATGAAATTTATGCTTGCATAGGCTGATGTAACTATGTGCTGTCAAGTGGAGAGTTCATTATCTATATAAGGAGCTCCAAGAGCTCCCTTGAGTATAGGTCATCGGATCTACCAACGTAATTTGTTGTCTCTAAGAGCTTTATGACTAAGGTTCATACTCACACAGACTCAAGCGTTTATGTTCTATCAAGTGTTGAGTTCTATTATTGTATAGGAGTATCCGAAAACTTCATCTCAGCTACTAACGCTTTGAAACGCCTCTGAAATTCACCTGAGAGCCTCTGAAGTTTCCTAAAACTCCTCTGAAACCTCCTGAAACGCATTGAAACGCTTTGAAATTGCTCTGAAACCCCCATAAAACCTCCGTGAAATTCACTCTCATTCAGAATTCCTGATTTCCACTTTGCATCTTCATTCACAATCGAAGTCAGTCAGCAGCGAACGGTTGTCGCTTATGTTTGTGTGCCTGTTTGTCAGCGACGATAGCAAACTCCGATGAATGGTTGGAAGCCACACTTGGAAATTATTCATTCGTACTCATACACATCGAAAGCGGAAGCAACTTGCGTATCGCATTCCATGATAACCCTTTGCTGCATCTTCCAGAATTCGCTTCAGCACAGAGCAGTGAATGTGAATGGGATGAGACGTATAAACCGATCCTTGCTTGCAAGCCTCTGAAGCCCCCTTAAACTTCTCGGAAACCTCCTGAAATGCCATCGAAACGCCTCTGACACCCTCATGAAGCCTCCGTGAAATTCACCTGAGTGCCTCTGAAAACCCACTTAAACCTCTCTGCAACCACTGAAACGCCTTGAAAGTCTCTTGAAACGTCCAAAAATGCTTTGAAACGCTTTGAAACGCCTGGAAACAACCTCAAACGCATTAAAACCCCCGCCTCCGTAAAAAAATCAACTGGAAATCGTGTGAAATTCAACTTTTGGTGGTTCAGGAGCTTTTGATGCTCCCTAATGCGCCCCTGAAACCCCCAAAACAAATTGAAACGCCTTGAAAAGCTAGCTAAACCTTCGTGAAATTCATCTGAGTGCCGCAAAAGCTCCCTAAAACCCCTATAATGCCCTGTAACGCCTGATGATTTGAAATGCCTCTGAAACACTCACGGAACTCCTGTGAATTTCACATGACGCCTCTGAAGCCCCTTAAGCGAATTCTATACAATGTTTTGTGAGTTCCCACAGGAATACTTGAAGAAATTCTTAAAGGAATCCTTGGAGCAATTTATGAAGGAATCGTTTATCATGGAAAAATTTTATTTACCAGAATCTCATGAGGCATTTTTAGAGTAATACAATAGAATTTCTCGTGCAATTACTATTAGAGTTCCTTTAGGGATACCTGCTTCGGGTTCTCCGAAATTTCTTCCTATGATTCCTCTAGAATTTCTTCCTGGAACTCCCCAAGTCCCTCCTCTTGAAGCTCTTCCAGTAATTACTGCTGTGATTCACCCAGGAATCCCTTCTAGAATTTCTTCGCGATTTTTTTTATCTGTATTCAGTAGGTTTTTAGCCCTAGGCTAGTTCATCTCGGGACCCACGCTTTACTTTCCTTCCGAAAGAAGAACTCACATTTTGCGAGTTTGTCGGGAGTGGGATTCGATCCCAGGTCCTCGGCGTGATAGTCAAGTGTTCTAACCATCACACCAGTTCCGCTCCACTCTTCGCGAAATCTTGCTGAGGTTCCCTAAGCATTTTCAACAAGAATATTTCCAATTACTGATCTTCCATGGGAAATCCAGAAAAGGGTGCTGGAGGATTTACCAGAAATGTCTAGAGGAATCCCAGCAGTATTCATGGACGATTTCCAGCCATTGTTGCTAAAATGAGCTCAACACGATTCCCAGTAGGAATACCATTTTTTTAGAGAAACCCATGGATTACCTATTCAGGAACAGATGGAGGAATCAAAGCAAGTATTTCTAGTTTTGATGCCAGAAGAATCTTTGGTTGAATCTTTGTAGAAATATCTGGAGGAATCCTTGAAATAATCTCTGAATGAATTTCTGGAGGATTCCATGAAGAAATCCTTTGAAAAGTCTCAAAAAGACTTTTGGAGGAATTCTAGCAGACATTCATGGAGGATTTCTGAAGGTATTCTTGAATCTGAATGTATTCAAATGTGATTAGAAAACAACGCCTCAAAGAATTAATTTAACTATTTTGAGATTTTTAATCTAATCAATCAGTTCATATTTAATCCTAATCATCACATTTTCCCAAGCACAACTTGTCCCATTTGATTGAGCTGATCTATCATCTGTCACTGGGACAGCAGCTGCGATGATTGCGGTTACAAACGCAAAAAATGTTACGACTCCGTCCTAATCAAATCAAGTGAAAATCGTCTGTCATTCGTCTGCTGCCCCAAATTGACCCTGCTCAAGATTGGGGGGAAAAATGCGAGAAAGAAGCACCACGGTTTTCCTTCCACGGTTAGATTTTCCGCTCCTAAACGCTGCATCATTATTGCCACATCCATTTGGGTGTGCTGTTTTCTTTTTTAGCAAATATTTACCCCATAACACTCGCCCGGTGTGGTGCGGCGATGCCTGTCAAAAGCTCTTCGTTCTCGGACTATCGGCGTCGTCGTCGTCATGGTTCTTATGGAGAGCAACTCAGCTGTGTGAAATGTTTGCTGACTCAAGGAAAAATGGATCTTTTTCTATGGTACCCTCCTCAATGGGAACCACAACACATACAACACACAGATTCTGGCTTGGCTTTCAATTCTTGGTTGGGGTGCTAAAGTGAACACACGTTGAACGGTCAGTTGGGTGTACGGTTTTGTGCGTTACCGAAGGAGAAATCACTTAAGCTAAACGTTTTCTGGAACACGAAAGGGCTAGGGAAAATGGTAAACATGACATGGAAAAGCAAACAGAAACAACAATGCGTACAAAGCTGAGTTCAAAGGGTGGGAAAGAGAGAGGAGAAGGAATAACGAGCTGAAGAGGTAGAACATCCAGAATACAAAGACCTAACATTAGAACATCCAAAGAGAAGTGTCTTTATAGAACAAACTAATAGCCCAAATAATACACTCATAGCAGACAGAGAATGTACAAAAAATATGCCTAAAACAAACGGAAACCAGATGTTACAGAGAACAAATAGAAAACAAGAAAATAACAGATAAAAAACAAAGAATAAACAGAGAAACAGAGAATATACTAATAATACTCAAATTATAGAATAAAAAGAAATCGCAAAGAGTAAAACAAAAAAAGAAAGACAAACAAAGAATAGAACTAGATCGAATAAAGAACAGACTGAATAGAATAAAAAACTTAAGATGAACATAAAATACACAGGAAATATAAACAGAAAACAAACTGAACAAACGAAAAATAAAAGAACAAAAAAAAAAAAAACAAAAATTAAACTGACTAAAGTAAAAGCCCGTTTCTAACAACCTTTTCAAGGTATGAAATCTAAGTGCAAATTGCCCGTTTACGACATCGATTAATCCGAAAAGCTCTTCGGACAAACCAGGTATCTCACAAAACTTTTCCCAATGCGTCACTTCTTCCGTAACGAAAAGTCATTTCCTGCACGTGCGAAATCGTTTTTCACCCTTTCTAACAACGACAACCTGGCAAATAGGAAGATGACGAAAAAAAGGAGTCAAGAACGCAAATAATCATCGTCGGCTGGGGCGCCTAAACGGTTTTGTGCACACTCATTCCGGGATGGGATTTGCAAACGATTGCTACCTGCTGGTACTGGTGGTAATAACAATTTCGCCTCAAGTCAACAGAGCCCCACCTGTCAGAAATTTCGGAGAAGTTCTTTCGAAACTCCGGACACGTGCCAGACTGGAGCGGCCACCACCATCACCCGTACCTATCCAAATCGGGTTGCAAAGCCGATAAACTAGAGGTAATCCATATAATTAAAAGCCAAGTTTTTTTTTAGAAAGAAGGATTAGAATTGCTGAGAATTTAACACGATTGACTGATGTTAATGGATTTTTAGGTACATATGCCACTATTTTAGGTTTCACTGGACAACTACAAACAACAGACAGCGAACAGGTAAAGAGCACACAGAGAATAGATAGAAAACAGAAAGTGAACAGACAGAACAGACAGAACAGACAGAACAGACAGAACAGACAGAACAGACAGAACAGACAGAACAGACAGAACAGACAGAACAGACAGAACAGACAGAACAGACAGAACAGACAGAACAGACAGAACAGACAGAACAGACAGAACAGACAGAACAGACAGAACAGACAGAACAGACAGAACAGACAGAACAGACAGAACAGACAGAACAGACAGAACAGGCAGAACAGACAGAACAGACAGAACAGACAGAACAGACAGAGCAGACAGAGCAGACAGAGCAGACAGAGCAGACAGAGCAGACAGAGCAGACAGAGCAGACAGAGCAGACAGAGCAAACAGAGCAGACAGAGCAGACAGAGCAGACAGAGCAGACAGAGCAGACAGAGCAGACAGAGCAGACAGAGCAGACATAGCAGACAGAGCAGACAGAGCAGACAGAGCAGACAGAGCAGACAGAGCAGACAGAGCAGACAGAGCAGACAGAGCAGACAGAGCAGACAGAGCAGACAGAGCAGACAGAGCAGACAGAGCAGACAGAGCAGACAGAGCAGACAGAGCAGACAGAGCAGACAGAGCAGACAGAGCAGACAGAGCAGACAGAGCAGACAGAGCAGACAGAGCAGACAGAGCAGACAGAGCAGACAGAGCAGACAGAGCAGACAGAGCAGACAGAGCAGACAGAGCAGACAGAGCAGACAGAGCAGACAGAGCAGACAGAGCAGACAGAGCAGACAGAGCAGACAGAGCAGACAGAGCAGACAGAGCAGACAGAGCAGACAGAGCAGACAGAGCAGACAGAGCAGACAGAGCAGACAGAGCAGACAGAGCAGACAGAGCAGACAGAGCAGACAGAGCAGACAGAGCAGACAGAGCAGACAGAGCAGACAGAGCAGACAGAGCAGACAGAGCAGACAGAGCAGACAGAGCAGACAGAGCAGACAGAGCAGACAGAGCAGACAGAGCAGACAGAGCAGACAGAGCAGACAGAGCAGACAGAGCAGACAGAGCAGACAGAGCAGACAGAGCAGACAGAGCAGACAGAGCAGACAGAGCAGACAGAGCAGACAGAGCAGACAGAGCAGACAGAGCAGACAGAGCAGACAGAGCAGACAGAGCAGACAGAGCAGACAGAGCAGACAGAGCAGACAGAGCAGACAGAGCAGACAGAGCAGACAGAGCAGACAGAGCAGACAGAGCAGACAGAGCAGACAGAGCAGACAGAGCAGACAGAGCAGACAGAGCAGACAGAGCAGACAGAGCAGACAGAGCAGACAGAGCAGACAGAGCAGACAGAGCAGACAGAGCAGACAGAGCAGACAGAGCAGACAGAGCAGACAGAGCAGACAGAGCAGACAGAGCAGACAGAGCAGACAGAGCAGACAGAGCAGACAGAGCAGACAGAGCAGACAGAGCAGACAGAGCAGACAGAGCAGACAGAGCAGACAGAGCAGACAGAGCAGACAGAGCAGACAGAGCAGACAGAGCAGACAGAGCAGACAGAGCAGACAGAGCAGACAGAGCAGACAGAGCAGACAGAGCAGACAGAGCAGACAGAGCAGACAGAGCAGACAGAGCAGACAGAGCAGACAGAGCAGACAAAGCAGACAGAGCAGACAGAGCAGACAGAGCAGACAGAGCAGACAGAGCAAACAGAGCAGACAGAGCAGACAGAGCAGACAGAGCAGACAGAGCAGACAGAGCAGACAGAGCAGACAGAGCAGACAGAGCAGACAGAGCAAACAGAGCAGACAGAGCAGACAGAGCAGACAGAGCAGACAGAGCAGACAGAGCAGACAGAGCAGACAGAGCAGACAGAGCAGACAGAGCAGACATAGCAGACAGAGCAGACAGAGCAGACAGAGTAGACAGTAAACAGACAGAGCAGACAGAACATCCATAGTCAAATGGAGAACAGACAGAGTACAGACTGAGAACAGATAAAGAACAATCGTAGGCAGTGATCAAAAAGTGAACAGGCAGTGAACAGGCAGTGAACAGGCAGTGAACAGGCAGTGAACAGGCAATGAACAGGCAGGAACAGGCAGGAACAGACAGTAAACAGACAGTGAACAAGCAGTGAACAGGCAGTGAACAGGCGGTGAACAGGCAGAGAACAGGCAGAGAACAGACAGTGAACAGACAGTGAACAGGCAGTGAACAGACAGTAAACAGACGGAACAGACAGGAAATAGCAGAGCAGAAAGTCTAGATTGGATTTGGATTTGTAAAGAATCAATCAATCGTTCTTATTGAAATCTATACTTCGTGAAAACTTTTATCGCAACAGTCCGACAAATGTATAGGATTTGAAAATCCTTTTCCATTTTTTCTCCCCCGCCCTCTGTCCCCAAGACTAGGTCCGATTTGTTCTGCAATCCATCCGTCTCACACCGCAAAGTATCCGGAACTGGAAAAAAGTAAGGCATCAATGCCAGGAAAAAAATCTCCCAAAGTGCTATACCCATCATTGTTGTTGTTGCTGTTGCTGCTGTTCATGGGAGTGCTAATTTATTTCTTATGTTTTCTAACGATTTTTGGCTCAACGGTTTCCATATTCCCCGCGATGCTCGATGGTCGGTCAGTAGCCCAAGTCAGAAGAAACAGAAACGAGAATCTGAGCCGGAGTCTGTCTGTTTGCTTTTCTACCACCGCACCGGCTCTTTTTTTGCTCAGTTGGGTGCAAAATGAAAAATGGTAAATAAATCCACCCGGAACAATAATTTAGAGCTCGGAAAGTGAAAAATGGGGATGAAGGATTTTACCAAGACGGTGGCAGAATTGGTTGGTGGGTTTGTTTATTATTTGGAGTTAGACGACTTTTGCGAGAGAACCCTTATTATTGTTATCGAGTTGCTTTTGTTTTTGAAGGAACCTTTCTGGGACGGCTCTAAGGAATCAATTTGATATAAAGAGGCTCAATCATTCACTTTTACTAGAAGCGAAATTGTATTCATCGCTGAACTTTTTCTGATGATGAGGTGCTGAAATGTTTTAATCTCTTTTAATTAACGCTATGATGAACGAGATGATTTCAAATTATGAGGGCGTGGTACAATAAAACTAAATAGTAAACAGAAAATTGATGATTGGAACTCAAAAAACAGAAGCAGAAAAATAATATATGGAACGAGCTCACCACTTTATTTGAAAACATCAAAAATAACGTCCATTGTTCATCAAATTTCACCAACACACCATTTGAGGTGGAACTTGACAATAACGTATATCTTTTTTAAGGAATCTATTGTAAAACTGAAACGGAGAAAAAATCAAGTTTAACTGTTGCAGATAACAAAACGGAGAAATGTCATGGCAAACGACAAAATACAAAGCTGAAGTTGGTAACATTATCTTGCAAAGATAACGCACCTGTAAAACCATCTAAGATAATTCAAAACTTAAAACAAAGTACTAAAACCGTAACATTATACCAAAATCTTCACCATCAACCCGAAAGAAGAAAAGTTTCAATGGAATAATAAAACCATCAACTTTCAAGTACCTCAACACTATTCCATCGCTTTCCATCCACGTCCCTGAATGACAATTTCACGCAAGGATATCCAAACTTTGTCCGGTTGTCTTTCAGAGCAGCACTACCCAGGAAAACTACAATGTGGCAAATCAGATGGGATGTGCCCGCCCATCTTATGCACATGCTAGCAAAAGTGAATCCGGCAGCTCTATTGATCCAAGCTCTGAACGTGTTTTTGTGTGGGAAACATTGAATAAACACAACACACTTCGTTTTTATCTAGGAAAGGTAGGAAGGCTATTGCATTCCTCGCCCCTGCCATCCCAGAGTGCCACTTTGCGTCTTTAACAATGCACCGTGGTAGTCATTAGCTCCGGTGCTAAGAGGTACATTACGCAAGAACTTACCCTCCTACCCCCATATCACAAGACACACACATAGATCGGGTTCGGTCGGTGGTGAGTGCCTTCGGGGGCTGTATTTGCATTTTACCCACATCGAACCAAAGGCAAAACTTTGCCTGGGATGGCGCTCTGGATGGAAGGCTCTTATCATAATGCAAATATTGTAAAACTTGTGCACGATGATCCATGAAAGTGCTTAACATGCTTCATTTGCTCGCACTTGGCTTGGTGCTATTGCTGCTGCTGCTACTGCTTGCAGTTGCTGTTGATGATCTTGATGATGATGAGCGTGGTGACGATGGCGGAAGTCAAAAGGAAGATTCCTGGGTTAGGGAGGCAGAAGCGTGTGCAGGAAAGGTTTGAGGGACAATTGGACAAACAGAACAGGCAGAACAGACAGAACAGAGAGAACAGACAGAACAGACAGAACAGAGAGAACAGACAGAACAGAGAGAACAGACAGAACAGACAGAACAGACAGAACAGACAGAACAGACAGAACAGACAGAACAGACAGAACAGACAGAACAGACAGAACAGACAGAACAGACAGAACAGACAGAACAGACAGAACAGACAGAACAGACAGAACAGGCAGAACAGACAGAACAGACAGAACAGACAGAACAGACAGAACAGACAGAACAGACAGAACAGACAGAACAGACAGAACAGACAGAACAGACAGAACAGACAGAACAGTCAGAACAGACAGAACAGACAGAACAGACAGAACAGACAGAACAGACAGAACAGACAGAACAGACAGAACAGACAGAACAGACAGAACAGACAGAACAGACAGAACAGACAGAACAGACAGAACAGACAGAACAGACAGAACAGACAGAACAGACAGAACAGACAGAACAGACAGAACAGAAATCCGAAAGTGAACAGCCGAAGAACCCCTGGAGAACACCTGGAGAACATCCGTAGAACAGCCGGAGAACAACCGATGAAATGCCGGAGAACAGCCGGAGAACAGCCGAAGAACAGCCGGAGAACAGCTGAAGAACTGCCGAAAAACTGCCGGTGAACAGCCGGAGTATAACTGGAGAACATCCGGAGAACATCTGGAGAACAGTCGGAGAACAGCAAAAGAACAGGCGGAGAACAGATGAAGAACAGCCGGAGAACAGCCGAAAAAATACAGACAGAACAGACAAAAACAGGTGGTGAACAGAAGAAAAATAGGGAAAGAATAGCCGAAGATCAGCCGTAGAACCTCCGGAGAACAGCCAGAGAACAGCCGGAAAACAGCCGCAAAACATCCGGAGAACTGGCGAAGAACTGCCGCAGAACAGCCGGATAATGGCTGAGAACAGCCGGAGAACAGCCGGAGAACAGTCAGAGAACAGCCGAAGAACAGCCGGAGAACAGCCAGAGAACAACCAGAGAACAACCAAAGAAAATCCGAAGAACAGCTGGAGAACATCCGGACAACATCCGGAGAACAGCCAGAAAACAGCCAGAGAACAGCCAGAGAACAGCCGGAAAACAGCCGCAAAACATACGGAGAACTGTCGGAGAACAGCCGGATAATGGCTGGAGAACAGCCCGAGAGCAGCCGGAGAACAGCCGCAGATCAGCCGAAGAACAGCCGGAGAACAACCAGAGAACAACTGAAGAGCATCCGGAGAACATCCGGAGTATAGCCAGGAACAGTCGGAAAACAGCAAGAGAACAGTCGGAGAACAGCCGGAGAATATCTGGAGAGCAGCCGGAGAACAGCCGGAGAACAGCCGGAGAACAGCCGGAGAACAGCCGGAGAACAGCTGGAGAACAGTCGGAGAACAGCCAGAGATTAGCCGGAGAACAGCCAGAGAACAGCTGGAAAACAGCCAGCGCACAACCGGAGAACAACCGGAGAACAGCCAGAGAACTGCTAGAGAACAGCCGGAGAACAGCCGGAGATCAGTTGGAGAACAGCCGGAGAACAGCCGGATAATAGCCGGAGAACAGTCGGAGAACAGCCGGAGAACATCCGGACAACATCCGGAGAACAGCCAGAAAACAGCCAGAGAACAGCCGGAAAACAGCCGCAAAACATACGGAGAACTGCCGCAGAACTGTCGGAGAACAGCCAGATAATGGCTGGAGAACAGCCCGAGAGCAGCCGGAGAACAGCCGCAGATCAGCCGAAGAACAGCCGGAGAACAACCAGAGAACAACTGAAGAGCATCCGGAGAACATCCGGAGTATAGCCAGGAACAGTCGGAAAACAGCAAGAGAACAGTCGGAAAACAGCCGGAGAATATCTGGAGAGCAGCCGGAGAACAGCCGGAGAACAGCCGGAGAACAGCCGGAGAACAGCCGGAGAACAGCCGGAGAACAGCCGGAGAACAGCTGGAGAACAGTCGGAGAACAGCCAGAGATTAGCCGGAGAACAGCCAGAGAACAGCTGGAAAACAGCCAGCGCACAACCGTAGAACAACCGGAGAACAGCCAGAGAACTGCTAGAGAACAGCCGGAGAACAGCCGGAGATCAGTTGGAGAACAGCCGGAGAACAGCCGGATAATAGCCGGAGAACAGTCGGAGAACAGTCGGAGAACAGTCGAAGAACATCCGGACAACATCCGGAGAACAGCCAGAAAACAGCCAGAGAACAGCCGGAAAACAGCCGCAAAACATACGGAGAACTGCCGCAGAACTGTCGGAGAACAGCCGGATAATGGCTGGAGAACAGCCCGAGAGCAGCCGGAGAACAGCCGCAGATCAGCCGAAGAACAGCCGGAGAACAACCAGAGAACAACTGAAGAGCATCCGGAGAACATCCGGAGTATAGCCAGAGAACAGTCGGAAAACAGCAAGAGAACAGTCGGAGAACAGCCGGAGAATATCTGGAGAGCAGCCGGAGATCAGCCGGAGAACAGCCGGAGAACAGCCGGAGAACAGCCGGAGAACAGCCGGAGAACAACCGGAGAACAGCCGGAGAACAGCTGGAGAACAGTCGGAGAACAGCCAGAGATTAGCCGGAGAACAGCCATAGAACAGCTGGAAAACAGCCAGCGCACAACCGGAGAACAACCGGAGAACAGCCAGAGAACTGCTAGAGAACAGCCGGAGAACAGCCGGAGATCAGTTGGAGAACAGCCGGAGAACAGCCGGAGAACAGCCGAACAGCCAGAGAACAGCCGGAGAACAGCCGGAGAACCGCCGGAGAACAGCCGGATAATAGCCGGAGAACAGTCGGAGAACATTCGGAGAACAGCCGGAGAACAGTCGGAGAACAGTCGGAGAACAGCCGAAGAACAGACAGAAAACAGACAGAGAACGGACAGAAAACAGACAGAGAATTATCGACAGAGAACAGACTGAGAAGAGACAGAGAAAAAATAGAGAACAGTCATAATATAGACAGAGAACAGACAGAGAACTGACAGAGAACAGACAGAACAGACAGAGAACAGACAGAGAACAAACCGAGAACAGAAAGAGAACAGACAGAGAAAAGACAGAGAACAGTCAGAGAACAGAAAACAGACAGAGAACAGACAGATAACAAACAGAGCACAGACTGAGAAGAGACAGAGAACAAACAGAGAACAGACAGAATATAGACAGAGAACAGACAGAGAATAGACACAGAACAGACAGAAAACCGACAGAGAACAGACAGAGAACAAACAGAGAACAGAAAGAGAGCAGACAGATTACCGACAGAGAACATAATGAGAAGAAACCGAGAACAAACAGAGAAAAGACAAAATATAGACAGAGAACAGACAGAGAACAGACAGAGAACAGACAGAGAACAGACAGAGAACAGACAGAGAACAGAAAGAGAACAGACAGAGAACAGACAGCGAACAGACAGAGAACAGAAAGAGAACAGACAGAGAACAGGCAGCGAACAGACAGAGAACAGACAGAGAACATACAGAGAGCAGATAGAGAACAGACAGAGAACAGACTTAACAGACAAATATCATACAGAAAACAGATATATAACAGACAGAGAACAGTCAGAGAACAGACAGAGTACAGACAGAGATCAGACAGAGAACAGACAGAGAACAGGCAGAGAACAAACAGAAAACAGACAGAATAAAGACAGAGAACATACAGAAAACAGACAGAGAACAGACAGAGAACTGACAAAGAACAGACAGAAAACAGACAGAGTAGAAACTAAGAACAGACACAGAACAGACAGAGACCAGACAGAGAACAGTTCGAGAAAAGACAGAGAACAGACAGAGAACATACATAGAACAGACAGATAACAGGAAGATAACAGATAGAGAACAGACAGAGAACCGACAGATAACAGACAGAGAACAGACAGAGAACAGACAGAGAACAGACAAAGAACAGACAGAGAACAGACAGAGAACAGACAGAGAACAGACAGAGAACAGACAGAGAACAGACAGAGAACAGACAGAGAACAGACAGAGAACAGACAGAGAACAGACAGTTAACAGACAGAGAACCGACAGATAACAGACAGAGATCAAACAGAGAACAGACAGAGAACAGACAGAGAACAGACAGAGAACAGACAGAGAACAGACAGTTAACAGACAGAGAACAGACAGAGTAGACATAAAGAACAGACACAGAACAGACAGAGAACAGACAGAGAATAGACAGAGAACAGACAGAGACGAGACAGAGAATAGACGGAGAACAGATCGTGAAGAGACAAAGAACAGATCGAGAAGAGACAGAGAACAATGAGAGAACAGACAGATAAATCAGGAAGAAAACAGATAGAGAACAAACAGAGAACAGACAGAGAACGGACAGAGAACAGACAGATAAAACAGGAAGAAAACAGATAGAGAACAAACAGAGAACAGACAGAGAACAGACAGAGAACAGATCGAGAGGAGACAGAGAACAGACAGAGAACAGGCAAAGAACAGAAAACAGACATAGAACAGGCAGAGAATAGATAGAGAACAAAAAGTAAGTAGATAAAGAACAGACTGAAAACATACAGAGAACAGACAGAGCTGTTAACAGAAGTAAAGGAAATCAGGTTGTACCCCTTCTCTTCCACCGCCACTGACTGTTGTGGAGCAAGATGTTTCAGCAGCAGCCACAACTCCTTGAGATTTAGACTTACCGACACTCCTCCTGTCTGCGTTTCTGCGATGCTACACGTGTGAATGAGCACGATAATGGAAGTATCAAAGGAGTGCATATCTACTACAGCAGCAGCAGCAGCAGCACCCGTGTTTCAATTGCTTCCTCCTTTCTGGATATGGTTGAAGAAGAATCCTGCCAGATCTAGCAAAGATTCATTCACAAAGTGCAACACTCGGATCTCGGATGTAGCTGTAGCATCCACTCTCTTAGTAGCAATTTTCTCACCTTCCTTTCGCATCTTACGAGCCGGAACAGTTACGCAAGAGGGTTGTTCAATTCTGTAAGCTACCAAGAGGTTCGTAAAGAATGACGACATGAACACCCATAACGAACTTCCAGTTGCCCCAGCCTTTCCGCTTCCATTTTCCAAAAGGATGACCAAAATCAATACGGGCTAAGCGAAGGTGCCACCTCAACTGGATATACGTCAGATAAGCAACACGCCCCCGCCTTCATCCACCCCGAAGAAGCTGATGTAACATTTTACCGGGCCATTTAGTTCCGCTCCGCACTCTCATGTGATGCCCACGTGGGAATGCTGAAAACGAGAGGCTAGGTAGTGTTCCGTAACGGGTGGTGTGGAGGATAGACGCCTCTCGCCATACTGTTATCCGACCTGGCCTGGATATGGAAGCAAAGCAGCGCACATAAACACAAATCAGATCGTCTGTCCGCCCCATTTCATGGCCGAGCTAGGATGTTGTTGATATGTGTAGAGTAGTGCTCCGGATAGTCCTAAGAAACAGTGTGGAGCAGTAACCGGTCGAAAACAGCAACAATCAGGGACGACAGGAACATGATGTAATGCACATTTTCCGGCACCGACGCACCATTATAAGCATTTATTTACGAGGTGTGTTGAAAGGGATCTTGTGGTAGAGTGGCTTGGCCTTTACGTTAACACTGTTTGGACAACACCTATTGTGATATAGTATCAAACGGTTGCAATTTCTACCACAATAGGTACCCTATTTTCAACATCATGCAAATTTCTTGGGTGTTGGAACAGGTAGTTTTCAATGATGATTTTTTTTTTATTCTCGTAATTTTCAGAATCCTGAGTGGATTCTCCACAGAATCCTGAGAGGATTCTCCACAGAATCCTGAGAGGATTCTCCACAGAATCCCGAGAGGATTTTCCACAGAATCCCGAGAGGATTCTCCACAGAATCCCGAGAGGATTTTCCACAGAATCCCGAGAGGATTCTCCACAGTATCCCGAGAGGATTCTCCACAGAATCCCGAGAGGATTCTCCACAGTATCCCGAGAGGATTCTCCACAGAATCCCGAAAGGATTCTCCACAGAATCCCGAGAGGGTTCCCCACAGAATCCCGAGAGGATTCTCCACAGAATCCTGAGAGGATTCTCCACAGAATCCTGAGAGGATTCTCCACAGAATCCTGAGAGGATTCTCCACAGAATCCTGAGAGGATTCTCCACAGAATCCTGAGAGGATTCTCCACAGAATCCTGAGAGGATTCTCCACAGAATCCTGAGAGGATTCTCCACAGAATCCTAAGAGGATTCTCCACAGAATCCTGAGAGGATTCTCCACAGAATCCTGAGAGGATTCTCCACAGAATCCTGAGAGGATTCTCCACAGAATCCTGAGAGGATTCTCCACAGAATCCTGAGAGGATTCTCCACAGAATCCTGAGAGGATTCTCCACAGAATCCTGAGAGGATTCTCCACAGAATCCTGAGAGGATTCTCCACAGAATCCTGAGAGGATTCTCCACAGAATCCTGAGAGGATTCTCCACAGAATCCTGAGAGGATTCTCCACAGA
Organism: Aedes albopictus; assembly: GCF_035046485.1. NCBI lineage: Eukaryota > Metazoa > Arthropoda > Insecta > Diptera > Culicidae > Aedes > Aedes albopictus. The sequence goes on along the minus strand of NC_085136.1, from coordinate 315,155,979 downwards.
ATCCTGAGAGGATTCTCCACAGAATCCTGAGAGGATTCTCCACAGAATCCTGAGAGGATTCTCCACAGAATCCTGAGAGGATTCTCCACAGAATCCTGAGAGGATTCTCCACAGAATCCTGAGAGGATTCTCCACAGAATCCTGAGAGGATTTTCCACAGAATCCTGAGAGGATTCTCCACAGAATCCTGAGAGGATTCTCCACAGAATCCTAAGAGGATTCTCCACAGAATCCTGAGAGGATTCTCCACAGAATCCTGAGAGGATTCTCCACAGAATCCTGAGAGGATTCTCCACAGAATCCTGAGAGGATTCTCCACAGAATCCTGAGAGGATTCTCCACAGAATCCTGAGAGGATTCTCCACAGAATCCTGAGAGGATTCTCCACAGAATCCTGAGAGGATTCTCCACAGAATCCTGAGAGGATTCTCCACAGAATCCTGAGAGGATTCTCCACAGAATCCTGAGAGGATTCTCCACAGAATCCTGAGAGGATTCTCCACAGAATCCTGAGAGGATTCTCCACAGAATCCTGAGAGGATTCTCCACAGAATCCTGAGAGGATTCTCCACAGAATCCTGAGAGGATTCTCCAAAGAATCCTGAGAGGATTCTCCAAAGAATCCTGAGAGGATTCTCCAAAGAATCCTGAGAGGATTCTCCACAGAATCCTGAGAGGATTCTCCACAGAATCCTGAGAGGATTCTCCACAGAATCCTGAGAGGATTCTCCACAGAATCCTGAGAGGATTCTCCACAGAATCCTGAGAGGATTCTCCACAGAATCCTGAGAGGATTCTCCACAGAATCCTGAGAGGATTCTCCACAGAATCCTGAGAGGATTCTCCACAGAATCCTGAGAGGATTCTCCACAGAATCCTGAGAGGATTCTCCAAAGAATCCTGAGAGGATTCTCCAAAGAATCCTGAGAGGATTCTCCTCAGAATCCTGAGAGGATTCTCCTCAGAATTCTGAGAGGATTCTCCACAGAATTCAGAGAGGATTCTCCACAAAATCCTGAGAGGATTCTCTACAGAATCCTGAGAGGATTCTCCACAGAATCCTGAGAGGATTCTCCACAGAATCCTGAGAGGATTCTCCACAGAATCCTGAGAGGTTTCTCCATAGAATCCTGAGAGGATTCTCCACAGAATCCTTAGAGGATTCTCCATAGAATTCTGATGGGATTCTCTTCGGAATCCCGAGAGGATTCTCCTCAGAATCCTGAGACGATTCTCCTCAGAATCCTGAGAGGGTATTCCTCAGAATCCTGAGAGGGTATTCCTCAGAATCCTGAGAGCATTCTCCTCAGAATCCTGTGAGGATTCTCCATAGAATCCTGTGATGATTGTCCACAGAATTCTGTGAGGATTCTCCATAGAATGCTGAGAGAATTCTCCACAGGCATTTCAAGGCATGTCAAGGGTTTTCAAGGCATTTTGTGGATTTTAGGAGTTTGAAGGCGATTTAGGCGTTTCAAGGTGTCCTTATTCTATAGGGATTATAGAGTTTGCTTCGATTATAAGGGTATCTTAGTAATGGATATTAAAGTTATATGATGGGTATTTAAAGGTTTTAAACGAGAATCATGATGGTTTTCAGAGGGTTTCAAGTCATTTAAAAGCGTTTCGAAAGGTTCCAGTGTGTTTCAGGATATGAGGAATTAAGTTTTCGGGGGTCGGATAAGAGGCATCGATTGGGTTTAAAGTGTTTCAGGGTAGTTTCATGTTTTTTTAAATAACTGAATACTCTTGGACTCCATTAAACGCCGCTTAAACTCGCATTAAATGCCTTTCAACACCCACCATCACCCCTTTCCTGTAAAGCCTGTGCCTTGTTTATTCGGTAGCACGTTACAGCTGCTTATGCCATATACCCTGTTGATCCTTTCCCTGGTATCCCTCTCAATTCCTACTTTTTACTCCTGTCTTACTCTTTCATTATTTTGAAAGTTTAAATTCTCCATCAACAATTCACTTAGTTTATATTTCACTTTAATGTATCACAACTTACAATTGCCTTCTTCGTTCTAAAAACGAAATTATCAATCTTAACCATCACAATCACCCTTATTTCCAGTCACCTTCTTTGTCGCTTTTATTACATGTTTTCATATTTTTTTTAACCTTTTATCTTCCATCTCTCTCATCCTCATCGTTTCGCATCTCTTATTTCTTGTCTCTCATCTGTTATCTCTATTCTAGCATCTCCCTTCTCTTATATTTCATTATCTCTCACCTCTTATCATTATCATCATCTCTCAATCCCTTATTTCTAATGTCTCATCTCTCATCATCATCATTATCATCATTATCATCATCATCATCATCATCATCATCATCATCATCATCATCATCTTCATCTCTTATCTTTTATCACTTGTCAATTATCTCTCATCTTTCATCTCTCATCCCTCATTATTCATACCTCATATTCCATCATCATCATCATCATCACTCATCTTTCATATTTCATCCCGCATCTCTCACAAATCATCTCACATTTCTCTCATTCATTTCTCATCTCTCATTTCTCATCTCTCATTTCTTATCTCTCATCATTCAACCCTCATTTCTCATCTTTGATATCTCATCTCTCACCTTTCATCTCTCATCTTTCTCTCATCTTTTATATCACATCTTTCATTGCTTAATTCTCATTTCTCATGCCTCATCTCTAATCTCCTATATTCCACCTCTGATATTTCATCTTCCATCTCCCATCTGATCTCATCATCATTAACTCTCATCTTTTATCTCTCATTCTTGTTTACTCTATCTCATCCCTCATCTCGCACCTCTCATCTCTCACCTCTAATTTCTCAACTTTTATTTCTCACCTCTCATCTTTATTTTCCGAGATGAACCAGCCCAGGGCTGAAAATCTCGTAAATAAAGATGATAATAATAATAATCATCTTTATTATCTCATTTCTGGTCACTCATATTTTATTCCTCGTCTCTCAACTCTCCTTTCTCAAGTCTCATCTCTTATCTCTCATCGCTTATGTCTCATCTCTTATGTTTTATCTCTCATCTTTCATCCTTCATCTCTTATGTCCCATCTCTCACCTCTCATCTCTCACATTTCATGTCTCATAATTTATCTCTCAACTCTCATCTCTCATATCTTATTTCTCATCTCATCTCTCGTCTCTCAACTCTCAACTCTCATGTCTTATTTCTCATTTCTCATTTCCCATTTCTCATCTCTCATCTCTCATCTCTCATCTCTCATCTCTCATCTCTCATCTCTCATCTCTCATCTCTCCTCTCTCAACTCTCATCTCCCATGTCTCATCCCTTATCTCTTATTTTCCATTACTCATCTCTAACCTCTCAATTCTTATCTCTCATCTCCTATATCTCACCTCTCGCCTTTCAACTCTTATCTCTCATTTCTTACTTCTTATATCACAAATCTGATTTCTTATCTCTTTTCTCTCATCTCTAATTTCTCACATCTCATTTCTCAACTCTCAACTCTCATCTCTCATTTCTTCCACTGATCTCTCATCTCTCATCATCATCTCTCATCACTGATCTCTCATTTCTTATCTCTCGCGTCTCATCTCTTAGCATCTTTGAGAGATGTCGAGAAAAGATCAACTCAATGGACACTGTGTTTTGTTTCTTGATGATGTTCGAACTCTTTAGAAATCAATAGAAGCGATCATTGCTGTGACCAATTTCTGGATTCCTCCTTCCAAAAATAGAATCAGTTCCTTCAATTCCACCTTCTGTAGAAAAATCCTATCGAAACACATACACCAAGCATTATCCTTGACTTCACCACTTAAATCAACCACTTAAATAACTCACAAGCTACAACTTCCCGGCAAAGGAAACAACAAGGGAAAAGAAACAAACAACAAACTCAACTTTCCACCTGCCACCCGAGCAGCACTTTATTGACCTTTTACCGCGCTCAGTTCGATTACGTTCTCCGTCAGCAGATCCAGCAGCACGTCCAACTTCACCTGGTACAGATTGTTCTCCTGTTCGAGCGTTTTGATGCGTCGTTTCATACGCAGCAGATCGTCGATGGCGGTGGTCGAGGCAGACAAAGCCGCCATCCCCGAGGAACCAGCAACGGGAGCTGTCCCGGCTGCAGCGGCACTCATCCAAACCCCATCGACGAAGCACAGTTGCTTATCCAGCAGGTTCAGCCGAATGTTGCGGAACTCGTCCAGGTCTTCCTGGTGCGGCGGGCAGCCAATGTTGAGCCTTGTCGTACGCGGGGGAGCCACTTTCGGTGCGAACTTTTTCGTAAAAATCGGCATCTCTCGGTTGGGTGGTTTCCAACAGGACTGGTAAGTTTGTGCGAGTCAGCCTGGCGCTGTGCTGGTGTCAGGCAGGATCCTCCTGGGATATGAGAAAAGGGGTGATTGGGGTGATTGTTGTTGGCGCGCGTACTAAAGCACGTGTCGTTGGTAGCAACGGAGCGTAACCAACCAAGCGCCGCCACCGTCACCGCAATGGTTACCATGGCGCGCCAAGCGCGCTCGAAAACAAAAACAAACCACATCGGCTGCAAGCGGTGATGTTCTTCCCTTCACTCCGGCTTCACTCTAGTTTAGCATTCCGTGCCCCCCAGTAGGTCGGTCATTTAAGTGTTTCCTGGTTCTTGGTGATGTCCAATCGGCATCAACGTGGTGACAATAACGATGGTGCGGTGACCCAAACTGACCCAGTGATTCCAGTGCAATCCAATCCGATTAGCAGCATTGATGAGCTGTATCGCTGTATCCAGCAAGAGATTCAGTGCTACCGGACAGAACACGACTCTATTAGGGCGGATTTGAGCCGATTAATTCAGAGCAATCAAGCGTTTGGTGGTGCGAGTGGGGATGGGACAGGCGGCAACGGTGACGGAGGTTTTGATCCCGAAAATTATAATAGGATATCGGATGAAGTGATAACGAACTTGAAGAATCAACTGGAGATTGTTACGGATGTAAGATTGCATTGAGCTCTGATAATACTGATTTCCTAGTTGTACACAACAAACACATAACATCATTATATCAATGGCTGATTAGGGAATTGGTCTGAAAACGAGATTGGTTTATAAATATCATATTTATATTTAAATTTAAATAAATTAAACAAAATAATAAAATGCAATTTGATCATCTTTGTATCAACTCAGTTTGAGTTTTGAAAATGCAATGTATAACAAATGAACATTTTTAGGAAGTGTTTAGTGCGTAATTTTACCGCTGCATGGCGCTATCCATTGTGCTTGGAAAATACACAATTTGTGACATGTTTTAAATTACGAACCACCAAGTTCGTGTCTACAGCAAATTTGCACAGAAAGTTTAACTCATTCATATTATGAAGATTAGTTGATAAAATAGATCTCATTATTATGATTTTAAGAAAGTTTTGAAACTGTCTCAGAATCCATCCAGAGATTCCATCAAGGTTTTCTTTAAGTTATTCTTAACAAATTTCTTCAACGGATCCATCACGTATTCCTTCAATGATGTTTTTCTGGTAAACTTACAACTTTTTCATGAATAATTTCTTCAGAAATCTCTCCTAAAGATTTATTTAAGGATACCTAAAATATAACTCCATGGATCCTCTTATACATTTCTACAAGGATTAATTCAAAAATTTATTTAAAAATTGCTCAAAGGTTTCTGCAGAAATTCCTAAAAGTAATCGGTCAGGATCTCTAAAAGTTTTCCAGAAATTTCACCGAGGATTTATTTTGAGAGGGCCTATATGCAGTATGCGAATAAGTATTCAGCAATACCATGCCGAGGGAAACTGGTTCGATTTCGGATTGGTTCAGGAAGCTTTCGTAGTTCTTTGACTTCTTTCAGTATCTTCGTACCTGACTGTATAAATACAAATACAAATGGTCACTCCTCCTCAAATTAATTGTGAAACATTCTCAAGTATTCTTGCAAGAATTCTTCCAAAGATTAGTTTGGAAACGCCTTCAGGGGCAAAACCGGCTTTGACAATTTATTCAAGGCCTATTTTAGGAACTCCTCCAAGGATTACCAGAGGAATTCCTCCATGGAATACTTCAGGAATTGCTACAAGGATTTATTTAGGAACACCTCCAAGAATTCCTTCAGAAATTTATCCAAAAGTTCCATCAGGCATTGTTTTGTGCATTTTTGAGGAATTCCTTCAGGGATTCCTTTAGGATCCTCATGATTCATTCGAAAGCTTTTTCAAAGGTTTCACAAATAATTTCACCATGTATACCTTTAAAAATTCCTTCAGCAGGATTGCAGTAGTAATTTCTTCAAGTTTTCCTTTAGAAGCTCTTCAAAGGCTTCTGTCAAGAATTTCTCCAAGGATTTTGTATGAACCAATAGTAAACGATTGATTTGAGAGCTACCCTAATACGTGGTCACTCAGTGGTCGCGTTCCACTAATTGCAGTTGTAGAATCGGCAGAATCAATATACAATTTCTTTTTTTTTCATGTTGGCATCAGGGACTTCGATTTTTTTTTGCGTGCGGCACACGTTGTTATGCGCATCCAACTCGAAAGAGGCAAATTGTGTGCAATTGGTTGAGTCTATCAAGCTCTACCGTATGCACACTCTGTGCTTGACTCCTAAAACATGAGTGCTTCAGGTGTGTTTCAGAGGAGATCTAGGGAGATCATGAGGGTGCCAAGAAGTTGAAGAGGCATTTCTGATGTTTCAGGGGGGATTTAGGTACGTTCCGAGGCGGTTTTAACCCTCTAATACCCAACCCCGCCTTTAGACGGGGTATATTTTGAGTATTTTTTTTTAATTTTTGTTTCGTGGGAGATCAAAATTTTTATATTTTTGACTGATATTCAGGACTGTTTTGTATATCTCAAAATGATTTTTGGTGTATTTTAAAGCGTATTTACATTTTTAAAAATCATTGAAAAATTGATGTTTTGTTTATTTTGTATTGAATCGCTACAATTAACATATTTTAAAATTTTCCCAAATTAGTCTATCCTAGTTTTAAAGTTTAAGGGAATCGAATACACTCTTAAGTTATTTTCCTTAAAGTTACACGGAAAATAAAATTTTCTATGAAAAAAAATAAATAAAAATATTTCAACAATAATCATAAAATCTCAAAATGTTTTCATCTCAAAAAACCAGTGTGTTTCAGAAAAGTTGTAGAGGATTTTATGATTTTCATAGGGTTTGAGGGACTTTTCATGAGCGTCGCCGGGTGTTTTGGGGGAAGTGGGGTGGTTCGCTGGGCGTTTCATGGGGTTTCAGTGAGGTTTCAGTGCATTTTAAGGTGTTTTGGGAGCGTATTAAGAGTTTTAAGCTGAGTTTCAGGCGATTTTGTGAGAGTTTTGGGGGTTTCTAGCAAGTTTCTGGGTAAGTAAATAAGTATTTGAGGGGATTTTAGGGGCTTCCGAAGCGTGCTATTGGTTTCTATGGGTTTTCAGGGAATTCAACGGTTTCAATGGGGTTTCAGAATCGCTTGAAGGTATGTTAGTGACTTTACAGGGAACTTCAAGTAGTGTTTCAGGGTTTTTCAGAACAGTTTCAGGACTATATTGTAGAGATTTTGAAATGGTTTTGAGTTTTTGGGTGATTTTTCCTAGGCTGGGCGATAGCTCTTAAGCAAAGAAATAAAAAAAAATCATGTGAAAATTATTTCTCGAATGCTACAACTTTGCCGAAGGCGTCAACCCGCTATCTCAAAAAATTAAAAAAAAATAATTTTGTATCTCACTTTTAGGGGGATTGATCCGAAAACTCTAAGTGTCAAAAGATGGCGCTGGTCATTCCCGTCAACTTTGCCGAAGACACCATTGCTCTATTTCCTCAATTTTACGAGCTATAAATCAAGAGCGTGAAAATGGGAAAATAAACCATTGTGCGATGTAGTGCTTTATTTTAAATAGGTTATTTTAGAAACAATTCATGAAAGGTTTTTTAAAAGATTCCTTGTAGCAACTTCAAGAAAAAAAAACAGAAAAAAAGCCTTGGAGATTTTCTAAAGAAATCCCAGGAACAAAACTATTGAAGAAAGTTTTGGAGTAATTTCTAAAGAAATTTTGAATTTCTGGTTTTCTGAAGGAATCGCTGAACAAATTTCCGAAAGCTGTGCAAGATTTAAGCGAGATTTTCAAAAGAATCCGAGAAGAAATTTCTAAGGAGGTCGTTTTAATATTTTCTAGAGGATTACATAGAGAAATTACGAGACGAGTCTCCTGAGAGATTTCGGGAAGATACTCTGTAGAAATTTCTGACGCAACCCGTGGAAGATTGTCATAAAGAGTACCTGAAGAAATTTCCGAACGAAATTATGCAAGATTTTCTGAAAAAATCCATAGATGATTTTTGGAAAGTATCCATGCAGCATCTTAAGAAGCAATCCATTGAGGGTTTGTCAAAGTAGTTTCTGATGAAATTTCTTGAGGAAGCTTTGGAGAATTTTCCGAAAAGAATATTGGAGGATTTTTGAATGTAATTCTTGGTGGAATTTCTGAAAAAAAAAATCCAAGCAAAACTTGAAAACCATATCCTGGAAGCCTTGCCTGCAGCTATCTGAACGAGTCCATGACGAAATCCAAGGAAAGTTATCTAAAGGATTCATTCGAGAAATTTCCGGAGGAATTTCTATAATAGTTTCTTAATGAATCCTCGGTAAAATTAAAATTAATTATATTATGTTTAATTAGACTAGAAGGTCGGCTCTGTAAAGCTGTTCGCAGCGTGTGAGCCTGCAAATTAAAGAACTGGTAAAAAATGAAGAAAATTTTGGGGCAAGATTTTTTCAAACAGTTCTTTGAGAGATTTCTGGAGAAATCAGTAGTGACATTTCTGAAGGAATTATAGGAGGAATCTTGCAGAATATTTTTGAAGAATTCTGTCATATGCATGGGAATTTATTTTTTGAAATTATACGAGAAGATGGATTCATGGAGATATATTGGGGAAAGTTTTAGAAAATCGCCGAAGAAGTTTATAAATGATTTTCTGTAAAATACTCCCAAAGTAATTTTTGAGGTAATCTCTAAAGAACTTATCTCCCAGAAAACAAATCTTGATAAATATCTAGAGCAAGTTCTTAAGGGCTTCCTGAACGACTTTCTAGAAAATCTCTGGAAAAACTTCTTAAGAAATTCATGAAAGAATTCCTGAAGCATCTATGCACGATTTTCCTGACGAAATCTTATGAGTTTCTGGAGGAATCCCAAGTGGAATTTCCAAAGGTTTCCCAGAAAGAATCTCAAAAGTTATCTCTGAAAATTACTCATTAAATCTTTGGGAGAACTTTTAAAACAAAAATCATCCATAGTAAAAACTATGGAGAAATAATATATAACGAATTTCATATAGTGATACCAGAGAATTCAGGAAATTATTCCATGGCATTCAAAAAAAAAATCTCTTTAATTTCTAAAGCTCTCCATAAAGAAAAGTTTCGGAAAAATCCATGGAGATTCTTAAATAATATGTAAATAAGTTACAGAGGGGATGTCTGGAGGAGTACCTGGAAATATTTCCAATGGAATCCCAGGAAGAAATATCTTTGAAAATTCAACTCAGAATATTTTACTTTTTTAAATATCTTCGAATGGTTTTCTTTGGGTATCCTTGGATAAATTTATAAATGATTATCCAGAAGAGTTTATTAAGAAATTCCTGGATAGAATATTGTAAAAAATGGCAAGAATCCCTGCATGAGTTTCTGAAGAAATTTATAGAAGCCATTCTAGAGTTTTTTTTTATCCATTGTAGTAGGTTAAGGTAGGCCATGACTTAGGGCATAGAAATAGTTTGACGTTAGACTGGTTCATAATGTAATAAACTCTTGAAGCAGAAAGACGCTGGCCTTATTACTTCTACAATTCAGAAGTGGGATACACCATGTTTCTTCGAAGTCAGAAATCAACCGCTGAGCTGGAACAAAGTATTGCCTCGAATTCTGGAGCACAGGAAAACCAGACGTCGCACAACAAGAATGCTGTAGAAATGGTAAATGCAGCCGGAAATGCTGGTCAATCGGTTTCCGGTTCAAGTTCTGGAGCTGTTTGTGGTTACGAGACTGGAGGACGTTCACTGCAAAATTGCGGATCATCGGCTGCAGGTATCGTCGCGTCAAGCGCAATGAATGCTGCTGCTCCCGCTGCCCAACCAACTTCCGGATCGGTGTTGAATCGCATTGAAGACGGAAGGGGAGACTTTGTAGAGGTTCGTAATCCCAGTCAATCAAACTCGTCTGTTCAAGCTGAAATCTTCGGTGTCAGAAGGTCTGCAGTGTTTCAAGGCCTAGAGAATCATCAAACGAATTTCGGTCATTTCAAGCCAGAAGACATTTCTTCGATGTTGCCGTCGTATTCTGGGGGTGCCGAAGAGGATGTGAATCATTTCATTGCTGTCTTGGAGAACACGAAACAAGCCCTGAATGTTAGTAGTTTTGTTATGAAGCTGGTCGTGATAAGAAATTTGAAGGGAAAAGCGCAAGCCTGGTTGCATTCACAAGCGGATTTCATGATGAAAGACTATGCTGATCTAATAAGAAGCCTGCAAGAGTTTTTTGACTGCCCAATAAATACGTTTGAAGTAGAGAAGCGTTTGGAAAGGAAGACCTGGTCTGGAAAATTTGAATCATTCGCTGATTATTGTCAAGCCAAAAAAGTTCTCGCGCAAAATCTGAAGATGCCGGAGTCAGAGTTGATTGATTACATCGTTGAAGGAATCATGGACCCTGTATTGAAAAATCAAGCTAGACTATCAAATTTCAAAACTGTTGCGGAAATACTTCAAGCGTTTCGTATGATTGGAAGTGAAACAAGATCACAAGTGCCGTTGAGAAAGCCCATCCAATGTTATTCCTGTAATCAATTTGGACATGTTGCTGCGTTTTGCTGGAAGTCACGTGAGAAGTTACAGAGGACTAACCGATTTGTAAGAAACCAACAAGAGGATGTTCTGACATCAAAACATGTATATGCTGTAGTAGAAAATGACATAGAATCAGGCAATGGACGTCACGGATTGGTAGATTTTAAATTTTTTAATCAAATTTGTAGCCATAAAGCATTATTTGATACAGGAAGTCCGATTTCACTAATACGCCGTGGATTAGTTGAAAAAATCAAGTATTTCTAAATTAAATAATAGAAATTTTTATCGGAGTATTAGTGGAAACAGACTGAAAATTTTAGGACTGTTTAGTAGTGAAGTAATCATTCAAAATATTTGTTTCAGAATTGAATTTTATGTTTTTGCTGATAAGTTAATGGGACTCTTCGATGCCATAATCGGACGAGATGTGATCATGCGGCCAGAAATTCGAACGGTAATTCAAAACGGTATCAGCATTCGAGAGAACGACAATAGGTATTTGCAAATTGAAAATCCATCTCTTATCAAGGTAAATAAAAATATTTTATGCAACATCAGTTCCGATAGTTATGAAACATTGTTATCAAATATTGGAAACGTAACTAATGACCAGAAGGCAAATTTTTTGGAATGTTATAAAAATAAATATGCTTTCAACAAAAAACCTGTAATGCCAGCCACAGACTATGAAATGACAATCACTCTGAAAAATGACGTGCATTTTAATTTTAAACCGAGGAGATTATCTTTTTCTCAAAGAAATAAAGTAGATGAAAAAATTAAAGATCTTTTAAAAGAGGGAATTATTAAAGAAAGCAATTCCCCTTACGCAAGTCCAATAGTACTGATTCCTAAAAAAGATAATGATTTTAGACTCTGCGTGGATTATAGGAAATTGAACAAAAATACTATTAGAGATAATTACCCATTACCTGTTATAGATGGCTTGATAGACTCTTTGAAAGGTAAAACTATTTTCTCAATAATTGATTTAAAGTCCGGATTTCACCAAATCAGAATAGCCAAGGAGTCTACTAAATATACGTCTTTTGTGACACCAAAAGGCCAATATGAGTACCTTCGTGTTCCATTTGGATTGTGTAATGCTCCTGCAGTGTTCCAAAGGTTTATCAATAAAATATTCAAACAATTGATTGATGATGGTAAAATTGTTGTTTATATAGACGATATCTTAATAGCTAGCAAAAATTTCAAAGAACATTTGGAAACATTAGCTCAAGTTTTTCAAATTTTAAATGATAATTTATTGGAAATTAATCTTAATAAATGTAAGTTTTTATTTGATGAAATAGATTACTTAGGATATACTATCAATAAATTTGGGAAAAAACTCAACAAAATTCACATTGAAAGTATTTCAAATTTTCCCGTTCCTAAAAATAGTAAAGATGTCCAGCGTTTTTTAGGACTAACAAGTTACTTTAGAAAATTTGTAAAAAATTTTGCAACTATTGCTCGACCATTATATAACCTCTTAAAGAAAGACACAAAGTTTGCTTTTGAGAATACTGCTTTAGAAACTTTTCAAACGTTGAAAAATAAACTAATTTCTTCCCCGATTCTTGCTACATTTGACCCACACGCTGAAACACAACTGCATTGTGATGCAAGTTCTTTTGGATTTGGTGCCATGTTGCTTCAGAAACAAGATGATAATATTTTTCATCCTGTTAGCTATTTTAGCAGAAAAACTGATGAATTTGAATCGAAACTGCACAGTTTTGAGCTTGAAACACTTGCTGTTGTATATGCTATTAAAAGATTTCACATTTATTTATCCGGAATTCATTTTAAAATTTTTACTGATTGTAGTGCTTTGGTTCAGACTTTGTCAAAAAAAGATGTAAATCCTAAAATTTGTAGGTGGGCATTATTTTTAGAAAATTACAATTTTGATTTACAATATAGAGATGGTTCAAAAATGCAACATGTGGATGCTTTAAGCCGTCAAAATACAACAATAAAAAAGCAATCTTCTGATGATAAGATTCAACAAATTGGTGTAATTGAAAAATGTAGAATAGATAATACTGATAATACTATTAATGTTTTGAGTGATCATGATATAGAGCAAAATATTATAATAGCGCAAGAACAAGACAACAAAATAGTCAAAATTAAGGAACTACTGGAGAGATCTTCATTTCCAGAATTTGAACTTTTAAATGGAGTACTATTTAAGAAAGATGGAACTAAACGTTTATTAGTTGTTCCTAGGTTAATGATTGACAAAGTTATCAAGTTAAATCACGACAATTGTGGTCATATTGGAATCGAAAAAACTGTGCATGAGATAAAAAAGCAATTTTGGTTTAATAGAATGAGGAAATTTGTCAAAAGTTATATAAATAATTGTTTGACTTGTATTTTTTATAGTCCTACCGAAAAGAAGGAAGGATTTGTTAAAATTATTGATAAAGGGAACAAGCCTTTTGATACTATTCATTTAGATTATTATGGGCCAATCCAGTTAGCATCTTCAAATAGAGCAAAATACGTTTTAGTGATAATAAATGCATTTACAAAGTTTACAAAATTATTTCCAGCGAAAACTATAAGTTCAGATGAAACTATAGTTCATCTGTCTAATTACATGAATTTTTATAGCAAACCTAATAGGATTATTACGGATAGAGGTAAATGTTTCACATCGCAAAGGTTTAATGATTTTATCAATATCAATCAAATTGAACATGTCAAAACGGCAGCTTATACTCCTGAGGCAAATGGTCAAGTTGAAAGAGTAAATAAATCACTAACTCCAATGCTTGCAAAATTGTGTAATGAATCGACTGAAAAATGGAACCAATTATTACCAAAAGTTGAGTTTGTGTTTAATAATACTTATAACAGATCAATTGGTAATCTCCCTAGTGTGCTATTGTTTGGAATTCAACAGAATAATTTAAATTGTGAAAATCATAACATTGAACATTTTGTTGCTAACAGACAAACATTATCTGAGCCAATTGATATTTCAGATACTCGTGAAAATGCACATAGACAAAATTTTAAAACTCAAGTATAATAAACAAAATACTGACCGGAAAAGAAAAAAGAATATGGTTTATAGAGAAGGTGATTTCATAGTCTTGAAAACTGACGAAAAACATAAACTAGCACCTAAATATAAAGGACCGTATAAAATTCTAAAAGTTTTGCCAAATGAAAGATACGTTGTGACTGATATTGATGGATTCCAAATTGCAAATGTCCCATTTAATTCGGTTTGCTCACCTCAAAATATGAGGAAATGGATGTGTGATCACATATCTGATGGTAGTGATATCGATGAGGACATCGATAATGTCAGGATGCCCGAGATGTAGTAGGTTAAGGTAGGCCATGACTTAGGGCATAGAAATAGTTTGACGTTAGACTGGTTCATAATGTAATAAACTCTTGAAGCAGAAAGACGCTGGCCTTTTACTTCTACATCCATGAAGGAATGATTGGGAGTATTTATGTGAGAACTGCTTAACACATTTTCAAAAGATTCATTAAAAAAATGTTCCAGGAATTTTTGAAAGAAAATTTTCAATTTGCTACACATACGGCGACATATTGCGTTGGTTTTAGGAAATCATATAAACGATTTTTTATATTTAAGTACTAAGAGTTATTTCCAATATAAGAGGCCGCAAAAAGTTAAAAAATCCATAAAGATATTTTTTTTATGTTTATGAGAGCCGCAACAAATTCCAAATAAGTTAAGTTTTTTTTTCAAAGAAGCGTATTCTCTGATTGATTACGACTGTTCTTGGTGTGCTCTTTGAATTATTTTTTGGGTATTCAGTCCGATTGTAAGGTCATCTGATGTTCTCTTACTGAAGAAGCGTATTCTTTTAAGTTTTTTTTTATCTGAATAGCTGGTTACTCCGTGGGTGGCTTCGAGTCAATGAGGTGTAAATCCTTGTGTAAATCATCCTGAGATCTATGGAATTAAAATTGGATTTTGGTGCGTCGACTAATCTGGTTGTTTTTTCATACATTTCTTAAACTCGCAATTGGATAATTGGATAGTATTGATTTGTATGTAGGAGGTTTTTGACCAAAGTCTACGCTCCAGACGAAATGTGGTGTACCTTAAGTTTGTATGGATGTAATCTACGAGGGTGGAAGGGGTTGGTATGAGATGCCCAAAGACGAGCCTATGTAGTTAAAAGATTGTGCCAAATTAATGAAAAGATGATTTTATGAAATTGAAAACTAAACAGAAGCTTCCCAAATGACAAGATTTTTATGCCACGAAAGGTGTAAAAGTGCGATTTTCAATGATAGGTTTCTTGCTGATAACTTATATTGAACTTAAAATGCACCTTCATCAGGTAGATTTATTAGGGTTTTACTAAGAACATTTCAAGTATCTTAAGTATCATTAAAGTGTCTAATTTAATAATCGATTCATAGGAAGTGTGAAGACATGAAAAATTCAGTGTTGTTATTCCTGCATTGTTCCGTTGTTGGTTTTAACCAACAAAATCAATTTCGGTTCGCTCTCCTACACACAGTCGCTCTCGAAAGTTCAACTTCAACTTCAAACTTCAAGTGTCACTTTGCTGAATAGACAGCATGCCAGCAAGCACTTGGAGGAGAAGAGTTTCGCTTCGCTTTGCCTGAGAACAGCCCATCTACCCGAACTCGCCGGTTATTATCATTTCGGAGAAAAGCAGACACTCCAGGCACGCTGCTGCTGCTAGTACGCCGAGGTTACTGTGGAAAGGGGTGGCTTTGATCAGGTTTAGAGATGTTCCATATTTGTAGCGGAAATGCAACCTAGGGGGCTATCCATAAACCACGTGGTCATTTTTTGGGAGATTCCGAACACTCCCCCCCCCCCCCCGCGTGTACTTTCGTTCACACAAAAAAAAATAAATTTGTATGGACCGTGGTCTTTGCCTGAGACACCCCCCTCTCAACATGACCACGTGGTTTATGGATGGCCCCTAGTTTACTTTCATGTTGTTAAGTGAGAAAATGGTTGAAATTCGTTTATAGTGATTGAATTAAAAAAAAAAAATGCGTTTATTGTTCACAACTTACAAGAATGTCTAAATTTCGACAATTCTGATTTAATGATTTTAACAAAGTGTACCTACATATTTTGGAGCCTTGACTGTTAGTAGCTTTTTTATTTTTTAGTGTTATTAAACTTTTTCTAGTACTACCTTCGAACTGCATGAAATAGAGCCTGATTCTCAGCTCAGGGTTCTATGACTGCTTTTACGATTACATGGTTCAGGCTTCATAGTAAGTGAAATTCAAAAATGATCAACGTTAAACACTTGATACGTTTTACAACGCATCACGGTACCGCACAAACTCTCCACTCAAATGATGTTTTTCCAACCCACTCCTTTCATCTGTGTCCTCACATCTGTCTCCAACTCCAACGCACAGGAAAAGAATACCCTGGAAAGCCTCTGGAGGAGCTCTCAGAAGACAATCCAAATACTCGAGCTGGAGATAGGCGAATATCGGCGACAGTTGCGACAGCCGACCGACAACCGGCTGCAGAACCTCCGCCAGCAGTACACGGCCGCCCTGCAGTTGTTGGAGCAAAATTTGCTTTCGCTCCGCACCAAACTCGCCCAACGTACGGAGGAAAACAAACGCCTGCAGGTAGCCAGCGCAACCGGACAGGAACAACTGCGCGCCGTCGAGCGGGATTTGGCCGGTATGTACTATAACTAAAGCTCATACTACTGTTGTACTACGCTTACTATAGTATACTGGGAAAGCACGCATTTTTACTCACCACACCGCCTACGTGTGCTAGCAATGGACTGTGGATTATGAATCGAAATTTGATAACAGACTGATACAGAGGCTAAATCTTAAATTTTTCGACGCTGTTTTTGAGTACTTTGAAGATCAAAGCTTATAATTAGCTGGTATGATAAATTCCATTTGTTCAATTTTTGTTTTTGACAGCTGACGAACCACTTAAGTCAATTTATTGTTTTCGAATATAAACTTTCTTCAACACACTCTGAGGAAATCCAGTTTCTTTATTACCTGGAATCGAGCTACTGAAGGACCAGGATTTATGTGGTAAATACAAAACATAGCCACTTAATTTTGAGATGTATTTCACGGTGCGGCCATTTGGCGTACAACCAATCCGAGTGGGTAGATCTGGATTGTTCTTCGAGCTTTAGTTTCAGAAAGTGAAACAAACTTTTCCAGACCGAGGGAAATGTCGGATGTGTGCCACAAAATTTTGAAGAGGTGTTTAATCCGGGAAGCGGGGTTCCATTCCGAGAAGATGTTGGCTCAAATTTTTCTCGGTGGTTTTACTTGTTCGTTTTCGGAGCTTCCAATTCGGACTTGTTATTTTTGATTTTGTTTGTTCGTTTGGGAAAAAAAGCTCGAAACATGATTTGTTTTATGAAATTAAATGCGAGTTATTCTCTCTTGTTTAATGTGGCGGGCTGTTGGTGGGCTCTTGACCTAACGAAAGATCAGATTTGTTAAACCTTCTAAAGCAGATTAATATTCAGAAATATGCGGCTACACCCACATCAAATTAAACTAATATCGCAATGGACTTTGTCACAGCAATGATTTCAAAATACATTCGTTTATTACCGAATCTTTCTGTTATTATTTAGGTTAAGTTTCATTTTTTTTAAATTTAAGCCGCTTAACCTTATTTACAGATCATTTATCCACTTAGTCACTACCGGTCCTGTCGTGATAAAATCAAAGCTGGTTTCTCAAGGTTTCCAAAATTTTTCGGATTTCTCCAGAGATTCTTTCAGGAATTCCCCCAGGAATTTTCTTGGCCTTTCTTCAGGAGTTTCTCAAAAAATTTCTCAAAAGATTTATTTTGAAACTGTTTCACGGCTTTCCTCAGAAATTTTCTTTCGAAATTCTATAGGAAATGCCTTCAAGGATTGCTACATAAGTCCACGCTAGTATTTTTTCATGGAACTCCTAGGATTTTTTTTAGGAATTTCTCCAGGAAAACCTCCAAACCTTTCCAAAACAATTGCAATTCCAGGATAATGTTTTTACAAAGAGTCTAAGATTCTCTTAGAAATCATCTTCTTTTCAGAAACTTCCTCAGAAACTTTTCCAGAAACTCTTTCGGAAATTTTTGCTTGAATTTCTCCAGAGATACCTTCAAGTGTTAGCTAATTTATTAACCCGTAGGCTACGGGGCTTACAACAAAATTTCAAACCGCTGCCTAATTTCTATGCGCTTGTAAAAGATTTTGAGGTACGCAAGAAGTAGATTTTTCTGTCCTAAGCTAAGTCTTAAGCATATTGAATTAAACTATAAGTAAAACTTGATGGCAACATAATGTTTTCGTTAGAAAAATCATGTTTTTCACGAAAGTAACACGATTTTACAAGAAATTGCCTACATTTAGGCGTTTAATGTTTCACAAAAGGTACCGCATTTATCGCCTAAAAGTAGGCAATTTCTTGTACAATCGTCTTACTTTCGTGGAAAACATGATTTTTGTAACAAAAACAGTATGGTTATATCAAGTTTTACTTATAGTTAAATTCAATATGCTTAAGACCTGCCTTAGGACAGAAAAATCTACTTCTTGCGTGCCTCAAAATCTTTTACAAGCGCATAGAAATTAGACTCAAAATTGAAAATATGTTGGAGGCCTGGAAAAAGTTCTACACCACCTATATACTTCTTAACCCCCAGGCCTGACGTAATATACAATAATACATAGGAACTAACAACTTTTCAGATGAATTCATTTGAATTCGAACTAATGGGGCCTTTCTAAAAGGAAGGTTATACAATTTTTACCCCTCCTGACCCAGACGTCCACCGGAATAAAACTATCCTCGTGGCTTCAATTTTTGTGGCTCTCAGCATAACTGAAACTACAACTAATAGTAAAGTGAACCTCAAAATTTCATTGAAAATTATTGATGTTTGCGTCTTTGGCAGTGGTTTGAAATTTTGTTGTAAGCCCCGTAGCCTACGGGTTAAGGGATTTTCTTGAGCATTTATTTGGAAATTCCTTTAACCAATTCTCAAAAGATTTTTCTGGAAGTTCCTTAAGGCATTGCTTTGGGTTTTTATTTATTTATGCAGGCCTTGCTTCACGGGTTCATTCAGAGTTACAAAGTTACAGTAGTAGTTAAAATACTACAAATTCTATTTCTTAGCATTAAAAAAAAATAAAAAAAAATCAGGAAATTTTTCTATAATTACCCGCAGTGGATTCTTCATTTTTTCAGGTATTATTTAAAAAAATCTTCAAAACATTTTTTTCTTCAGAGGTTTTCTAGTGAATAATTCCAGGATTTTTTAAATGATTCTGTTCAGATAATTCCTCCAGTTTATGGGATTTTTGGGTTCAAACCCCTTCAGAAATTGTATATG
The DNA here is from genome assembly GCF_035046485.1 of Aedes albopictus. NCBI lineage: Eukaryota > Metazoa > Arthropoda > Insecta > Diptera > Culicidae > Aedes > Aedes albopictus. The sequence continues at coordinate 315,136,768 of NC_085136.1, read as the reverse complement.
ATTTTTATCTGAGTATTTAATCAGAGGGATCCTTCAAAAACGAGAGATTTCTTCAAGAGGTCCACCAGTTCTTTTGTCTATAGTTTCTGTAGACAATTTGTACACCGTCTTCGTTGGCAATCAGATTGATGACAGTTGTCAGTTGTCTTTGAATTAAAAAAATCACTGCCACCATGATCTGCATCATCGATATTAATGAATTAATGTAATATTAACCTTATATTAATGGAAACTACTGCTGAGTGTCCTACCCTGGGAAAAATCTCCACAACGTGATTTGTGTTATGAAATTAAATGCGAGTTTTCTCCCTTGAATAAGTGGCGAGCTGAACTCTTGACCTCGTGAAAGATCTGATTTGCTATATTTGTTATATTTTTTAAAGCAGATGATATTCAGAGATTTGCGGCTACTCAATTACGCCTACATCAAATTAATAAGAATAGTTGGCGACATTGACTTTGTCACGGCAATGATTTCGAAATTGATGCAGATATACCGTATCTTTCTGTTTTTTAAATAAATTTTCTTGAAAAATTCATAGTAATATTACCCTTTTGTATCGAATCACAATAAAAGTTGTGCCAGTACAGTTCAGTACAGTTTCAGGAAATAATTTCGTTTTCTCAAAAAAAAAAAAAAAAAAAAAATACAAACCAATGTTTTTGTTCACGGCCCAGGACTTAGATTTACGAGGAATAGATGCAATCAGCACTCCCTAATGAACGTCGAAGGTGTCCCAATAAAATAAACATGACTTAACAAGAAACAGGAGTAGTTAAAAAAAAAAATCTTCCATGCGGGTTCTCAACATCTTTTATTTTTTCAAGCTCTGTTTTAGCACAACTTCTATACTAACGTTGGACAATCGGGTCTCCTATAAGACGCTGCCACCCACTTTACGCCCACTGCAATTTTCCAGCTGACTTGCATCCGATCCAGTTGATTTTTTTGCCTGCAGTAAGACTATATTATAGGCTAGTCACATACCGAAAATGAACTAAATTGGTTGAAAGACAACGTGGGAATTACGGTGGGTGTAAAGTGGGTGGCAGCGTCTTATAGGAGACCCGACTGTATTCTGATCCGTATAGATATATGCATCTATAATCAGTGAAAGAAAGGACAACTACTCTAGAAGAATAAGAAAATGACTGTCAGATGACATCATAGTTTACTACCCGAGCAGAAGGGAATAGCAACAGCATAATAAAATGTGTTATTTTGGAAAAATAACTGAGTACCGGAATGAGTTATTTTCATGTTATTTACATAACATATCCTGTTATAAGCTTGTCTGTCATAAGCGGCAAAATAACAAATATTATAACAAAAAAATGTTCCTGGAAGGCCTGTTTAATAACATGTTTTGTTAGTTTTAATAACAACTTAATAACAGTGAATTTTGCGAATTTCAATAACAAATTTTGATATGAATAAGTTATTGATAACAATCTGAAAACAAAATTTGCTTTTTTTCTGTTGCGGATAGGAACTCCTCCAAAGTCCCATATGCATTCAATGGGATACGCAACAATAGGATCTATTATTAAATGTTTCATTCATAATTGGGACGCTATTGTTGTCTCAAGCGATTTCTTATCAAAAACAGAGAGAAACAATAATTCTCGTTCATTTTCCAAACAACTTAAGATGAAAAACTACCGTCGTTTTGAAACCCTTTATTAGGTGATTCATTGTTTATAAGATTAATTTACATTATTACCTTATTGATTGACACATTTATCCTAGTTAATCTAAGAGGGCTCGATGAAGTGAAATCAATAAAAATAAAATGTCTAAAAATAATCAATGGAGTTCCTTATGACTTATTTTTTACATTTTGTTGAAAATGTGTTGTTCGTCGTTGAATTCCACCAGTTGATCCAAAATGTTTCCTCAAATAGCTAACACTACATTACACTCTCTATTTTCGTATTCATACCTAACTGAAACTGGGACAAAAAAAACAGGTATACTTTTCAAAGTGCTTATACAGGGGATACTCAAAATAACTGGGACAGGTAAAATGTTCACTTTTCAAAAAATGTTCAACTAGCTGTAACTTTTAGAAAAGGGCATCAAATATTCTCAAATTTTTACTGTAAGTTTATCAACTAGTAGTGTATCAGTGGCCAAAATTTGGAAAAGATATACCTATTCTACACGAAGTTATAAAGCTTTTAGAAAAAGGTATAATTATCCGATAGCCAACTTTGAGCTGTTGTATCTCCGGATTCAATGAACCGAATGCAATGAAATTTTGATCATTTATGACTTAATGACATAATGAGCTATTAAAAACTTTTGACTGAACTTAAAATTCTTTACACGAAAGAAAACTATAACGATTAGATAATTTTTCTAATATAACACCAATTTATCCGAAACTTCATCATCGTTTCAAAATTCGAGATGGTAATTATAGTTCATGTAAATTCCCTCTAATTGACTTGAATATATTTATGTTTCAAAGGAAAGCAGCCAAATAGCCGGCATTAACTCTCCAACGCCCAGTGTCACCTCTAGGTGACACCTGTTTCGTTTTGATTGTTAAAAATCGAATCCTTGATCAAATCTTTTGCAACTGGTTTTAAATGAAAGCTATACTAGTCTATTTTGATTTTTGGCGGAAGTGGTCCAGGTCAATCTGGAGTGACCACCGGGAATCGACTACAAGCAGAATAAGGCAATTTTCTATAACCTGTCATAACACAAAGACGAAATAACATTATGATTCAAACTAAACGTAATTTATATTGGCTTCAGATGTGCTTCAATTTTATCTGGTGTAGTTGAAAGTTTTTTACAGTATGTTCTCAATAATCCGATTTTATCAGTTTTGGAAAATTTTCGTTAATTAAATTGACTGAGCAAAATATTTAAACTGATTCAAACTATTAACTGCAGGAAGCGATGCATATTGAATGTGGGATGTATAGAAAAATCATAAATGGCCACTGCCGCAATGGTTCTGGTACCAGGAACCGATTCCAGGAGCCCCCAAATAGTACCTAACGTGTTTTCGGTCAAACAGCAGTGATTATACTCAATTGTTAAGTGCAAAAAAGCCAAAACAATTTTATTTCGTTGCTAATTAGCTAGCACAGTGCAAAATAACACCATGGACCAGCATGGCCAGTAACATGGCCAATATGATACCCGCCGGAAGATCCGGAACATCCGTAAAAGTGGTCAATTCATAAAAAATATACTAGATCGTCGCGATTTTTTCTAAACTGATTTGTTTCAATAACCTAAGGATGTAATCATGTTTGCGACTGGTTTGTAAGCCTGTGTGGCCACTGAATTGGCCTTCGGGATACCCGGAACATCCGTAAAAATGGCCAAACCATTAAAATTGTGCTGCAATGTCGCAGTTTTTTTCCAAGCTTGTTTGTTTTAGCAACCAAAAGTTAAAGTCTATATTATGACTGATTCAAAATACGGAGTGGCCGCTGGATGGACCTTCGGGTTATCTGGAACATCCGTAAAAGGGTCAACTCATAAAAAATGTGCTAGGTCGTTGCAGTTTTTTCCAAACTCATTTGTTCCAGCAATCTAAGAATGAAACCACTATTGCGATTAGTTTGTAACTCAGAGTGACCACTGGATGGGCCTTTTGGGTATCCGAAGCATCCGTAAAAGTAGACGATTCATGAAAATTGTGCTAGATTGTCGCGATTTTTTTTACCGAACTCATTTGTTTCAGCAATTTAAGATTGAAATCAATGTTGCGACTGATTTATAAATCGGAAAGACCACTGGATGAACCTTCGGTTTATCCAGGAAATTCGTAAAAGTGGTCAATTCATAAAAAATATGCTAGAGTGGCACGGTTTTTGCTGGTTTTGAAGACCCCCTACCCCCTCCGTAACGTTTTTTTTCTGTATGAAAGCCCTAAGGATGAAATCATTACTGTGATTGCTTTGGAAATCAGAGGACCCATTTGATGGACCCTTGGGGTATGTGAAACATTCGTAGAAGTGGTCAATTCATGAAAATTGTGCTAGAGCGTCGCGACTTTTTCCAAACATATTTGTTTCAATAATATGAGAATAAAATCACTTTTGTGAGAATTTTGGAAATCAAAGTGGCCACTGGATGGACCTTCGAGTTGTCCGGAACATCCGTAAAAATATTCCATTTTTGAAAATTGTGCTAGAGCGCCACGATGATTTCCAAACTCATTTGTTTTAGTAATCTAAGGAAGGAAGCAATGTTCCGTCTGATTTATTAGTGACCCCTGTGGCTTATACAGTGTATCAAACAATTGTCCGTACAGCAATTTTTTGGTCAAAATAATTTTTCATTCAAATGTTCATAACTTTTTTGTACGTCAATCAAAAACACTGAAATTTTGATTAGTCATGAATCATATATTAAAGCTTTAATATTTTTTGTAGTGAATGTAAAACCTCAAACGAAGCTGCATATTAAAGCCTTAGGTATAAGCTGTATCACAAAAAAAAATTGAAAAAGTTTCATCGAGTACATGTATCCGTACGAGTATCCGTAAACATGGGTAATTCAATAATAAATAACTATAGTTATTCTATAGAATGTCCTGATTATTTTCAAATAGATTTGTTCTAACAATTCAATTTTCAAATTGATTTGTTCCAACAATTCACACTATGACGAGTACATAACTGATCAGATAGTCGTATAGTTGGATTACTGGCAAACCCTTGGACATTATCGGTTACTTTTTGTACATTTAATAAAAGAAGGAACATCTTTCACGTGACCTTTGATTTGACAGTTTTCATCATTATGTTTAATATATTTCAACGTCAATCTCCCACCAACTCGAAACTAAGTTCGGGGCCTCGTGGTCGTGCGGCTAGTGTCACCGTAGGAAAAGATTTCGGCTGTGCCACTGGGCATTGCAAGTTAGTTCGTTGTCTAGTATCGTGCTTCGTTAAAAGAATGAATAACTCACCGGAAGCATTAAACGTGTCCGTATTTTTTGACTACATAGTTTGTAAGGGAAAACGGCTTTTAGGCATTTCTGATGTTCGATACTGTAGTTATAAGTGAAAATGTAGTCTACGTTATGTTTGATAAAATAAATAAAATAAAATAAAATAAAATTAAAAAGTGTATCGGTCAAACGAACCGGTTCTTTTTGTCGTATGAACAAGTACAAAAAAAATACATTAGAGATCTTCAACGTTCCTCATACTAGACAATAGTATATTTTAATCGGTTCATAACTAGATTGGTATTACCTCCCAGTTTGCAAAATCTTTTAGTCTCGTTGATCTATCATTCTTCAAAAATTTTTTTTTTTAATTTACACAGCATAAGTGGAACATTTTTTTCTTTTCAAAAGTTCAATCGGATTAGCGAACCGGTTTTCCTTATCCCTTTTTTTGGTCCTATGTTTAATCGTTCATCAAAATAAATTATGAATCTCCAACGGTTATCAAGTGGTACAACAAAATTATTTCACCCGTTCACTATTTATAATTTTGATGAATCGGTTTCCAAAATCATGTTTTCTTGTCGAATGGGCATCCATTTATTATCGTAATACGCAAAATATCACCATAATACTACTGGGATAAAATTCTTGATTATACCGGGTAAAAAATGAACCGTTTTAGCGAACCGGTTTTTGAAATCACTAATTTTATTATTTTTCTGGAAGGTCTGCCATGAAAAGTGATAAAACTTCAACTATCGTCAAGCGAGATAATTTAAATATTTTCACCGGTTCAGAAACGCATCAGTTAAACGAACCGGTTCAACAAATAATGTATTCTCCACTCTTTTATCATCATAATATGTAGAACATCAGCATAATACCAGTTTCACGAAATTATTGATTTTACCGGTTCAAAAGTGAACCGGTTGAGAAAACCGGTTCACTCAAACACATATTTTATACAAGTGTTCAATCTCCCATGAGAATAAATTATAAAAACTGAAAGATTCCTAATCGGGACAATAACATATTTTTTACCGGTTCAAAAGTGAACCGGTAAAATGAACCGGTTCGGTGAAACGAACATTTCTATTGTATGATTCATCTCCCAATCAAAAAAATCTGGTTTCTCCATTGGTTCCTTTTTGGGCGTTGGAGGGTTAAATTGAAAAAGTAATGGGATGCATATGAAAAATAGATAAATTTACTAAAAAAACATAGAACAAATGAAATCGCTATAACTTTTTTTCTTATTAATAATTTCAAATTAAGTCAACTGTTTTCAAAGTTCATTATATTAGTCATAAATGATCAAAATTTCATTGCATTCGGTTCATTGATTCTGTAGATATAACAGCTCAAAGTTGGCTATCGGATAATTATACCTTTTTCTAGAACCTTTATAGTTTGGCGTATAATGGCCCGATCTTTTCCAAATTTGAACCACTGATCCACAACTAGTTGATGAAGTTACAGTAAAAATTTGAGAATGTTTGATGCCCTTTTCGAAAAGTTTCAACGAGTTGAACATTTTTTGAAGAGTAAAATTTTACCTGTCCCAGTTATTTTGAGTATCCCCTGTAAAACAAAAGGCTGATAAGTTGGCACTGTAACGTAATGCCAGTAAGAAGAGGAACTGATGACAAAATAATATTTTCTCTTACAGTTCCTCACGGAATGCTGTGAACAACGAAAATCTCGAATGGTGTAGTTTTGATTGCAAAGCTAGTTTTTTTTTTTTTTTTTTTTTTTTTTTTTTTTTTTTTTTTTTTTTTTTTTTTTTTTTTTTTTTTTAGTTATGTTGTAATATTAATGATCAAATATTTGTACTAGTCTCAATGACACAATAATAAATGAACTTGTGCTACAACAAAACATGTTATTGAAATGTAATTCAAAGAAAATATACCAAGAGCACGATCATAACAAAATAAGATTGCCCAACAGAACATGTTATGGAACGGTGATGACTTAATAAGTTAATAATAACAAACCGAGATATCCCTGGCCAAGTTCGCAGGGGTTGACGGTATTAAAGTGAAGGAGTTTCATTTTGATTATTGTAATGTAGTGTTCTTTAGTGAAACATATCACCTTTTTAACACTTTAATGCGCCTCCAACGGTTCATCACGAACCGGCTGCTGCAGATGGAGTATGACTGATCATAGGCATCAGACATGCTCGATAAACACGGAGGATCTGCCAGGGCTCAGTAGAGTCTATTCCCAAGCAATAGTTCCAAGTCGGTTGGATTTTAGAAGGTTTTGATGATCGTTACAAATCCTAATAAAAGTAATATAGGATTTGTGACAGATTTTGGAACCTTTAACAGCCAGCTGACTTCAAAATGTTGTTTGGGCTCTATTTCCCACGTTTCTCGGTTGATTTTGATTAGTAATTTATTAATGTCATAGTAGCTTTGTCGATTTTTTACCATATTAGTTGGTCATATTTTCTTTAAATAATGCAATTAAAATCAACCGACGAATTAATAGTGGGAAGGAGATTTGCAGCACTTAATTGTGCTGATAGATTCGAAGCTAACGTGCGAACATTTAAACGCATTGTTGACATCAATGCGTTCGACGTGACATTTCGGACAAAAGCTGACTGCTTTTTATTAACTGAACAACGTTACTTTTGTATGTCTAGGTTGACATTTCTAGGCCACGCATGAGAAAATGACATGGTTTATCGAGGTAGGACCGATAGGACAGAACGAATTTGAATATTTTTCATAGTATTTGTAGGGGGATGAATACATAATAGTTGACAAGCAATTTTTGTTTTATTACAATCAACTGATCAACTTGGCGAGGCTTGCTTACATAACAACTGACAATAAAGAAACCTATTTTCCTTGAGTTTCTACGCAATGGACAGCCGACCAAACACACGTGTTTTCGTTAATCTCCTAGGCATTATTAAGACATGACGTATGTGCATGACGAAACAACTAGCAGGACACAGTTCCAGACGTCTTTTTTTAATAACGACATTCAGCATATTTCCAATAAAACTACACTTCAATAAAGCAAAGACTAAAGCTGCTATGATAGAACAGATCAGAATGACTTAATTGACTATTACCTTGGAGATCTACTTCGAATAACTGACAAATTGACAAGAACCTAACTAAATACATGGACCATACTACAAAAAAACAATTGACAAAAAGAAAAAAAGGGGAAACTTTTATTAAAACTATTTTTGTTCAACGCAGGCCAAAACAGTGTCGACTTGGGCCACGCACGCCTACGTACTTCTGTGTGTTGAAACAAAAATAGAGGCTCCTAGAAGCAAATGTAGGGAAAGGGTGCGGTGTAGAACATAAGCACAGTGTTGCTACCGCCGTAATCACTTTGAAAAAAAAAAAAAAAAAAAAAAAAAAATAACAAACCGAGATATAAAAACAGGTTTTGTGATTCCGTTGTTATTATTTTGATATTTTCCTCTGCTCGGGTAGAGATATCTTGGTGCATCAGAAAGCCTATTTCTCTCTATTTCTCTATTTTTCTCTTACTCTTATACTCTCACGCTGGATAAAGATTCCCTGAAGAAATCACGAGAGGAAAACCTGAAAGTCACATAAGAAATGCCGTACAGAACCCCTGATGGAATCCTTAAAAAAATCACGATAGGAATGCCGGCTGGTAGCTCTACTGGATTCCCCGAAAGAATAGTGGAAGGAACCCTGGGAGGAATGTAAAAAAATAAACAAGAATAATCTTAGAAGAGACCCTAGCAGGAATCCTGAACTAATACCTAAGAGAATCCAGCAAGATTCCTTGAAGGAATCTTTGAGATAACGATAAAGAGGAATTCATGAACCAATTCTAGCAGTAACCCTTCCTGAAGGAATCCTTCACGAAATTCAGGAAGGGATCTTTTTAAGGAATTCCAGCAGTAATCCCTAGTTATCTCCCAAATGGAGGAGAACGTGCCTCTAGAGCCGACCTATTGAATCCACTGAAGGAATGCCGACTAGAACACTTTAAAGAATGCTTTCAAGATTATCTGTAGCAATCCCGGTAGAAATCCCTGAAGGAATCCCGGGAGGATTTCCAAAATGTATTATGGGAGGCATATCTGGTAGAATCTTGAGAGGAATCCCAGCTGGAAGTTCGACAGGAAACCCTGAAGAAATCACAGAAGATATCTCGGGTGTAATTACTGGAGAAATCCCTGGAATAATCTTACAAGGAATACCAGAATGAATCCCGACGCATATATCTGAAAGAGTTCCACTAGGATTCTCTGAATATATCTTATCAGATTTTTTTTTGAAAAAATGCCAGGAAGAATCTGTGGAGTATTCCCATCAGGAATCACTGAAGAAATGCTGGTTAGAATTTCTGAAAGAATCTTTTTAGGGTTTTCTAAAGCAATCCCGGCGGAAATCCCTGAAGCTATTCCTGAAGGAATGCCGAAGACAATACCCAATGGAATCCTTAGAGGAATTATGGCAGAAGTTCGGACGGGAGCCTATCAAAAGGCGGAAACACGAAAGGCGGAATCACGAAAGGCGGAAACTCAAAAGGCGGAACACCTTAAGAGTGTAACGAAAGGCGGAAAATAACGTGAGGCGTAATTTCAGAAAGGTGGAATCAGTATAAAAAAAATCGTCAGTAGCGCTAACGTCGAATATTCAATCACATTAAAACATGGTTTGGTCAAACAGAAACTGAATCAATAATTTGAATCACGTTGCAAATATGAAGAGGATTGCTTGTTCAAATGACCAGCTGGATAGGAAATACGTCAAACACATACAAATTTTGCAATTTAATCCCGACATGATATGTCTACCAGATGTCGAGTCAAAGTATCCTCTGTGCCCTCAGTTGGAACAATGTTGGGTCGACACTGAGGTAAAGTTGAGTCAATGTCGAGAAGGTGATCAAAATATAACCCGTCGATGTCGAGTTAGCGTTGAATCAAATGTTTCGATTGTCGACTAATACTATATACCAGCAACGGTGTCAGGCTATTCGACTGAAGGTCATTACGCCGAATGGTAATTAGGCCGAATAGTCATAAGGCCGAAAGGTCATGGGGTCTTGCCCTTTAGTCCCAACTAAAGACAAAGCCTGCTTCTCAGCTTGTGTACTATGCACTTCTACAGTTAGTAACTGAGAGCTTCCTCTGCTAATGACCCTAATGCATGTACGAAGGTACATAATGTCCAAGGAAGTCAAGGAAATTTCCATTACGAAAAGTTCCTAGACCAACCGGGAATTGAACCCGTCACCCTCAGCATGATCATGCGGAATATGGGAACTTTTCGATTTAAAAAAAAGATAGTTTCCCTTTTCTTACCGTAGATTACTTTTTACATTTCTATTGCTTTCGTAATTTATGGCAATTACATGTAAATTCGTCTAGATTTCCTTCTCTTCATTAACGCAGTATCTAATGATTTTTATGTTAAAACAACTGATATTTTACCCATGAATTTTTCCTTCTTTTAAACAGAGGCTGTTCTTTCTAGTACCATTTCTACCATAGTTTTGGGCGCTGACACTACTGTATTCAAGTCATATTTATTTCCTTCTTTTGAACATAGGCTATTCTTTCTAGTTTCATTGTTAAAATAGCAATTGACAATAATTGTTATATTGCAATTACTGATGATCATTCAGCCTAGTGATCTTTCGGCCTAATGACCCAGCATCGCTCGCAACACACACGGTACACGGGCTTCTTTCCTAGAGGAAATGTGTCAATTCTGTTCATGGGCACCGGAGATGGCAAGGAAGTGGGTTGACAGTTGGAGGCGTACACTCTGAACTATGCCTTAATAGGCAACCTCTTCTTATAATGTCAATTTCACCAACTGTGGCATGAGTGTTAAAATCACATAAGGCTAATTAAAATTTGGCTGACTTTTTGAACCAGCAGAGCAAACGGCCGGCCGTTTGCTCTGCTGGTTCAAAAAGTCCGCCAAATTTTAATTAGCCTTATGTGATTCTGCCTTTTGTGATTCCGCCTTTCGTGATTATGCCTTTTGTGTCTTACCGCCTTTCAATAATTCCGCCTTTTGTATTTCCGCCTTTCGTGATTCCGCCTTTCGTGTTTCCGCCTAACGTAGGACACCCCCGGCGGAAATCCCTGAAGCTATTCCTGAAGGAATGCCGAAGACAATACCCAATGGAATCCTTAGAGGAATTATGGCAGAAGTTCGGACTGGAAGCTGAACAGGATTCCCTGAAAGAACCGCAGAAGAAATCACAAAAGGAATTACTGAAGAAATCCCTAAAAAAAATTAGGAAGATTTTTTGACGGAATCCCAGAAATTACGGCACGAATACTTAAACAATGTAGAATAACCTGAAGAAATCTCAACAGAATTCTGTATTCATTCATATTCTTTTTTCGGGGGAAATTCGCAGCAGGAATCCCGGATGGAATCTTTGAAAGAATTCTAGCACGAATCCCTGAAGGAATCCCAAAAAAAAAACTAAAACAATCCCTTCAGGATTTTTTTAAGCAATCCCTGCAGAAACCTTTGAAGAGATCTCAGGAGCAATCCCTACAGGAAATCTAGAAGGAATTCCGGGAAGAATCCTGGAAGGATTCTCGATAGGAATGCCTGAAAAAATCCCGGACAAAGCTCCTGAAGATATCTCGAGAAAATCTCATCTCTACTACCCTACTCTCTCCTCTTTACCTTACCGTCCTCTCTGCCCTCTCCTAGTCTTCGTCCAAACCCTCTATTCTATCGTCTTCCCTACCCTCTACCTTAACCCTCTAACCTTCTTTCTACCCTACCCTTCACCCAAAGCCTCTGTCCTACTATCTACCATACCTTCTATCCTACTGTCTACCCTTCCATGTACCCTAACCCTCTATCCTACTCCCTTTACCCTATCCGTCATCCAAAACCTATACCCGATTGTCGACCGAATTGTTTATCGTACCCTCTACCCTACCGTCTACCCTGACTCTCCACCCTACCCTCTACCCTACCCTCTACTCTACCCTCTACTCTACCCTACCTTCTACCCTTTTACTCATTGAACCCCATCGGCAGACACCCTTATTGCATGGTATCATAGCTCAATCCACCATTCCATTGGATTATGGTCCGCTGCGTTAATACCTGATAGAATCTCAAGAAGAGTCTCTAAGCGGATCCTGGAGGATACTTTAAATTCATCCCGAAGGAATGCTAGGAGAAACCTTGGAAGGAATCCCCAGAGGAATTCATGATGAAATCCCTGTAGGATTCTTGGAGAAATCATTAAAAGAATCTCAGAAGAATTAATCTCAAGAGAAAGATCTCTGAGCGAAGTAACTAAAAATTTCCGTACAGATTTAACGATAAAATTTTGGGAGAAATCGCTGAAAGAAAGACGTCAGTAGGAATACCTGGAAAGAATACCGGAAAGAATCCCTTGAAAAATCCCAGAAGGAATCTCGGAAAAAAATCAGAGAAAGAATACATAAAGGAATCCCGGGATGAATCCTTGAAAGAATCCCTGGACGAGTCTCGGCAGAAATTCCGGGAGGATTTAAGGTGAAACTGGACGCATTTCCTCATTTTCCAGATTTTTGATTTTATATTAAACTAGCTGTCCCCGGCAAACTTTGTCTTGCCTACTGCGTTTTTTGACGTTTCAAGTTTGTAGCCAAGACCAAGTCCCCGGTCAAAAAGTATGGAAGATCGATTTTCAAAAACACACTATCTTTCCATGATTTTCGGCTCATAAACCTTCCTTGGGTGAAAACTAACAGAACAAAACAAAGACGACCCAAATCTGACGTTCCGTTCTCAAGTAATGCGTGGTCCCACGTATGCCACTGCATTTTTATATATATAGATAGATAGATAGATAACGAAGCAATATATTCAAAATTGGTTTTCATACACAGTTAGAGGAAGGATCGAGCTATCTCCTGGATTTTTTTTCTGGTGTAAAACTTTTACCAATTATTCAAAAACCATATTTTTTTTCGAAATTTTATTCAAAAATGGTTTACTTAAAAAAGAAAACATTAACCACCTGAATCCTTGATCCTGTGTACGAAATCCGATTTTGAAAATATTGCTTCGTTATTTCAGAACATTGGCTCAGGCGGCACGTTCCCCTTCACTTTGGGGGATTTGTGCTTCGTCATTTAATAAAAAATCAAAAACCAAAAAGTGAGGAAATGCTTCCAGTTTCGCCTTAAGGCCTTAAGGAATCTTGGTAGAATTCTCTGGGAAAATTTTTGAACAATCTCGGAGTAATACCTGGAACAATCTCAAAAGTCCTTACGAATCTCCTGAACGATCCCGGAAGAAACCTCTGAAAGAATCCGGAAGGAATCCCTGAAGCTACCGGATGGAAAATTAATAATTCCGGAAGAAACCCCTGGAGGAATGTCTGAAAGGATCATTGATGGAATAATTGAAAGAATCAGTGGAGGAATCAGGAAGAATCTCGGAAGGACTACTGGGATGATTTCCTGAAGGATGCTTGGAAAAAATCAATGAAGTAATCATTTGAAAAAATCCTGAAGGAATCCCTGATAGATTCCAGGAGAAATCCCAATAGGAATCCCTAAATGAATTTTTGAAGGAATACCTGAAACATTACCAGAAGATATCCCGGGAGAAATCAATAAGGAAATCTCAGAAGTGAATCGATAAGACATTTTTAAGGGAATCCCGGGAAGAGTTCTTGAAAAAATCTCTGAATTAATCTCAGACGGAGTCTCTAAAGAAAACACGTGAAAAATCATTCAAAAAACCCGGGAAAAACCCAAAAGCAATCCTATGAGGAGCCAATGAAGGAATCCCTGAAGGAATTGCAAAGGAATCCGGGGAAAAATCCGAAAGACATCCAAAAATGAATCTCGGGAGGAGATATAATTGAAGAAATCCCTGGAAAAATGTCTAAAGAGAGGATCTCGAAGGCGCTTCACGGGAACCCATGAGGTCTCAAAATCGTTTCAGGGATCTTAACAGCGTTCCAGGAGGGCGTCTCAGGGATTATCCAAGGGGTGTTATGGGCATTTCAAGGAGTTTCAAACGGTACGAAGAGGTCTCAGGGGCGCTTTAAGTGGTCTTGGGGGGTTGTAGGCGGTTTCAGGGGCGTTTCAGGAGTCCCAAGATCCCATGGGTCTTCATGGGCGCTTCAGGAAGGCTAAGGGAGTTTCAGGTGACCCCGGGGGTTTTTCATGTGGTCACAGGTGGTTTTAGAGAATTCCAGGGGTTCCCAGGGGTGCTTTAGGGGTCTCAAAGGCACTTCAGGGGCGCTTCAGGAGGGCTCAGGGAGTTTCAGGTGGTCCCAGTTGTGGTGACCTTTTCTTCATGACCTACAAGGTTTCCCTTCTTCATACATTTCATTCACTTAAACCCAAAATCCATTTGCTACATTCCAACCTAAAGTTAAAAAGAACACTAAACTTACCAAAAGCACCCGCAGAGCGCTAAGTAGCATACATTCAAACTTCCTCATTCATACCAAACCAGAACCAGATCGTTAGTGTAATGAAACAGCGAGCCTGCTTTTAACAGCTGACCATTTAGACTAAATAGACTGAGAACGTGAGTGACTTACTCAATGCAAATATCTAATTTAGGTAGTACATTTTAAGGTAGCTATAAGTATTGGAGAGAACAAACAAAGGTGTAATCAGTCCGATCGACTACGAAGTCGTGTGAATAATGCGTGTCTATTAGTCAGCCCGAAGGATCCACGCGACCCGCTGACAGTGGGTATCAGGTGGATTTCAGGGATCTTAGGAGCGTTTCAGGGGGTCTCAGGGACGTTTCAAGAGATCTTAGGGGCACTTCAGTGGTTTTCAGGGACTCTTCAGGAGTCCTAGGGGATCTCGGAGGGTTCTTAAAAGCTCTTCAGGAGGGCCCATGGAGTTTCAGGGGGTTTCTCAGGCGCGTTTCAGGAGGTCTCAAGGGATTTCATTGAGTACATGGAGGTCTCAGGGTATACCAGGAGGTAATTTCAGGGAGTTTCAAAGGGTGTCAGGAGATATCAGGGGCACTTCAAGGGGTTCCGTGGGCGTTCCAGGTAACATCAGGGACGTTATAGGAGGGTCTACTGGGTTTTGGGAGGTCACCTAGGGGTTTTAAGAGGCTTCAATGGCGTTTCAAGGGGTCTCAGGGGCGTTTTAGAAGATTTCAGGGAAGTTTCAGGGGTTTGCAGGGGATTTCAGGGTGTACCTGGAGGTCTCAGTGGCGTTTCAGGGAGATTCAAGGGGTTTCATCTGCCCATGCAACCCCAATTGAATCACTTCTGAAACGGTATCAAACGTCCCGGGAACGTCTCGAAACGTCCTTAAAACGTTCCTGGAACCCTTTGGGAACCCCCGAAACTCTCTGAAACGCGTCTGACATGTCATGAAATGCCCTTAAAAGGCTCTTGAGGGCCCCATGAATCGCTCCCAAAACCTCCTAAAACGCTCCTGAAACCCCCATGATACTATTGAAATGCACCTGAAATCCCCATAACCCCTTTGAAATATCCTTGAGCACCTTTTAAAAGCTTCTGAGAGTCCCTGTACCCCTTTGAAATCCCCTGTTGTCTCTGTATCCCCTGATATCCCTTGTTGAAACTACCTCAGGCTCCTGAAATACCTCTAAAAAGTTCTTAAAAACCCTTGAAACGCCCCTGAAATTCCTTGAAACACCCCTGATACCTCCATAATCCCATTGAAATGCCCTTGAAATCCCCGTAATCAATTCGAGATGCCCCTGAAAATCTTTGGAACGCTTTCAAAAGGCACCAAAACCTCCATGAAACGCCCCTGAAATGCTATCAAGTACCCCTGTAAATTTCGGAACGCCCTTCAAACGTTCCTGAAGTCCCTTGAAACTATCTGGAATGCTTCTGAGAAGCCTTGAAACGCCCCTGAAACCACCTGTAACGCCCGTTGAGCGCTCCTGAATTTCCCTGAAATGCCTTTACAACCCCTTAAAACATCCCTGCAACCCCCATATACTATTAAAACACACATGAAATACCCGTAATCCTATGAAACGCCAACCTGTCGGAGCACTTTTAACAGGCTCTCGAAATCCCCTGAAACGCATCTGAAGCCTCTTATTCTTCAATCACTCAACCTAATTTACAGCTCTATTGTCCACTAGGGCACACACTGGGGCAGAACTGAAAATACATGAAAAAAACCTCTAGCTTGTCGAGATGTCGAGATACTCATTTGGTGTCTTCGGAGAAAATATTTCTATGGACATGGTTGATAATCTGAGCGGTAGTCAATTTTTCTTACGTTATTCGCATATATTCTGACAAAGTTTGCAGAAGACGTCAAATTTCCAAAGCCTACTATTCTTGAGATATTGACCGATTTATAAAATACTTACCTAAAATCGATTTTTTTCATTAAAATACGTTTTTAAACATATTTAATGTCCGTTTTCGAGTTATAATAATGAAAAATACTAAAATAAAACATATATCGAGGAAATTAGTTGGAAAACATAAAATATGCATTGATTTTATATAGAAAGTTCCCGAAAATCCCGAAAATTTATATAGGACGTTCTTGCAGTCGGGCAAGTCCGGGCAAGTTTTTTCATTGGCAATCACCTAAAAAGTACATTAGCTTTCATGTAAAAAAAATTTTCACAGACATGATATTTAATGATTTTTTCTAAATTGAGTTCAAAGTTTACTGTTTTGGGTAAATTAGTACAAAATTTATGTTTATAAAATACTACGTTTTAAGATACCAAGTGAACCATAAAAAGTATAGATACAGTTTGTCATAGATTTAGTTGTTTCTAATCTCCAAACAAATTGTAAAACACAAAAATGTCCCAAATGCCGCCAATAAAAGCATGCCTTGATTTTATCATTCGTTAATGATTTATTCACACGTAATGTATTTGCGTGATGATTCAACGACTGTTTTACAACACATCCACATTTTAAAGAGATCTAGACATATGTTTGCTTCCTGTGATGGCCACTGATTTGAAAGACAGCTTAATAATAGAGGAATCAAATAACAAAGAATAGTTCTTTACTGGTATATTTCTGATGAATTGTTATTATTTTTGCTTAGTACGCAAAATATTTAAATATTTAGTATGTACGACTAGGTTAATTGAAAAGCTTTTCTACATTTTTTACTCACATGCTTTTGAGTTTTTAGATCATTGAATACATTTATTTATGCTTATAACTCTCACATTTTTTTAATATCTCTATTAAAAAAGATAATAATCATACAATCAAAAAATATTCATGATATATGGCTGTATAACGCATTGACGAATGATAAAACCAAAGCATACTTTCATTGGCGTTTGGGACATTTTTGCGTTTTACAATTTGTTTGGAGATTAGAAACAACTAAACCTGTGACTGAATTGCATCTATGCTTTTCATGGTTGACTTGGCATCTTAAAACGAAGTATTTTATGAGCATAAATTTTGTATTAATTTACCCAAAACAGTAAACTTTGAACTCAATTTAGAAAAAATCATTAAATATCATGTCTGTGAAATTTTTTTACATGAAAGCTAATGTATTTTTTATGTGATTGCCGATGAAAAAACTTGCCCGAACTTGCCCGACTGCAAGAACGTCCTATATAAATTTTGCGTGATATTCGGGAACTTTCTATATAAAATCAATGCATTATTTATTTTTTTCAACTAATTTCCTCAATATATGTTTTATTTTAGTATTTTTCATTATTATAACTCGAAAACGGACATTAAATTTGTTGAAAAACGAATTTTAATGAAAAAATCGATTTTATGTAGGTATTTTATAAATCGGTCAATATCTCAAGAATAGTAGGCTTTGAAAATTTGATGTCTTCTGCAAACTTTGTCGGCATAAATAGCCGCACAACTTTGCCGAAGACACCATATCGCTAAAATGCAATTTGGCCAAAATGGCTTATAGGACTTTTATGCGAATAACGTTAGAAAAATTGACTATCGCTCAGAATATCGACCATGTCCATAGAAATATTTTCTCTGAAGACACCAAATGAGTATCTCGACATGTCGACGAGCTAGAGGTTTTTTCCATGTATTTTCAATCCTGCCCCAGTGTGGGGCACTGCGTGAGCGATTCCAATTGGAAGCAACTTTGTACAGCGCCTAAATGTATTCTATTTCTAATTGTACTACATCGAACTGGCGGCCGTCGCGCGGCTTTCACTTTCTGCCCTATCGTGGAAGAATGATGAGCACAAGGAAGTTGATGTGTGACTGTTGGTTGTTCCTGCTTCCAGTACGATTGGGGGTTCATTATGGGTTGCCGTTTGCCGATGTCCAAGTATATGGGTCCATTTGAGCCATGGTGTCAGAAGAGGGTCAGTGTCAA
Organism: Aedes albopictus; assembly: GCF_035046485.1. Taxonomy (NCBI): domain Eukaryota; kingdom Metazoa; phylum Arthropoda; class Insecta; order Diptera; family Culicidae; genus Aedes; species Aedes albopictus. Next base: position 315,118,525 of record NC_085136.1, on the reverse strand, counting down.
CTGCTCTCAGGGGGAAAGAGCAACTGACGAAAATGCCGGGGCTGGGATCGAACCCATGACCATCTGCTTATGAAGCAAACGTGTAGCCACTACGGGATGCTATCATAAGGCTGAATTTCAAAAGGCTGAATGGACAAAAGGCTGAACCAAAAGGCTGAAAGTAACATAAGGCTGAATTTCAAAAGGCTGAATGCACAAAAGGCTGAAATTGCAAAAATGCAGGAAATGAGTTATAGTACTTCTCCTTCCTTTTTTTTCTGGCGTAACGTCCCAACTGAGACAAAGCCTGCTTTCAGCTTCTATACGCATTTCAACAGGTTTTAATTGAAAGCCTTCTCTGCCAATGACCACTTTGCATTTGTATATCGTGCGACAGGTAGGAAGATATTTACTTTATGCCCGCGGTTGTTAAGGAATTTTCCATTACAAAAAGTTTCTGTCCTGAGGGAGAATCGAACCCGTCACCCTCAGCATGACTACCCGTTCGCTAACCAGATCGACTACATATATGAGTCCTAGTCATAGAATATGCTTAGTGAAGAGGCCAATGATGCATACCAACTAACACAAAAAATTACTGATGGTATTTCAATTGGAGATTTTTCCTTGTTTGAGCATGAGCTATTCTTTCGAGTCATGCTGTTATGGAGATTGGTTGCCATTGCAGCTGCCAACAATGTGATAACAGATTTTTCCTTCCTTTAAATATATACTATTCTTTGGAGAAATACTGTCATAGTTATGTAGGCGATCAATAATGCATACTTTAGCGCGGAAAAACAGTCCTAACGCTTTCCGATTTCGAACATAGTAACGGAAGCATGTTCGTCCAATGAACCAGTGAGCGGTAGTGTGCGTCAAATGACAAACTCAAGCAAAACCAATGCAAGTGGTCGGCTAACTAGCAAATTTTCATAAAGATCATTATATTAGTGTACGCCAGGGGTTTTCAGACCTTTTGGTTCACGGTGCACTTTTTGGAAATAAGTCTCTACGCGGTGCACCTGGTTATTATTGTCCAAAGACTAAAAGAGTGCAATATCGAATTTGTTAAAAAAAAAGTTGTATTTTTCAAGTGCATGTACTCCTTTTTGAAATAGTTTTTTCCCACACACATGTGATTAATATATTGACTTGCATTTTGTTCTTATAACATGTCAGAGTTTCGTTCGATTGACACAGTTGTCCGACATAGATTTTTTTCTTGCTGTGGATATTTTTTCTGGACATTTTCGTGCGATGTCCTTGCCACATTGAAAAGTTTTTGTCAGGTTCTTAGAACCTCGACGTACTCCTGCTTGGCCTCTGTTTGATTACTTTTGTTTTTCAATAATATTACTGGATTTCTGAAGAAAACTATGCCAAAAACCCCTTGAAATCTATGGCATCTTTACTATTAGAACTTTTACATATTTCTGACAAGGTATTTGGTAAATTTTTTCACGACTTTCTGGCCAAATAATGAGATACGAAGAAGATTCATTTGGAATAATTTACACATTTTTAATAGAATTCCTGGAAAACTGATTGAAATCATTAATAGATCTTTTCTCAGGCCTTATGCAATACCGTCTAACCCCGTTGGTTTGACCGCCTCTAATCTGAATACTTTATAATTTGACACCCGGTACTCTGCACATCGTTCAAATGGTTCAAACGTCATTCTGCTCATGAAACGGGGTGAAACGAAACGCTGTGAATAAATCAAAACAGCATAAAAAAGGTTATCAGCAAAATGTTTTTCAATTCCCTCAGGACTACCAGAAGTTCAAATTACCGAGGGTGGACGGTACTACTAGTTAGATTACTTCCAAGATTTTTAGCGAAATTCTTGAAGATACATTCTTTGTAGAATATTTGATGCTGTGGCATTGAAAGCAGAATTTTGAAATGAAGGCAGAATTTTGGAACCGCCGTGGTGCACTTGTCAATGCCTTGTGGTGCACCAAGTGCACCGCGGTGCACGATCTGAAAACCCCTGGTGTACGCTATGATTAATTAGAGTGTTATGTCTGTTTGTCTGTGATGTTAGTGTTGCCTTTAGGCCCGCATGACTGCCTTTAAGCTCGCCGTTTGAGAACTAGTCGAATCATTATTTCAGCCTTTTGACATTTTCAGCCTTTTGTGATTCAGCCTTTCGTAATTCAGCCTTTTGTTATTTCAGCCTTTCGTGTTTCAGCCTTTTGTACGTAACCCGATAAAAGGTGGATTGAGAAGAGATGAGCATATGGAACAAGGCGTTTGTTGCAATAATCAATAGAAAAATTAAATTTCATAGCATAATCACTAACAAACAGGCGTAACACTCTATTTTTTCCATCGTACACCGCACCGTTTTAATGGTCAATTTTATGCACTGGAACCTACTGAAACCTCATTTAAAGAAGGAATTTTTAATGAGGAATCTTAGTTTGCAAGAAAAGGTCTTGCTCCTGGGTATTTGAGATGATGTCAAGGGAGTTTCCAGGAAGTTCCCAGAGAGCCTAAAAAAGGTGGTTCCAAGAGGCTTCAGATGCTGGGGCCCGTGGCGTAGTGGCTGGGTTACGTACAAAAGGCTGAAACACGAAAGGCCCCAGCCACGGGCCCCAGCATCTGAAGCCTCTTGGAACCACCTTTTTTAGGCTCTCTGGGAACTTCCTGGAAACTCCCTTGACATCATCTCAAATACCCAGGAGCAAGACCTTTTCTTGCAAACTAAGATTCCTCATTAAAAATTCCTTCTTTAAATGAGGTTTCAGTAGGTTCCAGTGCATAAAATTGACCATTAAAACGGTGCGGTGTACGATGGAAAAAATAGAGTGTTACGTCTGTTTGTTAGTGATTATGCTATGAAATTTAATTTTTCTATTGATTATTGCAACAAACGCCTTGTTCCATATGCTCATCTCTTCTCAATCCACCTTTTATCTTAAAACTTCCTTGCATTCGCTGCCAGCTAGCTGATCAATTATGAACTTTGAAAGGAAATGTCATGCATGTTAATGAAAGCCGTATTTTCTCGTTTCATTGCTTCATATCGCCACGCCATGTACGTTCGATTCGATTCTAATCCGTCCTGACGCCATACCGGGTGCAGCCCTGCAAACCGAGCACCAGAAGCTGCAGGCCACCGTCAAAGAACGGCACTCGACTGAATCGCGTCTCGGCACCGACCTGGAACGAGCCATGCGGGAGAAAGCCGAGCTTGAGGTGCTTCTGGATCAGGCCAACGCTTTGGCCCGGCAGCACATGAGCCGGGAGAACCAGGCTCTAATCAAAGTGCAGGAAGCCCTGCAGATTGCCGATACGGCCATCGAGGAGAAAAACTCGGTTGCGGCGCGGGAGAGGGGAGTCCGGGATGAGTGCGATTTTCTCGCTACCACCATAGGGCAAGTGATGGAGCAAGCGGCCCAGAAGGTGGAACAGGAAATGAACGCTCTTCGAGTGGGGTACGAAAATAGGATTAGCGCCCTGGAGCGACAGCTGGAGCAGATGAAAAGTTCACTGGAGCAGCAGCGAGACAAAACCAGTCAGTCCGAAAGCCGGGCGCGGGCCTTGGAGGACAAGTTCAAGGGTTTGATTGTGACGAACCAGAATCTGGATGCGGATCTTCATGCTGCTTCCAAACTGATAGTGAGTATGTGGGATTATGACTGTGTGTGCTTTGTACGGGAGGGTAGTCAACCGTAGGACAATGTGTTGTATAATATTTGGTCATACCACGTCACTGAAAAACGTAAGGCTAAACTCTCAGAAGCCTGAATACATAAGGTTGAGCATCGAAAGAATGAAAATATCAGACGACTGAAATGACATGAAGCTGAAATGGTGGGATCAAACATTTCTTACTGTAGACTACCTTTCCTTACACATTCCGACGACTTTTCAATTCCTGAATTCCGACACCGCCCCAATACAAAAATTCAATTTAATTAGCGAAAGCGCGGAACAGTGAAAAGCTTTCAAAAACTTCAACGTGACGTTACAGCCCATCACAGTCAGCCGTCTTTTACGACGGCGACGACGACGAAAGCCGTTCTTCGTCGCACTTTTATCCACAGACAGTACACATAGGTACCTATAGAAACTCGTTGTTTTCATTGCAGATTGAGATGGAATTGAAATTGGAAGCCTTCCAGAAGACGATGACGAAGGAGCGCGAAATCAGCAAGTAAGATACTCGGATTTGATAGTGGCTTTGTTGTATTTTTTTTTCTTTCACTCTTCGAATTTGCTGTAGGGGCTTTTTCGTCTCCATCGGGATGGTAAATAGTTTTTCCGGTTGAATTCCCATTCAATTTATTTCGTTTCTTTGGGAGGATATGGGTTACACGTGCATGGCTTAAAATGATGGCGAGAGCGACTGGATTATAGATGGATTTCTGTGATCATGAATTTCGCACGATGCGTGGAATCGAATCTCTTGTATTTACCATAAAATTTTACAACAATCGCTCTCGGGATTTTCCTCCCCTTTCAGACTTTGGGGCACACAACATTTTAAAAATTTGTATGGACTGCAGACTTTGGCAAGCCCCTCCTCCCTCCTCTAAAGTCTATGTCACGGGTTCCCAACCGGTGGTCCGCGGTTCCCTTGGGGGGCCGCGAAGCCAGTCCAGGGGGCCGCGATGTTACCAAAAAAATTGTTCAATTTTTATTCAATTTTGTGCAAATTATACTAATTTTTAATTTTGTATACCGCCACCCCCAAAAGCCACAATTTGAGGAACAATTCTTCAGTATTGCGCGCAAACCCCAAAATTTTATTCCCACCTTTGAGTTACCGCACCGAAAACCCAGCGCCAGATTCGGCGACAAAGAAACATGACAGCAGTCGCCGGACAGCTGGCAATCCTGATATTTGACGGCGGCCGCCCGTTAGTTATGGGAGTGGATTGTTGTCATGCAATTAGAGCTTTTCGCAGAAAATGCATGTGTATTAAGTTATTGTCGACGCATTTTTTGCTGTGTTAGTGTTAATTTCATCGATTTGCTGTATCGTGTAAGCTTTCGCTGGGAGCAAACGTCAAGTTGCTCAGCGAAGCATTGAAAATTTTCAGTGAAAAAAGCAATATAAAACGCCTTCAGAGACAAAAAAAATTTCGGCTGCGTCGCTATTTTTCAGCTACAACTCAAATTGAATGTACGTGACTTCATTGTTTGCGAAATATGAGTATCGAATAAAAAAGAAGAGGTTTTTATGGCGGCTACGTCACTGTACCCTAAAACTCGGTTTAGTTAATTTAATTCATATTTTTTCTAAACATTTTCAGCGGGCCCCCGATGTTTTGACAACTTTCAAAGGGGGTCGCCACCTCAAAAAGGTTGGGAACCCCTGGTCTATGTAGTTTATGGAGGAGTCCTATGTCAAATACACTGGAACTGCTTTTGATGCCATTGGCTGGGGATTCATTTAATTTATTTAGTTAACATCAAATTCATGATAATACTGAATCAACAATTTGCCGCCATAATACTCGATTTGCAGCTGCAGCTCTCCAACGTCGGTCACGCTCCACGTGGTCCGCCCATCGTGCTCTCTGCAATCCACGCCTTCTTGTACCAACCGGATGGTTGGCAAACACCAACTTTTCAGGGTCGTTGTCCGGCATTCTTGCAACATGCCCTGCCCACCGTATCCCCTGTCTTGTCCTGTCTTGCTCAGTCCCATCTACCAGCATGTACTTTGTCTTAGCCGCATTCACCACCAGTCCGACCTTTGCTGCTTCACGTTTCAGGCGGGTGTACAGTTCTGCCACCGTTCCAAATGTTCTAGCAATAATATCCATGTCATCCGCAAAATAGACAAATTGGCCGGATTTCGTGAAGATCGTACCCCGGCTGTTGAGTCCGAATCGTCGCATAACACCTTCCGAATCGTTCCATAACACCTTGTCGTAGTCCCCGTCGAAATTTGAATGAACTGGATATTCCACCCCAAATCCTTACGCTGTTCTGCACACCGTCCATCGTTGTTCTCCCAGACTGATAGGTAAGCTTCCCGGGAAATCTGTTCTCATCCATAATTTTCCATAGCTCTGTGCGGTCGATACTGTCGTATGCCGCCTTGAAGTCGATTAACAGGTGGTGCGTTGGGTCGACCGGCCGTCGATGAAACCGGCTTGGTAACTTCCCACGAACTCACTTACTTTAGGTGAAAGACGACGGAAGATGATCTGGGATAGCACTTTGTAGGCGGAATTCAAAATGGTGATCACTCGAAAGTTCTCACACATCAACTTGTCGCCTTTCTTGTGGATAGGACAAATTATCCCTTCCTTCCACTGCTGTTCAGTTTCCCAGATCTTGACTACTAACTGGTGCAAACAGGTGGCCAACTTTTCCGGGTCCATCTTGATGAGTTCAGCTGCGATACCATCCTTACCAGCCGTTGTTGTTGTTTTTGAGCTGGTGGATGTCATCCTTAACTTCCCTCAGCGTGGGAGTTGGCTCGTTCCCGTCCTCTGCAGCACCAACATAGCCATTTCCTAAGCTGCTTTGATTTCTCGTGCCTACATTCTCTTCGTCATTCAGGTGCTCGTCGAAGTGCTGCTTCCACCTTTCGATCACCTCACGTTTGTCCGTTAGGAGGCTCCCGTCCTTATCCCTGCAGATTTTGGCTTGCGGCACGTAGCCTTTGCGGAATGCGTTGAGCTTCTGGAAGAACTTACGTGTTTCTTGTGAACGGCACAGCAGTTCCATTTCCTCGCACTCCGCTTCTTCCAGGCGGCGCTTTTTCTCCCGTAAGAGACTGGTCTGATGTTTCCGCTTCTGTCTGTATCGCTCCACATTCTGTCGGGTTTATATGCTGCAGCATTCCCCCCCGCGCTGCGTCCTTCTCCTGCAGAACCGCTCTGCACTCCTCGTCGAACCAATCGTTTCGTTGACTTCGTTCTACGTAACCGATACCCGAGCAGAAGAAAATAACAAGTGAATAACATATCAAGGTATTTATCTTAAATACTACCATACCTTGATATGTCCTTCATTAAGTGGTAATAAGAGGCAAAATACCAAAAACGAATACCAAAATTTTGTATAAATAACACCTACAAAATAACAAGTCTTGTTATTTCGATAATGAATGCATACCTAAAATTTCAAGTACTGTATTTGTTATTCCAAAGTTATTGAATAACAAACTAATAACATTTCTTGTTATCAAATGTTTCATTTCTTCGATGACTTCATGTTGTAATAGCAAATCTTGTTCTTCGGTTATTTTCACTGCTGAACCAACAAATACTACATCAATACCAAATTCTGCTCAAATACCTCCAACTGTTATTGTGATGTTCTCATAACATTTCGTAGAATAACGCAGTAATAACAATTTGATGTATTAGAGCACATGTTGCTCTTCACATGGTATTTGTAAGGTATGCCCTTCTGCTCGGGTAGTGCTCTCAGCTGCGATGTTGATGGCTGCTTTGACTGTACTCCAGCAGTCCTCTAGAGGGGCCACTTCGAGCATACCATCGCGAGGCCCCTCTAGAGGTACTTGTCCGGCAACGCTGCCTGGAGATTCTGCGTGTCTGCAGTGGCGACATCCGGTTGCCTCAGTCGCTCTAGAACGTACCGGGGCGGCGGCCGGTACGGAACATTATTGTTAATAACGAAGAGTTTTGGGCGCAGTTTAACCATCACCAGGTAGTGATCAGAGTCGATGTTTGCACCACGATAGGTCCTGACGTCGATAATGTCGGAGAAGTGCCGTCCATCAATCAGAACATGGTCGATTTGCGATTACATTTGGCTGGGGGTGTAAAAATTAAAAAAAGAGCATAGAAAAAAGACATTTTGTATATTAGTTAGGTCAGGGCTTTAATTAGATCTAGCATAAAGTCCTTGATAAAATCAAGATCGCGCGAACAGATGCTGTTCCTGGGCATTCCAAATGGGACCAAGAGGTTTCGATGAAGTTCTTAAAGAGTTCTTATAAGGGAGAGGGCTTCACGGGCCTTTCAGGAGGTACGGTCCTGAAGTATTAAGAGCGCTCCGGCAGTTTTCGTGGGTGTTTAAATGGGATTACGGGAATTTCAATGGCGTTTCAAAAGTATAACGGGGATTTCATGGACGTTTCAAAGCGTTCTAAGGGCGACACCCTGATAAAAAATATCATAAAAATACGATAAATTTTATTGTTACAACATCATTTTTTCGACAATTATTCACCATTAAAAATATTGTAATTGACACAGCACATTCACCATCACCCTTATTGTGCTATACCATTCGGCGAATGGTAAATGGCACTTTTACAATAAAAAATGGTGGTTGTTATGTATCTTAACCATAAAATTTTGAGAAAATTTTCATACATTTTTCCGCGAAAAACAATAGAATGTATTGTGTTTTTATGAGACATTTTTAGGGCAATTTTCAAAAGAATACAATATATCCTAATGTTTTTTCATTGTTCTAACAATACAAATACAATTAATTGAATGGCATCATATGAATCGTTGTTACAATAAAATTACAATAGTATTTGTTGTTATTTGTAAGAAGTTTTCGCTTTTGAAAATCCATAGAATTTATATTTCCCGGTAACATTTATATCCAGCATTTACGAGCACTAACGGCCGCCAGAATTGTATGCATATTTTATGATAAAAATCAAACACTCTGATATCTGTCTGGTATGTATTGCTTGGCAGCTGTTGATAAAATCTATCATCAATACTTTCAAATAACTGCCAAATATCACAAGTCAGACCTCAGGTCATATGATCCATACCATAAATCGTTCACAATTCATGTGGCCATTAGTACCTGTAATTCAAGATTGTTGTAAAAAGATAGGTTGTCTGAGTTGGTAATTTTATAGGCGAGGGACGCGCGGGGGAGGGTGGTAGGGAAGGTAAGTTGTTGCTGTTGTTTGTTGTTGTTGCTTGGTGTTGTTTGTTGTTGTTGGAGTTGTTCGGTGTTGTTTAGTGTTGGTTGGTGGTGTTTTGGTGACGTTTGGTGTTGTTTTGGTATTGTTTGGTGTTGTTTGGCGTTTTTTTGGTGTTGTTTGGTGTTGTTTGGTGTTGTTTTGGTGTTGCAACCCGGCAACGCCAACAATATCACAACGTGAAAAGTGCCACAACACCACAACACCGCAACCCAACAACGGGCAACGTTGTGTTGCAACAACAAAAAAATCTAAGATGGCCGCCATGCAACATTGGCGATCTGGATAACCTATCTTCTTTAACTTACCTTGCCTGTAAATGCTGGAGAAAATTGTTACCGAGAAATATGAATTCTATGGTTTTTCAAAGGCGAAATCTGTTTACATAACAACAAATATTATCGCATGTTTATTTTAACATCGGTTCAATTGACCCCATTAAACTAATTGTTTTTGTATTGTTATCAATGGTAGTTTACTATTTACAAGATTCCTTTAATTTATTTGGAAACAATAGAAAAATCATTGTTCATCTTCATCCCGTGTCGTAACGTCCTCACTTGGATAAAACCTGCTTTTCAGCTACTTAGTTTTCTATAAGTACTTCTTCAGTTATTAATTGAGAGTTTCCTCTGCCAACACGGTTTGACGTGTGTCAGTCGTTCCAGCTTTACCAAATAACATTCGATAACCAAAACAACTACTGTATCAAATTTAAAACGAAAACTAAAAAAAATAATTTGTCAAGTGGTTTTGTATGTGATTATACAGAATAGAATAACATGATCCAAGCCTCGATCCAATCAACAATAATATTTATTGTTATTTATTTGTTACGAATTGTTTTCAAGTGTTATTGATAAATAATCTCTCTTTTAATAAAAAAAAATCCATGAGAACTTTGCAAACACTTTTCCAACTGTATAAAAACGACTTAAAATTATTTTTACTGGTACATAGTCACTTTAAATTATTTAAGAACTATAGAAAAACAATCGAATCAATGGATCACTAAAATAACTAAAACGGCCGCTATGAAATGAACAGGTAGCGCCACCGTAGCCTTGTGTGTTTGACGTAACTCGACTGCTGTCACTGTGTGAACGTCCATATACGGTGGCGCTTTTGTTTTGATGCGGTGAGTAGCGGAAGAGTCGGCTTCAATGTTCCATTAGTCACTAATAAAACTAATGTTCACTTATTGTACGAACTATATGGGCTTGATTTCTATTGTAAAACGTAACAATATATCTACTGCGTGTTTTAATGTGAACAATAAAACCAGTCATATGTTAATAATATTTACCATGTAACGAATGGTAATTTTTTATCCGGGCAGGCTTGTCCGCACTGAGCGCATGAAAATTTTGCTCTTTGAATTTACACCATCAAGCACATAAAAAGGGGCGATTTAGAGGGAGGCGATTTAGAGGGCGATTTAGAGGGAGGGGAGGTTCGGGAGCCTTTCAGGGGCGCTACAAAGGGTTTCAGGAGCGTTTCAAGACATTTCAGAGAGTTTCCGGGGGTTTTCAAGAATATGTTAAGGGCGAGAGGGTTTAGGGGCGTTTATAACATTTCAGGGGCGCTACAAGGAGTTTTCGGGTGCGTTCATGGCATTTCAGGGACGTTTCAAGGGGTTTCGAGGATTTTTCTAGAGAGATCTCAGGAGTTTTAGGGCGTTCATGTATATTTCAATGGAATTTCGGGGATTTCCGCATCGTTTCAATAGTATGATGTGCCCAATGGAACCTCTTGAAACCCCCTGAAATCCTGAACAGCTAAAACACCCATGATACCACATGAGCCCCTAGGAACTCCATTGAAATTCAATGGAACGTCCTGAAACCGCCTAGGACCCCCTGAAACGCCTCTGAGACCGCCTAAAATGCTCCTGAAACGCCCCTCGTGAAACCCCTGAAATCCCCTGAAAGCCTCTGAGACTCCCTGAAATGAACGCTCATGGTGCCCTCTGAAACATCCAGGTACTTCACTGCCGTTCTTCTGTAAAATTACAATATTGAAACGATTTTAGTCATTATTCATCAAACTCTGAATCATTCGCTATGTTTTCTTCCATAGATGCGAGATTATCACCAGATCTTGCATCCGAAGGTAGTAGACATACCAGAGTGTTATTATTTCACCAAATATATACCAAAAGACGTCGAAATTCGCAATGGTGCTTACATCACTTTGCAGATTACGACAGTCCAGGTGAAGTGGTTTGGATTCCCTTAAACGCCCTTGAGACCTTCTGAGACTCCTTTAAGTGCCTTAGGGACCCCATGGAGCCCCCTTGAAAACTCATGAGACCCCAATAAAACCCTGAAACGCCCCTGGGACATCCAAGTACCATCCTGAAACGCCCCTGGATCCCAGCCGAAAGCCCCTGGAACCTAGGACACCACTAAGATCTCTTGAAGCACTCCAGAGGTCTCATGATACCCCCTGAAACTCCCATGGGCCCCATTGAACGCCCATGAGACCCCTCAGACTCCTTGGTACCCCCAGAGATCTCCTGAAATGTCTTTGAGCCCTCTGGATCTCCCCTAAAACTTCCGTGAGACCTCTGGAACGCCTCTGAGACCGCCTGAGACACCATGAAGCGCCTCACAGGTCTCCTAGATCCTCCTGAAATGCCTATGGAGTGCCTTTTGGACTGTCTTGAGTCCCAGAGAACCCATAAGATGCCCCTAGTACCCATTAAAACCCCTTAGAACTCCCTGTAACGCCCCTCCCAAGTAACAATCAGCATGCCTTGAAGGTTTATTCATGTTTTATCCTGGTTTTGTACGAGCATGTGAAAAAGCTAGTTGTTCTATATTAGTTTTATGTGGTAGTTTTTTACTTTGCACCTTTGGCATTCCATAAAACTATCATATAACTTCTGCTATAAACATCTTCAGTTAAAGACTAGCAATAAGTAGTCATGGATTAGTTTTATCACTTATTATATACCATTTCAATAAAACTTTCAATTGCGGTTGTTGTCGGAGAGATTTTTTTTTGTAAACAAATACATAAAACTGTGAGGCAATGCATAAAACCAACAAAAGATTTCGTGGCCGTAACATAAACCAAAAAAATGCTGTGATAAAACCGCTAGTTCTGTCATGAGCTCAGATATGACCACCTCAGGAGGGTTAGTCCTATTGGAGGAATCATCAGGAACACAGAGTTTAATCAGAAAAATATGACGCCTAGCCGGGATAATTTATGTTAATACAGAAAAATCACTACTAAATATTATGATTTTACGTACAGCTTGAGATCAAACTTAACGATTCAACATGTTTCCGTCATGCTTATTTTCAGAAAAATTTCATAATGTCTTTGAAACTCCGCTATGTTGAAAAACCCAATTCCATCGAGTAAATGAAATGCATTTAACTTCCAATTAATGCACAGTTTGTGTGGTGCACTTTTTTTGTTATTATCACAGTCACATTCACCACAAATTTCCCGTGGCATGTCTCCTAACACGTATTAAATAGGAAAACAAATCTGAACTCCGGATCGACATCTCTCCAATTGATGGCTGTATAAAAAAACCAAGCATAATTTGTTCTGAAGATTGAACATTAGTGATAAATAAACAAAACAAATGTTTGAAAAGTCAGAAGATGGTTTTATTTAGAAGGTTGTATCGGGGATACGTTTAAACTATGATACAACCCGAAATCCTAAGCCGGTTTGCATACGAAAGCCCTGTAGATCGTAATCAGACTGGGCCAACTAGCCAGAACGTGGGCTTATGTAGGCATATTAGAATTCGAGATGACTTTAAAGTCGGCATCAATGGTTTTATGTTTAGGGTTTTTGAATCGCTAAATAACTTCGATAAAATCAAAATTGTTACTTGAGCTGTAACCTTCCTTTACTCTCCCTTATAAAAGCACTGACCACCGGTGCCATAGTTACTGTCATTATTACAGTTTCGTATACACATTATTGGTTCTGAATAGCTCTTCTTCTTGTTATACTGGTTCTCTACTGAATACTATCTTCACCTGCATTGCTCCTGGTATTCTTGCGACGTGACCAGCCCAACCTGCCATGTTTTATTAGCGGGGACAATATTCTGTTCTCGGTATAGCTCAAAAACCCCTTTCTCTCTCTGACCCGCGAATGCAAGGGCCAAAATTTGGGAAGACTCCGTCACTTTTATCTCCACAGGCTCTGCTGCTGCTGCAGTTACCATGAGTTAATCATGGTTCTGCCTAAGGTCCTCGCTGATGTTGAATTCTTAACTGGCGGTCTTTTCCGTCAATTTTTCCGTGGAATCATGGAGTAGGAACAAACAAACAGACGCAGCACTAGCACGATTCCCTTCGACAACGTTTTTAACGATTGTTTTGAATTTTATTGGTGGACAGTTTGACTCGTACAACAACGTCACCAGATGGTGGTAGTGTAAACTGAGCGATTGGTTTTCGAGAAAATTGTTGTTGATGTTATGTCTGATTATGTGTGCCAGAGTTACTTCCAGATCGTCTGTCTACTTATCATTTTGCAGCTCTCTTTGATAGTTATCACAATTACAGTTTGCGCTATTTTTGTTGTAAATCTTGTTTTAGTTTCTTGTTGCATTGTTTCTATTCTATATCTAGTTTTGATTAGTGGAAGATCATAGTGGGGCCCTTTATTAATCATTAAATATCTTCGTTCCTTTTTTTATCTCTCCCTTTTCAATTCCTACAGAACCAGCCAGGCCCGGGAGCAGGACCTGAACCGGCTGCTGCAAACAAACGAACAGCTCAAGCATCGCTGGAAGAGCGAAATGCTGACACTGACCGATGGATTGCACCGGAAACTGGAAGCTCTCCGGCGGGAAAATTGCATGCTCAAGGCGGAAAACAATCAATTAAAGGATCAGCTACTGGGAACTACGGCGACGTCGACGATGGAGCTGGTGGGATCACCACCGGCACCAACAGATCCAACCGAGTTTGTACTGAGGACATCCAAGCTGCCACCGACGCTGGCGCCGCCCCTTAGCTCGACGGGTGCAGGTGGTTCCGGTGCAAGGGGCGGTGGGGTCAATTGATTCCAAAGGAATTGCATCATCATCATCATCAGCATCGTCATCGTCATCAGCAATCACTATCGGTAGAGTAGTTGTGGCGATGCACGTTTTTTCATCGTGATTTGTAGGATGCTCTATCCAGTGCTCTTTCGTGCCTTGAATAGAAATGAGATATGAGGTTGTGCTTATTTTACAGTGATTGATAATGATGGTGTGCAGACGGAGTAAATATAGACTGATTTCTTACGTAAATTTCCCATGATATGTTTCATCCGAAATTTTAATGTTCTATTTAATTTGTGCGTATTTATTAGTTTTAGTTTGGAACAGTAATTAAGATTTTTGTATTATTTTAAAACTAAAACTTTGATATTTCTCTAAAAATTCAATGACAAATCTGCAGATGTACTTCAAAACAGTTTGCGTTGCCTTTTCGTTAAAAAATCCAGAAGTTTCCTTTGCTTGTTCATAGGAAGTAACTGAAAATCCAGTCATATAGGTACACCACTTCGCATTTCACTGTCAGGTGACTAACTAATTTGTTGGCCAGTCAATTAACAATTACAGAAGTTAGTCCAGCTCAAACACACAGCTGGGAAGTCAATTTAAATCACTGCTTCCAACAGTCTCAACTACACCAAAGTAACATTTAAGCGCATTAGCCAGAGAAGCGGACTAAACTGCAGCAACAAAGTACAGCGCCACCCCCACCCGCGCGGTAATCCTGTGACTGCAGCAAATCCCACCCACCCCCGTGCAGCTGCAGCTACCGAGATTCATTCAGAATAAGTACATACGACGATAGCATGGAAAAGTTCTCGCAAAGCACCAATTTGCTTTTGTTACCATTTATAAACGGTGGAAAATAATTTGTCGGGTGTTTCTTTACGGCAAAAATTTGTCGGGAAGAAACGAAGGGACAACTTTCTCCGAGCGGATTTACACAGTCGAGGTGTTGAATTTCCATTGGCTGAAGGAAAAAGGGTTTTGCGATCAATAACTTATCAACTATTACTAAAAATGTACTAAAACAAACAACGAACAACGAACAACGAACAACGAACAACGAACAACGAACAACGAACAACAACCAACGAACAACTAAAATAAAACAATATACTGCGTGTCTTACGGACTCATAAACCAGACTTTAATTGCGGGCATGGCACACAATGCCAGCTGGACCATGTATTGCAGACGAAGTTGAAGATGTACATGGTGAGGAGGGGGTGGCATGGTAGTTGAACCCTTTGATGGCATATCCAATAACCAGCATCAGACGAACGGCGAAAGGGAAACTTTTTGCATCTCGTTAGTTTACGTTTGCTGTTGTTGCGAGCGCGACACTATACCAGCTCGCCATGTTGAGGAGAGCTTGGTAAAATAGACTACCACTTCATTTTAAAATCGCTACAGCTGTTAAGAACTTACTAGCTCTATAAGATGTAAGAGACTATCTATAGTGCTAATGGTTATTTATTACAAGCAACATTTCAGTAAAATTCAAAACCAAACTGAATCAGAACCCAAATCATTAGCATTTTGTTAGAATTTTATGAGACATTTGGAATAGAATTCTTAAGAAAAAAATCATTTAAAATTGCTCTGGAAACTCTAGACAACCCAATAGAGATTTTAGGCTTTTTTTTCTGCACAAAATCTTGAAGAAACATTGAAGAATCGTCCTGATGCTAGCCTTAAGAAATTCAAGGAGAACATTTGGAAGAAATTTAAATGATACTTGGAGGACTTCCAGTAGACCATCAAATCGGGATCTTCAATTATCAAATTTGGTAATTATAACATATAAAATGGAGCATTTGACACCATAACCTTCCATTTGTATTACTGACTGGGGTTGCAAGGGTGCCATTCTTTTGCCCCTTACTTTTATGGTGCAGAAGCCAGCAGCGGATCGGAGTCGCCCGACGAGCGGTATCGATAGAAAAGCTATTATTTTCAACCATTCCCGAGAAAGGAAAGTTTTGCCAAGAACTTCAAGATCAATAGCGTCGTTCGCCGTTCTGAAGCGGAGCGGCGGCTGTTTCCTATAATACACGGATAAAAAGTACTGCAAAAGTAATTCGACTCGTGTTCCATTTTCATTCGATTCTCATTCAAATTTCACTTGATTCTCATTTCATTCTCATTCCATTCTCACTCCATTCTCATTTTATTCTCATTCCAGTTTCACTCCGTTCTCATTCCATTCTCATTCCATTCTCATGCCATTCTCATTCCATTCTCATTCCATTCTCATTCCATTCTCATTCCATTCTCATTCCATTCTCATTCCATTCTCATTCCATTCTCATTCCATTCTCATTCCATTCTCATTCCATTCTCATTCCATTCTCATTCCATTCTCATTCCATTCTCATTCCATTCTCATTCCATTCTCATTCCATTCTCATTCCATTCTCATTCCATTCTCATTCCATTCTCATTCCATTCTCATTCCATTCTCATTCCATTCTCATTCCATTCTCATTCCATTCTCATTCCATTCTCATTCCATTCTCATTCCATTCTCATTCCATTCTCATTCCATTCTCATTCCATTCTCATTCCATTCTCATTCCATTCTCATTCCATTCTCATTCCATTCTCATTCCATTCTCATTCCATTCTCATTCCATTCTCATTCCATTCTCATTCCATTCTCATTCCATTCTCATTCCATTCTCATTCCATTCTCATTCCATTCTCATTCCATTCTCATTCCATTCTCATTCCATTCTCATTCCATTCTCATTCCATTCTCATTCCATTCTCATTCCATTCTCATTCCATTCTCATTCCATTCTCATTCCATTCTCATTCCATTCTCATTCCATTCTCATTCCATTCTCATTCCATTCTCATTCCATTCTCATTCCATTCTCATTCCATTCTCATTCCATTCTCATTCCATTCTCATTCCATTCTCATTCCATTCTCATTCCATTCTCATTCCATTCTCATTACATTCTCATTCCATTCTCATTCCATTCTCATTCCATTCTTATTCCATTCTCATTCCATTCTCATTCCATTCTCATTCCATTCTCATTCCATTCTCATTCCATTCTCATTCCATTCTCATTCCATTCTCATTCCATTCTCTTTCCATTCTCATTCCATTCTCATTCCATTCTCATTCCATTCTCATTCCATTCTCATTCCATTCTCATTCCATTCTCATTCCATTCTCATTCCATTCTCATTCCATTCTCATTCCATTCTCATTCCATTCTCATTCCATTCTCATTCCATTCTCATTCCATTCTCATTCCATTCTCATTCCATTCTCATTCCATTCTCATTCCATTCTCATTCCATTCTCATTCCATTCTCATTCCATTCTCATTCCATTCTCATTCCATTCTCATTCCATTCTCATTCCATTCTCATTCCATTCTCATTCCATTCTCATTCCATTCTCATTCCATTCTCATTCCATTCTCATTCCATTCTCATTCCATTCTCATTCCATTCTCATTCCATTCTCATTCCATTCTCATTCCATTCTCATTCCATTCTCATTCCATTCTCATTCCATTCTCATTCCATTCTCATTCCATTCTCATTCCATTCTCATTCCATTCTCATTCCATTCTCATTCCATTCTCATTCCATTCTCATTCCATTCTCATTCCATTCTCATTCCATTCTCATTCCATTCTCATTCCATTCTCATTCCATTCTCATTCCATTCTCATTCCATTCTCATTCCATTCTCATTCCATTCTCATTCCATTCTCATTCCATTCTCATTCCATTCTCATTCCATTCTCATTCCATTCTCATTCCATTCTCATTCCATTCTCATTCCATTCTCATTCCATTCTCATTCCATTCTCATTCCATTCTCATTCCATTCTCATTCCATTCTCATTCCATTCTCATTCCATTCTCATTCCATTCTCATTCCATTCTCATTCCATTCGAATTTTCCTGAAAATCATGATCCTTGTAGGTGGTTTTCAGAGCTATCATATGAAACTACCAATATTTTTGCTGTTTTAATCAAACGTTCGTAATAATAACGTGGTATCGAGAAAATTCATAAACAAAATATTGCGGTTTATTTCAACTATCCCCTGTAGTTTAATTAATCTAAATAATTTTTATGCAAAATATAAATATCAATTCTGGTTCAATTGAACTTTTAATACCAACTTTTTTTCTCCGTGTAGCATAGCCAGCAGCCAGCTGGGATGTGATCTGTCTCTTCGTCGTGTATAGTTCAGTTCACAGGTACTGCTCTGTCCTGTCTCTCCAGTACTGCCGGAAGGAATTTACGGACACGAGCGTAATACTATTGTTGAAGTTTTCTACCCAGCGCTTTTGAGTAATAAAGGTGTTTCGCGGGAAATAGTTTGCAATGGCATACACTCATTAGGTTATGGAAAAGTGGTAACCTTCAGAAGTGTGATACCCGGTTTACACAATTGGATAGGAATCGATCATGGGGTGGAACATTAGATGTATGAAAAATATGTGCTACATTTATAGTTATTTATGTAATGAGTTGCAAAAAGTTGTTTTTTTCAGCACGAGTCGTACATTTATCCAACGAGGCTTGCCGAGTTTTGCAACGAGTTACATACAAAATTTTATGCAATGATTTTTTTTCATAATGCGACCCATTTGAGTTGCATAATATTCATAATGCAACTCAAATGAGTTGCATTATGAACATTATACAACCATTTTTCATTATGCAACTCATTTCAGTTGCATAATGAACCAGTTTGGAAAAATTGACCATTATTTTTTTTTCCTCCCCTGTTGGGCAAATTCAGCTACTGCGTCCAATAGGCTGAACTTTTGTGGCATATTATTATACCAGAATGAGTTATAAAAATATAAATTATGATACTGAATGGCATAAAATGCATTTCCATGCATTCATTCATTTATTCAGTAAACAAGCAACCCATGGCTTGCTACAATACTTGACTGTTGTCATTATCTTTACTGATACAATTCACTGAAGGCCACCAAATCGATGCTCTGAAATCTTTGTGATAAACATACCCTTTTCAGAAGAAAAGCTTCCAACCCACCACTGAGAATATGCCGAGAATTCCCCGAGATCTCAATAAAATCGTCAATATCTATCTTACTTATCGTATAGCTTTGCTTCTTCTCTTTCGGCTAGTAGGTACTTTGGCCAATTTCATTTCTGTAAGCCATCTTCGGGATTTAGGCTAGTTATGTATTGCAAAGGGTTTGATTTGGAAACTACAATATCTTTACAGCAGGATTTAACTTTTAGCAATAGAGTTAATAAACTATAGAGGACGAATGTCGCTGGCGTCGCTGCCGAAACATCTCTTGCTGGCGGAGATAGGCCGGGCTATAAGTGTCAAAGCGAAAAAGTATGCAGTTTGACAGATAGATACCCGACATGTTTCCGAACAAGAACAAAGGGAACAGCAGCGACATTCGTCCTCTATAGTTTCTTAACTCTATTCTTTTAGCTAATTCAGTAGTTTGTTATAAAACCTCAACCAGAGTTGTGTAATATCAGTCTTGTCAGGTGGTGATATTGCATCATCGTCACTATGGTCACCACGTGGTCATTTTTTGGGACTTTTCATAGCGCGTGGTCATTTGTCCATACAAATTTTTTTTTTGTTCATACAAAATGGTCATTGGCCGACCCCCCCCCCCCCCCTCATGACCACGTGGTTTATGGACAGCCCCTATCACTCCTGGCCGTTCAATAGGGCACTGCATGAAATTCGCGCCTTCTCTTTCACTCTTACAGAAATTTTGTAAACAACAAGGCCAAGAAACGTCAAAATCCCATACAAAATCAAAACAATGCAGTGCCCTATATCAAAACGACAATGACAGGTAACGACCTGATATTGACTCGCACTCTAGATCACAATCATTGCAACTGTTGTAATATTTTAGTGGTTTTCGCCAAAACTCAAATTTTTTTGTGACTAACATGCAAAACTTGTTATTTTGTACCACATATTAAAATATCAACTTGGTAAATCTTCATTTGGATTTTTAAACGAATTTTAAAGTGCTGTGATATCCGCACATCATCACAGTCAGTCCAGTTCTGATGAAACAAGAAAAGTGACGGTGACTCAATAGAGCGCACGCTGACTTGGATCGCAGTTGGCCTATCAAAATCAGCGATTTGTTTACCATTGACAGTGACAGAGTGCAACTCTGACCACAACAACTTAATTTAAATAATAAGATAAAATAATTAGGGTAATTTACCAATTGTTGCACGGCTAAAAATTCGCCAATTGTTGCACACCTCATTAGAATAACATGGAGTGTGCAACAATAGGCGAGTTTTTAGCCGTGCAACAATTGGAAAATTACCCTATTCCGCAAAGTCTATTTACATCTATTCCATTTGGAAGATGTCATACAGCAATGTTGTAGGCATTTTACGTAATTTACCGGGTGAGCTCGTTCCTGTTTGAATTATTTTTAAGCAAAAAAATATTTATTGTTTCTGTGTATAATGTCGATTTCATTGAGCTCTCATTTTCATCCTACTCAAAATAAAACAACCAAGTGCTGTTTGCTTTATTCCATATTTACGAATTTTTGTTTTATCATAAATGAGTTGTTATAAAAACCAAAAGGACGGAACCAATTGGTGCCACACAATCGCTAGTTTTCGAATACGAATAATTCGGGAGCGTAAGATTGCTAATGGCTCTGTGACCCTACTTATTTAATTTTTCCACTATTTTGTCAAGTATTGGATAGGTCAGCCTGGAGTACAACAGAAGCTGTTCGATTCAAATGCCTCAGGGTCGAAACGTTTACTACAATTTGCGCCACTTCTTTGTTCACTGTACTTCCGGGGGCAAAATTGAGTTCATACCCGTTTTCGACCTTTCTTCCGATGATCTTTCAGCTACGTAAATAAAAATATATAATTTGTTCAGCAAAATTGAAAAAAAAAAACACCAAGTCAGATTGTCCCATACTGAAAAGTAATCGCAAGTCAGTCCCATTACGAACTTTTGTACCTTCCAATACAAAATTGATCAATGTTTTTGTTTCTTTTGAATTTTCTACAGTTACCTCTTTACGTTTGAAACAATTTGTGAAAGTTTCACGATGATCACAGAAGTTTTCAAGTCACGACATTTTTTTGAAGTTTTTCTTATTAATCGAATTTGAAAACTTCAGGGTCCATTTTCTCAACGCCAACTTTTTACATATGGGACTGACTTGCGATTCACGGCAGCGTACTTCAGGCCAGCTACTCGTTCAGGTCCTACTGGTATCATAGCGAATCAGTCTTCAGCCTTTGTCGAAATAACTCACGGATACTCGGTACGACGAAGGGCGCTTCAATCTGTATAATAGAGGAGACATCGTGGATAAAACCAGGCTTGGACGAAAATAGAGGTATTCAGGTGACCTTCCGCTTCCGCTTCCCTACCTTTCCATTCACAAGTCGTTGCACCTTTTCAACTCTTTCTTTTGTCAAGTGAAAAGAATTCGATACATCTGTTGGCTCCAACGTTCTTGACTTCGTTCTGCAATCGTAGCCCTCTCATGACTTTTGCACGTTTCTTAATGGCTTCGATGTGTCTTTTAAATTTTTACCTAACACACACAAAACAATACACAATACACAAAACACAAATTGACTACCTACCAAATCGGCAGGAAAAAATAACACAACAAACACCAATTGACTACCTACCAAATCGGTAGAATTTTCCTAGCTTTAGGTATCTTATTGACACCCTGTTTTCTAACAGGTAGATACACCCCTTTTTTTTACAAATCTGAACCTACAATTTTGTACCTACAATTTTGTACCTACATTTTTATACCTACACTTTTACCCACACACGTACCTACACATACACTCCTAGTATAAATACCACAACGATTGCGAGGTTTTCTTCAGTCGAGCACTTGACACTGAAGAAGTCTGTAAGTCACAGACGAAATAGGCCTATCTGTCCGAAAGATAAGCACAGTAGTAGAATTAAAAGGAATTTGCTCGTCCTTTCTAGTTTTTCTTTAAAAGAGTTATTCATTTTTTATTTTCTTTTGCAAAAGTAAAGTATTAGTGAAGTGTTTTTAAATTAAACTAGAGTCTGAAGTAACAAGTTCTACTAAAAGCTCTAAAGTAATAGTAAAGTGAAGATGGCAACCAAGCCAAAGTCAGAGCCGAATAAGTTCATCGAGTTTAAGAAGACCATCGCAGGATTACACAAAGATATCGCGTTTCTCAAGAAGTGTATAAAGTACAGGCTTACTCCCGTAAGTCACAAGGTAAAAGTTAAAACAGCCACAAACCCCAACATAGTAAAGACACTTGAACAAACACTCATCAAAGAAAGCATAAAAAAACTACACAGCAAGATCAACATGAAAACTTTCTCTCCATTTAAAGTTAGCGAAAGATTATCCTGAATCTTTCCCTAATTTTCTAACAAACGTAAAAGTTGCAGAATTTTGTGAATCAGAAAGAAAAAGGAAATTACTAGATAAAAAGCTTAAAGCATTAAAGATGCAAAATCCGAAGTTTACATGTTCTTCTACACAACCACAAAACACAACACAAGAACTAACTGGGTTAGTGGTCAATCGCTCTTCCGAACAGTTTACGGAAGAACAGTTGACCCTTCTCAACAAAGGTCTTAACTACGCAGTACACGCTAAACCAGATTCAACACAAACCATAATCGACATTGAAACAGCTATCAACACGAACAATTTACAGACACCACAGATTCAAGAAATCAGAACACAAACAGCTAACACTATTCAAAACACACAACAAAACAAATTGAACAAAGAACACCTGAAAGAACAACGAATAATCAAAGAACTTAACCAGAAACCAGTTTTCTATCTGAAAGCTGACAAAGGAAACAAAACAGTAATCATGAACAAAGAGGACTATGATGAAATAATGAATAACAAGATTCAAAATGGACCTTACCGAAAACAACGTACTGATCCTCTTCCAGGATTAGTAAGACGTGTTGACAAAACTCTCAAAGAGTCTACACCAGTTTTAGGAAGCGTCATTAAAAGCCTGAAAGAATCTAACCCTTCATTGCCAAGAATAAAAAGACTTCCCAAAGTTCATAAACCTGGAAATGAAATGCGTGAGATTGTTTCAGCCATTGGTTCACCTACACACAAAATTGCCAAATATTTAGTACAAGAATTCCAAAACATGCCTAAAAAATTTCACAGTAGATCTGTCAAGAATTCCGAACAATTCACAGAACTAGTACAGAATTTATCCGTTAACGACGATGAAATTTTAGTTTCATTCGACGTTAAATCACTTTTTCCAAGCATTCCAGTTAAAGAGGCCATTAACCTACTAGAAGATTGGCTTCTGAACCAATATGAAGATTCAGATTCAGATTGGATTAAGAAAGTTCGTACATGCATCAAATTAACCAAACTTTGTATGGAAGAAAATTATTTTTCGTTCAGAAATGAAACCTACAAACAACTTAATGGTGCCCCCATGGGCAATCAACTTTCTCCATTTTTAAGTGAAATTTTTATGGCAAATTTGGAAAAACGCTTAGAAAACAACAAACAGCTTCCTGAAGTCTGGTGGAGATACGTTGACGACGTGTTTAGCATTGTTAAGAAACATCTTTTACCTGAAATCTTGAACAATATCAATAATGCACACAAAAACATCGAATTCACTTATGAAATTGAACAGAACAACCAACTACCATTTTTGGACATACTCATCGTAAAACAAGAATCAACACTTTCCTTCGAAATTTACAGAAAACCGACACACACTCAACGCACTATTCCAAATTCATCAAATCACTCACATCAACACAAAATTGCATCCTTCAATCACATGATACACCGAATGCAGACACTTCCACTAAGTGAAACAGAAAAAAGGAAAGAACTTAATTACATTTTCGAAACAGCACAGTTGAACGGTTACACAAAACAAACAATACAACAGATCATCAACAAAAAGACACAACAACAATACAGACGTTCTTTGACTACACTGACACGGACAGAACCTACACTTAAACGGATAATTGTGGACTACAACAATGACACCAAAAAACTCCGACCAATTCTCAGAAAGTTTGGTTTTGAATTAGTTTTCACAAGCAAAGCTAACCAACTTCAAACTCTCTTAGGATCTACGAAAGACCCGTTGGACAACTTAACAAAATCTGGTGTTTACAAAGTAACATGTAATCACTGTGACAAAATATACATAGGACAAACAAAACGCACACTCAACACACGATTCAAAGAACACATAACAGAAGTATCAAAAGCACACAAAGACACAGACAAGGGACTCATTCATCATTTTAAATCTAAAGTTGCTGAACATATTTTCAATGAAGGACATTTTTTGAATACTTCAAATATTAAACTCTTACGACACATTACAAACCCATGGAAACTTGATGTTGCAGAAAGTTTAGAAATTTACAAACAAAACAATAAAAAACTACTTAACAAGGATCAGGGCAATGGGTACACGTGGCTGTTTAAATTTTTACCTAACACACACAAAACAATACACAATACACAAAACACAAATTGACTACCTACCAAATCGGCAGGAAAAAATAACACAACAAACACCAATTGACTACCTACCAAATCGGTAGAATTTTCCTAGCTTTAGGTATCTTATTGACACCCTGTTTTCTAACAGGTAGATACACCCCTTTTTTTTACAAATCTGTACCTACAATTTTGTACCTACAATTTTGTACCTACAATTTTGTACCTACATTTTTATACCTACACTTTTGCCCACACACGTACCTACACATACACTCCTAGTATAAATACCACAACGATTGCGAGGTTTTCTTCAGTCGAGCACTTGACACTGAAGAAGTCTGTAAGTCACAGACGAAATAGGCCTATCTGTCCGAAAGATAAGCACAGTAGTAGAATTAAAAGGAATTTGCTCGTCCTTTCTAGTTTTTCTTTAAAAGAGTTATTCATTTTTTATTTTCTTTTGCAAAAGTAAAGTATTAGTGAAGTGTTTTTAAATTAAACTAGAGTCTGAAGTAACAAGTTCTACTAAAAGCTCTAAAGTAATAGTAAAGTAAAGTAATAGTAAAGTTCGATGTGTCATTTCTCATGACACCCCCCGTAGATGTTAGGTGTCCATCTAGTTGTGTTTTTTAAGCTACAATCGGTTATTGTAATACAAATACACTAGAACTCCAATGGCGCTGTTGTCACTTTTCATATTTATTTAAATTGATAACTTTCATTATAACAATTGATTGTTTTCAAGTGACCAGTTTGAAAAGCATCTTATGTTTTGGTAAACATAATTTATTTGATACTAAACGCTACGTGGATAACTAGATGTTAGTCACACGAACAGTCACGACATTGGACTTCTGTGGCTAGTTATTCTAATGTGTTTATTCACATTTAGTTTGTAGGGTGGTAGGCTCGATCCTTACTCAAGCCTATTGCTGACGGGATTTTAGTTGGGATATTTATCGTGAATAATTGCTGCCGCCTATGTATACATTCACGGTTCACAAAAAAATCACATGAACTTCTCGGTAGTACTTACGACATGAATTTTACAACACTTGCAAGTTCCCTTGAGTACAGTATATTGGATCTGCAAGCATAACTAGCGAACTCTTTCTGTAGTATGAATAAGATTTGTACTGACCGGGGAAACCCATTGGAACGCTTTGAAACGCCTACAGCCCTCTGAGGATTCTTGTGAGACACTCGTAGATTTATCTTACAGTCTACCCAAGCCCCCAGATATCTAGTGAAACACCTTGAAACGCCTTGAAACCCATTTGCAATCTTCCTCGTGTTTTCATAATGCTCGTAAAGCTTCGTGAAACTCCCTTGAAGCTCTCTAAATTGCACTGAAACGCCTAGAAAATTATGAAACTTCTACAGAAGCCTTCTGAAATCTGAATCTGAAATTCCACTGACATTGAAAGAAGACACTACATACCGTTGGGCATCGTGGCCGCATGGTTGATGGCACCAGCCGTACGCCAGACGTATTGTAAGCTACGGAGTGTTGATTCGATTCTCACTTAAGTCGGAGAAAACTTTTCGTCGAACCAAAAACTCTCCATTGGACCACTGGTGCTGGGTGTCGTATATGTTGTTCACGGTGTGTCTAAAATCGTTATTAACAAAATAAAATACCCATCTAAGCGGTACCAACCATTCGAAAGATATAGTATCCAGGTATCATCCCTTGAAATTTTGGAAATGTTTCATCGAGGGAATTGAGAGTTTGAGCGATTTGAAATTTTAGGGCGATTTTCAATGAAATTCTCTTCGAACTATTACCTAATAATCAATCGTGGTTGTATCACAGAGAACAGACATTTAAGCTCGAACAAAAATACGTCGAAAACGTGTGTAAAGGATTTAAGTGTACCTCAACGCCACCAACGGGGACTGTCCCACACATAAAATCGGTTTGACCCCACGATGGCAGTGTTCATCGATAAAATACACTAGCCCACAAAGCGACACGAGCGCCAAACGGCCAAAAACGGCGAGCACTGGAAACAAATTTGACAACACAA
Organism: Aedes albopictus; assembly: GCF_035046485.1. Classification (NCBI taxonomy): domain Eukaryota; kingdom Metazoa; phylum Arthropoda; class Insecta; order Diptera; family Culicidae; genus Aedes; species Aedes albopictus. Next base: position 315,092,064 of record NC_085136.1, on the reverse strand, counting down.
CAATGTAAGTGATGGGACGCTAGCGCCGCGCAACGGGAGCATAACCACATACTCTGATATGACCGTTACAAAGTTTTACACAAAGCAGAAAGCGAAGATAGACGTCTGTTCTCTGTGGTTGTATCACGATCGTGGTCATCAACCTACCCCTCATAAATTTGGGATTTAACATTCGAAACGTATGATATTCAAGTATTCTTACTGAAACTTTGAGAACATTTCTATCTACGAAATCAAAAGTTATCGTGAATTGAATTTTTATTCTGCCACTTTTGGCGGGTTACTCGTCTCGTCGCCAGTTCTGGAAACACTACCGGTTCTCCCAAATATGGTCTAAGAATATTTGCTGGCTAACCGTCTATCATGCTACTGAATAAGTCATTGATATGTCGCATGTATTGATTTTCTTTTAGATTTTACTATTTCTGTCGGGACACCCGGAATCGGTTCCGTAACACACTGATATGGCTTGCGTCTATTTTCTTGTAACTGTTCATCATGTTACCTAAAAATCCGTGATTTCAAATCATTTGAGGTATCGCATGCATGGGTTTGGTTTCACTTCCGGCCCGGAAGCGGTTGCGGAACACTGCCGGTAGTCTCTTAAATAGTCTGAGCTTATTTGCTTGCTAACGTTTGTTTATTAGGTTACCAAAAAAGCTGCGCTTTGCTGTTTCGCATGCATGGGTTTGGTTCAGTTCTATATTTAGACGCTTTTGGAGGGAAGTCCGGAATTAGTTTTGGCACTACTGCCAGTACTTAATGTGGTCTTAGCCTACTTTCTTGAAAACCGGTCATCAAGTTGTCGGAAAAGCCGTGATTTGACGTGCCGCATGCATAAGTTTTGTCCACTTTTATAAACTGTCACTTCCAATGTGACTCCCGGAACCGGTTCAGATATCCCCCCTTAATGCTAGAACTAGGTAACTCGTTTTGGAAAGTGCGGATAAAAATGGCTGGTAAAACTTATCCTGGTATAAAACCCACCCTTTGATAGTCTTTAAAGTTGAATGAATATGTGCTTTCGGATTTTCAATTGACAAACTTGTGTTTATTGTGGTGTACGTTCAGATATAAACAAAATTCTTGCGATTTCGCAAAACCAACTGGTTTTGTTCATAGTTCTACCATTAAGGGGATTATATGATCAGAGTCTTTTTTTATGCCAACCTTTTATTATCAAAGAGCCGCGCTTTGATACGTCACATGCATGGATTTGGTTCACTTTGATATTTGGCCACTTCCGGCGAGACACCCGGATCCGATTCCGTTACATTACCGGTTCAGATATAGTTTGAGATTGTTTTTTTGCTAACTGTTCATCAGGTTATCAACAATGTCGCATTTTGATGTGTCGCATGCATAGTTTTAGATCACTTTTATATTTGGCCACTTCCAGCGAGACATCCGGAACGAGAGTTCTGAGAGTAGGCGTTGCCGCGTGCAGACGTGTTTGGAGCTGCTCGTCACATATTTTTTCGCGTCCGCTTATTTTTCTATGTTCGCGATTATGCTGACGGTTTGGCCGGTGCTACGCCATCCGGATCCGCGTGTGGAAGAGTTTTTGTGCTGTGTGAATTGTGCAGTGTTTCGTGGGTTTCGGAAGAATTATTTATGGAGAACTATTTTCATTTTTCAAAATCAATTCCACGTTGCCGAAGATTGTGTCTGTCAAATCGTGATACGATTGGCAGCGCTACGCCATCCGGAGGAGATTAATTATCGTGTGTGTGATTGCATGCCGCTGCTAGCAGATCGAATAACGCATGCGGTGCCGGAATTGTTATCGGGAGTGCAGAAATTTTCCGCGTTTTGCCAGCCGATAACTATCCATGTTTGGAGTGTTTATTTTGTTTTTTTTTGTGTTGTTTTTTGGTTTTCGGCTAATACATCATGCCATCAGTGATTAGAGAATTGTTCTAGAATCAAACATTGTGGTCTCATGCCCATAATAGAGATAAAGTGACGTGTGTTCTAATGATGACTGACAGCGTGTGCGAAGGTGTTGTGGCGAGGAGTGACCTGATTGCGGCGAGAGGAGGAGTAAACCTGACGGCGCCGTAAAGACGTTACCATGGTGATGGCACTGATGGCACTATGGCAGCGCTACCTTGGATGGTTTTCGGTGAGATTGTTCCGATCATTAATTAACAAATTAAACTAAATACGTTTCGAAGATTATCTTTGAATCAGGAAGTGTGTTTGCAGTATCATTATCCATTTGATAACGGTAATGCACACATGCGGGGCTTATTGTAAGTGAAAGTGACTTCTGAATGGACGTGTCTCTCCAGCCATTCTGAAATGGGTCTCTGAATCTGCAATAGAGCTATCACCTTCTAACTCCCGGACTAAAGCCTTTTGCAGTAGCATCAATATGGTATTGCAGAAATCTTTCTTCCATAATATCACTGCCGGACAGTGGGGGTTAGTTGGATCACACACACACACACACACACACACACACTTCCAGCGAGACATCCGGAACCGGTTCTGGGATTCTACCGATTATGATATGGTCTGATTCTTTTTCTATGTCAACCTTTCATTAGGTTATCAAAAAAAGTCGCGCTTTGATATGTCGCATGCATGGATTTACTCAATTTTATATTTGGCCACTTCCAGCGGGACATCTAGAACCGGTTCCGGAACACTACCGATTCAGATATTGTCTGAAAAGGTTTTCTTGCCAACTGTTCACAAGGTTATCGAAATTGCCGAAATTTGATGTGTCGCATGCAAAAGTTTGGAACACTTTTATATTTGGCCACTTCCAGCGAGACTACCGGTTCAGATATAGTCTGCGACTATTTTCATACTTACCGTTCATCAGATAATCGAAAATGCCGTGGTTTGATGGGTCGCATGCATGGGTTTGTTGCAATTTCATATCTGGTCCCTTCCTGGGGTACCGGTCCGGAACACCTAAATGGCCAACCCTCCGGAACGGCTGCACCGATTCAAACCATTTTCATTAGGAAACAATGGGACAATATTCCGCGTCGATTGAAACCAAAAGCATTGAAATCGGATGATATTTATTATCCAAAAGTGAGGTGACATTTTTGTACACATACACACATACACACGCACACACATACATACTACATACACACACACAGACATCATCTCAACTCTTCGAACTGAGTCGATTGGTATATAAGACTTGGCCTTCCGGGGGTTCTATCAAGATTTCATTTTTGGAGTGAACATAAAGCCTTTCGTACACCTTGGTGTACGAGAAAGACAAAAATAGACTAAACAGACAAAAATGAATAACAATAAAAGTCTATGGAAATTGCAAAAATATTATCTCAATTTCTTACAGTAAACAATAGTATGAAACGAGCTCACCCACTCATGTGCCCCCATCTATCTCTCCATCGCTGATTGTCCTGGTCTCTTGTACTCGAACGAGGCAGAAAATCAAAACTCAAAAGAACCATTAAATGCATCCGCGGTAACGCGTCGAGTTTGGGCCCGAAAGATTATGCTTCCACCGGAGAAGCATGCGGCTGGAACTGAACAAGAAACACTCGCGCCGGTCGAACGATTTTTCGGTACTCTGAAAAATATGGAGGGGACAAAACCATGCAACCCCCTAAGTTGCCACCTATGCTAGGAGTTTTCTATAGTTCTTTATAAATCCACATAATTCTTTTTCTATCGAAATTCATCTCCAGATTGAACGTAAATTTTCCCTCTTCAAGAAAATTTATTAACTCTTTTTCTCTTAATTCGATCAGCTCCGATTCAGACTTGAATCTGTATTACCCAGCATATTGCTTAAGCCCTGTGCCCGAAATAATCTGGACACAAAAATACGGCAGAACAGCTATGGCAGATTATGCACGATTACGGATTCCCGGATAAACTGATACGATAGATCAAGGCGACGATGAATCGAGTGATCAAGCGTAGTTCGAGTATCAGGGACACTCTCGAGTCCCTTCAAATCTCGCAGAGGGTTACGGCAAGGTGATGGTCTTTCGTGCTTGCTGTTTAACATCACCTTTAAGGGTGTAATAAGGAGAGCGGTAATAAACACGAGTGGGACGATTTTCACGAATTCCGTGCAGCTGCTTGGTTTCGCTGATGATATTGATATTATAGCTCGCAAATTTGAGACGATGGCGGAAACGTACATCCGATTAAAGAGTGAAGCCAGGCGAATTGGATTAGTCATTAATGTGTCGAAGACAAAGTACATGATGACAAAGGGCTCCAGAGAAAAATCACCGTGCCCATGCCCGCCACCCCGATTTTCTATCGACGGTGATGAAATCGAGGCGGTTGAAGAATTCGTGTACTTGGGCTCAGAAATTCAGAGATGCATTGTGGCAGGAAATCGAGCTTACTTTGGACTCCGCAGAACCCTAAGATCGAATAAAGTTCGCCGTCACACAAAGTACAAAACGCTGATTTTTTTTTAGACCGGGATATCTCTATTGGCATGGACCCTTCGTGCAGAGGACCAACGCGCCCTTGGAGTATTCGTTCGAAAGGTGTTGCGTACCATCTACGGTGGAGTGCAGATGGAAGATGGGACCTACAGAAGGCGAATGAACCACGAGCTGCATCAGCTGCTGAGAGAATCAACCATCGTCCATATCGCGAAAATCGGGAGACTACGGTAGAAGATCCATCCGACCGGTACAAGAAGACGTGGTGCGCAGCGAGCTAGGTGGGTCGATCAAGTGGAGGACTATTGGCGAACCCTTCGCACAGTGCGGAACTGGAGACACACTGCCATGGACCATACGTACAGCAGAGGATACATCCCAGCAGGAATCACTGGAGAAATCTTTGGTGAACTTTTCTGGCATTCCTGAAAAAAAATCGTTGAGAAACAACCCGAGGAATTATGGGATAAAAACTTCCAGGAGTATCTGAAGGCATCGTAAGAAATTTGTGTAGAAACCACAAAAAAAGAGCTATATCCGAAGAAATCCCCAGAAGAATCCTTAGGAAAATTCGAGGATTCAATTTCTGAAATATCCGAAAAATGATTAAAATTCCTGAGAAAGAATCCTGAGAAATATTCTGGAGGTGGAATCCCAGAAGAAATTGTTCGCAAAATGAAACTCAGGAGAATTTTCATCAAGAATTTCTAGTGGAATTTCAGCAGAAATTCCTGAACCAAATCCAAGATACATTTGTGTAGGAATACCAAGGAGGAATTCTTGGACACATCGTTAGACTAATTCCTGGAGAAATAACGGAAGGCACCAATAGAGATTTTTTTTATCTTTTGAAGGATCCGCGGAGAAATTCCTGGATGTTTCCCCGGTACAATTTCTGGAAAAATCCCAGCAAAAATTCCTGAAAGAATCCCTAGGAGAATTTCTAGATATATTCCTGGATAAATATGCGGAGTAATGCTAGGAGGAGTTTTTGTAAAAAAACCCTTCGGAATGAAAAGACAGGAATACCAGCAAGAATTTCTGGAGGAATCTTTGCAGGAGTTCCTAAAGATTTCCCAAAGAAACCTCTTGTGAAGTTGTGGTATTATAAGAGGAATTCCTAGAAAAAATGGAGACATTCAATAGTTCGATCATAACAATCAGCAAAGTTACTGCATTGACGTGTTTGAGTGTTCAAATTATATCATATACAGCCACTAGTCTCCGGAGTTTTTCCCCCGGCGGCGGCGGCGTCGATGTTATTGCTTCCCAGTTTTCAAACCAACTGCCATTTATCTTGTTCGCACAATAAACGCTCTTCCCGATTCCATCTCGCACTTGTTCCAGATTGTTGGTACCACCGTTTCTATGTAATGCAATGCAAAAACCTCTTCGCATAAACAGTGTTTCTGCTGGTGGGTGCAGGAGGGTTTTACAGTGGATTTGTATACATAGCTGCTTCTGCTGCGGTCGGCTATAGCTATTTCGTATCCTTCTATGTTGCAACGATGAGATTGTGTAAGAAAATGAAGAAAGGGAAATTCCTTTATCATCGCGAGAAAAAGCAGTCTCACGCACTTCTAGCATTATTGAGGTGCCGCTGTTGCCACTGCAGCACAGCGCAGAAATAGTGGTTAGGGAGAAAAAGTTGGTCTTGCCGTTTTTTTTTTCGTGGGAACCTGTCGATGAAAGTTGGGGTCGGACGAGATAGATCAACGCAGTGATGAGCTCAATCAGTGGGATGATAACGATGATGACCACGATAATGCACATTGCTTTAAATGAAGAGAAGAAGGCGATATTTCAAGAGTTTGAGGAGCCAACTTTTGGAATTGCCCGACACGTAAAAAAGTTGTGTTTTAAGTGCCCGGCAGATGAATCGAAACATCGGGTGTTTCTTTGGCAATTGGTTGGCTACATTCATTGGCGAATAGTAAACGGTAATTTTTTAAATGAATTCCAAGTAACTTTATATGACGGAATTTTCATTCTCACAATCGTTTTCAAATCTCATGCAAGTGAATAAATCCCATTCTCAGCCTTCACAAAGCTGAAGAAATGCTTCCGCGATGACTCAGAGATAATCGGCATGCGAAAAGCGAAACTTTTCAATCGCTACCGTGGGAAAATGGCCCACAATTCTGGCTCGTTTGGAGCCTTGGAAATTGAATGCTGCAGCGTACTGGTACCTTCACTTGCCAGCCGAAACTAATTTCCAAGAAAATGAATGGCCGAAAAGTTTTCCCCCCCACACACCGGACCGGAGACCTTCAATTACCGACTTCCGGTTCCGGGTGGTGGTGGTCGTCGTTGAACAACCACCCAACCACTCTTTTCTTGCTTGGAGCTTGAGATTTTCCTAAAACAGAACGCCCGTAACCTCAAACATCAACGGACGATAACTGTGGCATGCGATACCATCCCATCCGACCACCGGTAGTTAATTTGTATGCACAAAGCAATATCCTTCCTATCCGCAGGGAATCTTTCCTCCTTTCGATTTGCGGTTTGCGAGCGCATGCAAAGTGCATTTTACGATACCCCTGGGGGCTCTGTGCGAGAAAGTGTGCCATATACAAAGTAGTATGCAGCTGTAGCACTCTGTGCGGGTAGCATCGAAGCATTAAAATCGAAACCCGCAATCTAACTTTTGGCTCCGGCTATATTGTTAGGTTGATGGTCTCGCCAAAGTTGGTGCAGATGCAGAAAGCTTGGCAAACATTGGGAACGACCTTTGGCAGAGTTATTTTACTGCACACATCGTCACAATTCGAATGAGGCGGGGTTGGTCCTATTTCGACTCTAATGCCGCATGCCAACAACGTATACTGAAAGTGTACAATTAGACCTTTTCGGGTATCAAGAAACGAGAAACCTGAAATAGCTGTACTTACGAGAACAATAGCGTAATGGTTTTACAGGCACGTGTATGACTGAATATTACTAGCATGTCGCTAGCTGCGCAGACTTCATGTCAAGGAAGCTTCATGAATGATGAAGTCAATGCCTTCAGAGCTTGTTACAATTAGGCTGAAAAAAAACTACCCCCGAGAGGGTAAAGCATACTTCTTAACATAGTAAAATTACCCCGAGAGGGTACAACTACTGCAAGAGGGGTAATAAAACAATGAGAGATGCATTATTCAACGACAGTCACTTCCAGAAGACGGAAGTTATTGCTAGAGTGTACAATAATCCCGAGAGGGTTTAATGGTTTCGAGATGGTGCTATTACCCCGAGAGGGTACATTCCACACTAAGAAGATGATATTACCCCGAGAGGGTAAAATTACACCAAATGGATTAACAATTATCTCTTGAATGTACAATAATACTAACTTGTATCCTGATTGATCAATCCCGGAGAATTCTTGCGAGAATTCCGCGTGACAATGCAGTGTTTCATAAGATTGTAATAATTCCCAAGCAAATTTCTAATAAAAGTCCCCCACAAGCCACCACTACGGCCATATCAATTTGTCTAATTGAGAATTAATTCTTTCTTTGCTTTTATCACTCCATCCCCTCTGCCACATCCCCACCTCCAGCTTAGAGCCCAACATGTTGCTCAAGTGCTTTATCACCAACCACGCTCTCAGTGAGGGACTTGTGGAATCCCACGCGGGGAAACTTTACGACCGGGCACTAAATCCATAATCAATCATTGAAAGCTTTGGTCCCGAAGCGCACCACGGCATGTTCCCATTATTGCCTACTTCGCGCGCGCCTACGCGCTTATTTACCACGTTGCGAGGAGGAGGAAGTCGCGTTGTTTTGGGGCCTTGTCGTCGTTACCGGAGCGTGGAAAAGTTCAGTCAAGTGCTTTTCGGCACGCAAAATTCTCTGTTTGATTATCGCTTATAGGAGAAGTGCTTAAACGCCTACGGATCTTGACTGAGCCGGTCGGTTCGTGGTTGCGTGCGGAAGTAATTGAACAAACTACTAGGATTTTCGGGGATTTGTTTATTAATCTTGGTTGAGGCCGGAACTTTTGGGGCAAGTGTTTAGACTAATGGGGAAAGTTTATTGAATGGCCGATTGTTCATTTTAGAAATTTCCTATTCATTCTAGAATCGGTCTTAACTCATTCACAATTCATTTCTTAGGCATTCGCAATTTATTAATCGTAAATATTTTAGAACAGAAAGTAATGATAGAATATGAAACGAAAGAGATGAGGAGGATGAGAGACAAAAAATGAAGAGAAAAATGAGAAAAGGGAAAAATATGAAAAAGAGAGAATGATAAGGCGCTGTCTCATTTTTCACTCACGCCTTTCTTTCTTTTTATTCTTGAATCAGCCTTAACTCATTCTCGGTGAAACTAATGTAATTTTGACTTAATTTCAAATCACTTCTAGTATTCATTATAATACAAATGGTAATCATCACAAAATATAATGAAGCAGAAATAGAAGGAAAACAAAAACGGACGATAATAAAAAGTAACGTAGAAGGTAGTATTAAATGAAGAAGAAGTTAAGCTAAAAGAATAAATAGCGAAGATATCAAAAAACGATAATAAGAGAAAGAAAAAAAAAACAAAAGTAGAAGGGAAATGAGAGAAAAGAAATAATGAGAAAAAGAAGGAGGAAGACATGACCCTTTAACTCATTTATGTTTTACTCTCTGCTCAACGATTTCTATACTTCCTTGAATCAGCTTCAACTCATTCTCAACTTACCCTCGCTACACTTAAAACTTGTTCACAATTCACTAAATTATGACAATAGTACAGACATATGTAGTATGAAAAAAAGAAAACCTGAAACTTCCTTAACCCTTCAAGACACGCGCTGTTGTAAAAAAAACAACACTACCAAAAGACCTCGCTTGTCGCTAACAACGCGAGCGCGGTTGCTTGATGGCACGCGTCCAGAAAGGTTAAGGACACCTTAAGTCCTGAAAACTCCCTGAACTTCTCCGAGTCCCCCTTTAAATGCTCCTGATACACCCAGGAACAATAAATAATATAAACCCTCTGAAACCTGCTGAAATCTCTTAAAACGTTTGTGTACGATTCAAAACGACGAGAAAAATGCCTTTCATTTCCCCTGAATTCCCCTGAATAGTTCTGAACAACATACATGTCACAGGAAAGTTACGACAGCACAGGTTTTTGATTGTACGCGAGTCATTTGCAAGGAATTCTCCAGGTAACAATTTGATGCTGTACAAATGTTTCTCCAACTATTTCAAATCGACCTTCATTTGAAGAAAAGCTTAGCACAAGAGGTACAATCCTTTATTTAGCTCCTAAACATCTAATTTTGGTGATTTTATTCAACCTTCAGCGGATTTGAGGTTCATTATTGATTTATTAATTATGTAAAAATAAAATAAAAACACTGTCGTGAGCCTATTTTTACCATTAGCAGCGTCTATTTCCAGAAGAGATATTTAGGAATGTATAAATTAATCTGTGGGAAAACTGGGAATTGAACTCGGATCTCCTGATTTATAGTCACTCACCTTAGCACCTACATCACACACAATTGCATACAAATCCTCGAAAACAAGAGCATTTCTTGTTGTGTCTGAACAGTCAAGAGCATAAGTTGAACCAAGTCTGTATTGAGGCTGAAGAAGCGATGTGGACTTCACGAAAATCATGCTTGTGTCAGCTGTCAAAAATTATTTGATTAAAGGTCGAACAACAATTGATTAACTCTGCATGTTGGTTTATGTTTTTAAGCTGGTTACCCAGATGAATAATTTTCTATTTAACTTGATATTCAGCCATCTCTGTATTGCTGATTGAAGAGGTTGAACAAGCCATACTTCAGACCAATATTCAGCTGTCATTGTGTTCAGCCATTGACACCATTAACCAGCTATTGTTCAGCTAATACTCCCACTGTTCAGTTTTTATTGTTATTTGGGTCTAGCATAACATAACAGCAGCTCCTATGCAACCAAAAATCTGCGCTGTCGGGGCTCTTCTGTGACATGTGCGCTGCTTGGGGTCTGTTTAACCCTCTGAGCGCTCATTAAAGCCACTAAACCCCTGCAAAACACCCATAAAAACCCTCCTTGAAAGCCCCTGCATTACATTCAAACGCACATGAAACTCTTTTGAATCGTCCGTATAACTTGACTGACACAGTTCAAATATACCTTCTGAAGCCACCTGAAAATTCTTGAAACTTGTTGAGACCCTCCGAATCGCCCTGAAGCCATGAGAGTCCCTTAGCCCGCCCAGCAACTCCCTAATACGTCCATCAAAGCTTTTGAAACACTCAAGGGTTTTGTTAAAACGCCACTGAAATGCTCTTAAATGCCCCCGTAAACCTCCTTGAACCCTCGAAACTTCTTGAAATGCTGTAAAGTCTAAACAACCCGTGACAATTACTCTGATACCCCTTGAAATCTATAACACACTCTGAATCGTCCCTGGAAATACCCTGAAACACCCTAAAACTCCTCCGATACCCTCTGATACCCCATTGAAACTTATTGAAAACCCTTGAAACTCCTCAAAATCGCATTGGGTCTCCCAATCCACTTGAAACTTCCATTCAAGATCTATGAAATCCTTTAAACTTCTCTGATATCCCCCCGGAACCAGTTTCAAATACTCCCTTAGAATCTGTACCGCTCAGCCTTTAGACCCACTAATTTGCCCATTTGCCGTTTTCATGGTTATTGTGTATTCAGTTTAAAGTTGGATTATGCCGACTGTGAGGGAGCAGGGGCGTTTTAGGGTGTCCAAAGGCTTCTCCGAAAGGTACCAGGGGATCTCAGGGACATTTCAAGGGGTTCAAGGGGATTTCACGGGGCACTAGGTGGTCAGGGGCATTTAGAGGGTCTTTCGGTGGTTTCAGGGAGTTCCAAATGGCTCCAGGGGTCTCAGAAACGCTTAATGGGTTTTTAGGATTGTTTCAGAGGATCTCAGGGCGCTTTTAAGCGTCTCATGGGGTACTAGGAGAATCCCAGAGGGCCTTCTTCTTCTTATTTATACGTTACGTATACGTTCCCACTGGAACTTAGCCAGCCTCTCTTCAACTTAGTATTCTTTGAGCATTTGAGCAATTGGGCACAATGATACATTATGAACAGGGAGTCGAGAAAATTTTCTCGACCGGTACGGGAATCGAACCCACCGTCTCCGGATTGGCGATTCATAGCCTTAACCAGTAGGCTAACTGGAGACCCCTAGGCCTCAGAGTGCTCATGCAAAATTAAAAATGCAAAATGTGTACTTTGAGATATATAAAAAATATCAGAATTGATAGCATATTTTACTTTGCATAGAATAGCTACCATCATCTGATATGTACGACAATACGTAACCGCCCTTTGTGAATACTCAAGCTTTGCTGAAAGCATGGAGGTGATAAACAAAAACTTTTATTCTCACGGAAGTAAATAAGCAAGCAATGCTTTTATGTTCAATTATGTTTCTGTCTCTCTATACCGAACTTATCATATTTAAAAAATTGTTTTAGTTTTTTTTTGTTTTCGACCTTTTTTTAACTTTTGTTTTGAGTTATGTTTCTATGTTGCCTCAATTGTTATAAACTTCATCCCAATTTCTGGTCTCAATTGTGTCTTAGGGTATGACTCAATTTTAACTCATCTACCTTTCAGCTCTGCCCTGTTTTATTTCGATGATATTGATACTTTATATCATTTTACTTTTCACTATTACAGCTACGACTCAATTTCTACTATGTTTACCTCAAGTTTGCCTTATTTTTGACTCATATTTACCTTTTTTTTTCCTCAGAGTCATATTCGTTTCATTTTCACCTCTATTTTGTTCCTATTTTGTCTTAGTTTTGTATCTTTTTTTCCAAGTTTTCTCAATACACCCGATTCTTTTTTTGCACGGGGGATGCGTACCATGCAAAAAAGTTTTTGGTTCAAAATTCGAAAAACCGTGCAAAAAGTAATATGATTTCTTCACGAATCATGCAAAAATAAGAGTTTGAAAATTTTCTTTGTATGGACATTTTTTTTTGCACGGCCGTGCAAAAAAAATCGTGCAAATTAAGAATCGGGTGTATACCTTAGTTTTGACTCTTTTTATGTTGGAGTTGTTTCAATATTGTCTCTTTTTTATCTCAACTTTTCTCAATGTCATCTCAATTATGATCCATTTTTGTCTATTTTTTTCTAATTTAAGAACTGTTCGCAGATCAGCAGAAATTTGAAATGGTTGTCATTATAAAAAGTTTCCTTCTGAACACGAAACTGGACATTGTCTCCAAAAGTTCAATTACTCGTCTTCAGATTGTTTCCATTTCGGCCCATTTTAATCGGATTTTGTCAGTTTTGTCATCAGTGTCAGTGACTACCCGTAACAGTCTAGTACGACCTAACTTCCATTTGAATAATCCCCACTATCCCGGAATATATCGATGCCGAACCGACTTACTAAGACTACAGACGCTCTAAATCGCTCACCAAGCAGCAGGAAAACCATTGCACCGTCCGATTCGCACCGGCTTAACCGGAAATCGCTCGTCATCGCTTGGTTTGGCATGCATCTCACGCCGCACTTCTCCGGGCTTCTTCGGCTGTATAGTGTGTATCATGAAGAGATACGTACCTACTACGCTACGAAATGGACCACACGTCCCGGAGAGCGTGGAGCGTGTTGTTTACATAAATTGTGCGTGCGATAACGATAGCGCAAGCACACCCTTGCCCCTCTGCAGCCAATATGGTAGTCGTCCGCCGTCGATGATGAGGTTGTGGAAAACGTGCGCTCGGTGGTTGCATTCGATTATGAGGTAAGCTATCACGATTCGAATAAACTTGGTGAATGAGTTGGATGGGATTGAAGTCGACTTTAGTGAAAGTTCAATGAAAATTTTGCTACTATGGTTTGGATTCTGTGAGTAAATGTTCGTCGTGCTGAGAGACATATATTAATTAAATAACAAAGCAATATTTCCAAAATTGTTTCCCATGCACATTTGGAGGAAGGATCAAGATATCTTATATTTTTTTTATGGAAACGATTTTGAAAATATGGCTTTGTTAAATAAAAAGTCGAAAACCAAAAAAAATGAAGAAATGCATCAAGTTTTACTCAGTTTTGTCATCATTATATTTGATTTTATTTTATTTTTTGATCATTGAAAAAAAAAAACAAGAACAAAAAATAAATAAAATAAAACATGAGAGAAAGTAAAAACAGTGTCTCAAAATTGCGACAAAATTGAGGAAGAATTGCGAAAAATGTGAGAGAAAATTGAAAAAAAAAAAAAATAAGAAATGGATATTAACTGAAATAAAAAATCAAAATAAAAAAAATAAAAATTTTGATAGAAATAAGACGAAATTGATACAAACTCAAGAGAAATTCGAGTTGAAGCCTAGGACAAATTTAGAATATGGGGATCTAATGAAATCGTGACTCTATTTAGTCCAAGTTTCTTCCTTAATAGAGACATGGTTTCATTAATTATCCTATAATCCAAGTTTGTCCTAAGTTTTGTCGCAAATTTCTTTAGAATTTGTAACGGTTTTGTCTCAACTTTATCTATTTTTTGAATTGTTTCCTCTTAGTTTCAATTTTTTATTGTTTTTTTTTTTTTTCAATTTGACCCACATTTATCTCAATTATCCCACAATATCGTTGCAACTGTTAACTGGAACAAAATGAAAAGAAAACTGGGGAAAACTGAGGTGAAAATAATAAAAAGGAACAAAGTGAGATATAAATACACAAACAAAAAAAAAGCAAACTCGGGAGGACATCGTTAGAAAACTAAGAGGCTAAATGCCTTAATTTTGTTACAATTATATTTGGTTTTTGTTTTATTTTTCATTAATTGGGACAAAATCAAGATGAAATGCAATAAAACCTGATTCAAACATGAGACGAAATATAGAAAAAATTGAGGGAATATTGAGAAAAATGTGAGACAATATTGAGAAAAATTGGAAATGGAATTTAAGTGAAAAAAAAGTAAAAAATCAAAATAAAAAAAAAAATGAAAATTTAGATAAACATGAGACAAAATGGTACAAATAACTGACACTGAAAAAGATTACAAGCAGTGCACAGTGGTAAAAATTGAACCCGAAACACGACTAAATTCATTTTCTCAGCTGGGTAACAGGTTCTGCCAACAGCTGAGACCATTTTCGCTTGGAAAAAGTGTGCTGAATCGTTTGGTTGGGGTCTCATTGGCCGGAGGCCTCACCCTGGCCAGCTAGAGGGCCGGAATCAATCCGAGTTTCTTACGGAAAGCAAAATCATTGTCATCCAAGAATACTTTCGCACCAGATATTTATTCTGAAGCCGCAAATCAGAAGTCAACCGCACTCCAGATAATATCAGTTGCATATTATGGTTCAATTGTGGTTCCGGAACAATCCGGGACAACCCGGAACATTAGGGTGGGGCTAATTTAAAAAAAAATCTCTCTGGATATGATTTCCCAAGTGGAAATTGATCTACTAGTCGAAATAAGTAAGCAGTACAAAAATGAGCGATTTCGGTTGATCTTTAGGAGAGGCGCAAAGGGTTTAAGTGATTTTTTTCTAGAGCTAACCTTTAAAAAACATTTCAAATTAAATTTTCAAACATGATTTCTCTAGACTAAATGCTTACGGAACCCCTCAGGGATGCTTCCAGAATTCTTCTAGGTAGGGTCAAGAACCCTTTTGGTTACTTCCAAAATACTTCTGAGATGCTTCCATATTACTTATAGGATGCTTCCAGAATCCTTTTGGGATGCTTCCAGATTGCTTCTGGGATGCTTTCAGTTTTCCTTCTGGATGCTTCCCAAGTTCTAGTGGGATACTTCCAGATTCCATCGCGGGTGCTTCCAGATTCCTTTTGGAACATTTCCTAGATTTTCGGGAATATTACAAGAATCCTTCTGAGATGCTTCCAGAAGCCATCATGGATACTTCCAGAATTGTTCCATGACACTTTCAGATTCCATCTTGGATGCTTCCAAAATTCTTCTGAGTTGCTTTCAAAATTCTTCTAGGTTGCTCCCAGAATCTCTATGGGATTCTTTAAGATTTCTTTTGAGACACTTCCCGAGTTTTTCTTGGATGTTACCAGATTCCTTCTGGGATGCTTGCAGATTTCATCAGATATGGTTCTAGAATCTACCAGGGATACTTACATAATCCTTCAGGGATATTTCCTGAAACAATCTGGGATGATTGCAGATTCCTTCTGGGTTGCTTTCTAATTCTTCGAGGTTGCTCGCAGAATCTTTCAGGGATGCTTTCAGATTTCTTTCGAGATGGTTCTCGAATTCTTCTAAAATGTTTCCAGAGTCCTATTGGGATGCATCCAAAATTCTTCTAGAATACTGCCAGATTTCTTCTAGCATGCTTTAATAATCCATCAAGGATGGTTCTAACATCCTTCTGGGATACTTCCAGAAAACTTCTACGATGCTTCCAGATTTTTTTAAAAGATGCTTCCCAAGTTCTTCAGAGTTACTCTGAGATTCTGTCTGGGTTGTTTCCAAAATTTTTCTGGAATTATTTCAGATTTCTTCTGGGATGCTTCCAGATTCTTTCTAGGATAACTCAAGAATCCTTCTGGGATACTTCCAGAATCTTTCTGAGTTGCTTCCAGATATCTTCTAGGTTGCTTCTAAAATCTTTCTGCGATTCTTCCAGATTCTTTCTAGGATGCTTTCCAAATTCTTCTGGGATGCTTCCAGATTTCTTTTCGAATACTTCTAGATTCCTTATAGGATGCTTGCAGATTCGTTCTACGATGCTTCCAGAATCTTTCTGGAATGCTTTCAGAATACTGTAGGTATTCTTCCAGAATCCTTCTGGGGTGCTTTCAGAATACTTATACAAGAATCCCGGGATTCTTCCTGGGATGCCACCAATTCTAATGAGATGTTTTCAGAATTGTTCTTGACTGCTTCCAAATTTTTTCTGGGTTGCTTTCAAACTCCTTATGGGAAGCTTCCAAAATCTTTCTGGGATGTTTCTAAAGTCCTTCAGGTATGCTGCCAGAATCCTACCATTACATAATATCGGGGATACTTCCAGGATTCTTCTGACTCTTTTATGAATGCTTCAAGAGTTCCTCTGGATTGCTTTCGGAATCTTTCTGAGATGTTTTCAAATTCCAAATGGGAAGCTTCCAGATCTGCTTGCAGATTTTGTTGCTTGCAGATTTTTTTGTGATACTTTCAGATTCTGGGATGCTTCCAGAGATCTTCTGGGATGCACCCAAACTTTTCCTGGTATACTTTTTATATTCCTTCTGGGATGCTTCGAAAATCCATTAATGCCTTCTTCAAATTTCGTTTTCAATGCTTCAAAAATCTTTCAGGTATTCTTCCAGAAACTTTCTGGGATGCTTTCAAGTTGCTTCAAGGATGCCTACAAATTCCTTATGAGATTATTATTTTATTATTTTTCTTCAAGATTGGTCAGTAATATTTTTGTTAATGGTATAATATTTTTTCCAGTATTACTTTTAGAAGCGCTTGAAAATGCGATTGAAACGCTTTATGTAGTCAGTATTTTCATGATCAATCCAATTCAGATTATTCCTGAAAATCATCCTGCGATCCAATTTTTTCACGATTTCTCTAAGGATTTGTTAAGAAATTTATTCAAAATGGTTTAACTTAGTATTTCAGCCCCGAAAAATGTATTTCAGAGATAGATTCAGGTTATTTTCAGAAACTGAAAATGTTTGATTAAATTGGATTGTTCAGTGAATAAAATATTGCTATTTTCTATAGCCTAAATTAACAAAACAGTTTTTATTTTCGTGGATAGCATGACAGTTCAATCGATAAAATGACATACAAACTTTAAATGCAATTGAATAATTGTTCCCAAACACCAAACATTATGAAATTTTGTATTTCGATTAATTTTTGGATGGAGAATCCGGTTATTAAACAATCCGAATACCTCTAAAGAACCCAATTATAACAATTGATTTAAAAATTCAAAACGGATTTCTAGTATTTGTTTTATCCGCTATGAAATGTACCCAGAAGTTCTCTAAGTATTTTAGGTTTTCCCTGGTCAATAAAATTACCTGAAGATTCCCGGTTTTCAGGCGTTTTCCAAGTAGTAGATACCCTGATTTCATAAGAACTCTGGAGCATCCCACAATTATTCTGGAAGCATCCCAGAAGAACTCGGAAAGCATTCAAAAATTAATCTTGAAGCATTTCCAAAGAATTCTGAAAGCAACCCAGATGGATTCTAGAAGCA
This sequence comes from Aedes albopictus, assembly GCF_035046485.1. Lineage (NCBI taxonomy): Eukaryota > Metazoa > Arthropoda > Insecta > Diptera > Culicidae > Aedes > Aedes albopictus. Next base: position 315,074,484 of record NC_085136.1, on the reverse strand, counting down.
GCTTATAAAGGAATCTAGAAGCATCCATGTTGGATTTTGAAAGCACACCCAAAGGATTCTGGAAGCATCCTGGACCGAATCTGGAAACATCCTATAAAAAATCAAGAAGCATTTCAAAAGAATTGTTGCAAAGAAGGAAATTCTGGAAGCATCTCAGAAGATAAAGTAAAATTTTTGCTATCTAGAGCTCTAGAGCAAACCTTCAAAAAACGTTTTAAATTTAATTTTCAATCATAATTTTTCTAGACTAAATTGGTGATTTGAGAACCCAGTTTGGTCAAATTTGTGTTCAAAATTGCGTTATATTGGTTTCCGAGATGTTTAAAAAAGGCATATTTTGGTATCTAACCCAAAAAATACCAAAATACAACATTTTTTTTTCAAATATCTCAGAAACCAATAGAGATATCGCAATTTTGAGCACAAATTTGGCTCAACTGGGTTCTAAAATCACCGATTTAGTCTAGAAAAATTATGTTTGAAAACTTAATTTGAAATGTTTTTAAAGGTTTGCTCTAGAAAAAAAAATCACTTAAACCCTTTGCGCCACCCCTAAAGATCAACCAAAACCACTCATTTTTGTACAGCTTACTTATTTCGACTAGTAGATCGATTTCCATTTGGGAAATCATATCCCAGAGTGATTTTTTAAAATTAGCCCCACCCTAATGTTCCGGGTTGTCCCGGATTGTTCCGGAACCACAATTGGACCATAATATGCAACTGATATTATCCGGAGTGCGGTTGACTTCTGATTTGCGGCTTCAGAATAAATATCTGGTGCGAAAGTATTCTTGGATGACAATGATTTTGCTTCCCGTAAGGAACTCGGATTGATTCCGGCCCTCTAGCTGGCCAGGGTGAGGCCTCCGGCCAATGAGACCTCGACCAATCGATTCAGCACACTTTTTCCAAGCGAAAATGGTCTCAGCCGTTGGCAGAACCTGTTACCCAGCTGAGAAAATGAATTTAGTCGTGTTTCGGGTTCAATTTTTCCCACTGTGCAGTGCGGGAAATGTCATTTCGACATATTCAATTTCAACCATCTAGAGCTCATTTTAGAAGCTGAACCTGAGAATGTTGTATATGAAAAACTTGTGTGGCTCTACAGTATGACCCATAAAAAAATGCGACAGTTTTCAAAGTCATCGTTCCCCTACTTCGAACTGATTAACCTCGCATGTATCTATTGGATAGTATAGTAGAGCCACTAATCTTATAATGGCAAAGGAACATAGACTGATTCCATGCAAATACCTTCGGAAATATAACGTTGAACATATGGATGTCGAAATCGTCCACGCGCCAGAGGCCGTTTTTTAAGGATATAATTTTCTTTCAATTGCTTTCAATCACATTCAATCAAATTTTATTTTCAAAATAGTACTTTTATGGCTGGATAAGGTCTTCAGGAGTTGGTTGGATCGTCGGACAAGCACGAAAAAAATATTAACTTATAAATTAAGAGACATTTTGTGAAAATTGAATTATTTGACAAATGATAATTTTTAGAAAATATTATGTTTTAAGCATGAAGTTGTTTTTAAGTACATAGTATTTGTACCTATCATAAAGGTAGGTATATATGCCTTCATCGACAAAAAAATGTTTTGAAAAATTCTAACAGTGTTAAGTTTTTTATTAATTTATCTTAAATACGGTTTTTATTATGTAGCACCTTTTTTAGTTTTTGTTTCCTAAACATGAAATTATTTTTAAAATATTTTTCAAACATGGGCGTATTAAAGAGTACATATTTCTTCATGGTTTCCATGTGTTTAAAAGTTTTTATTTTAGTTCATTTTGCTATGAAAATTATAGGAAAACTTGATTTTATTTAGAAATTGTTAACAATTATAAGGTACCCCCTATACGTAACCAATGAATATTTTGACAAAAATTTTAGAGATCCTGTATGACAATGACCTCCTTATTGTATCCTAATCCAAAAAAGTTTAATTGATTGGGATTATTTCATTAAAAATCATCAAATACTGCAAAAAAATGGAATGTCGCATTTTTTTATGGGTCATACTGTACAAGAAAGTCACAGAAATCCCGCGTTTTTTTCGAAAATCGAAGATAGTCCGTGATATTTACCTTAAACTTGAAAAAGAGTGGTTTTTCGTGACTTTCTTGTAGAACTGGCCGCAAAAGTTTTTCATATACCATATTCTCAGGTTCAGTTCCTAAATTAGCTGTAGTTGGTTGAAATTGGATATCTCGAAATGACATTTTAAGCACTGACTACAAGTGGTAGTCGAAATACGCATATATTTCAAAGGATAAATATAACAGGGTTAAATTAATAGGTACAAAAATGATAAAAAATGAAAACTAAATGAAAAAAAAAAACCCAAATTAATCCACCTAGCGGTGATAGTGCCTTTCTCGTCGAATATGCTCTCACGATCTTTCCGTCGCTGTAAGCCAAAGTGTTCTGAATCCTGATAAATACTTTACAAGAAAAGCAAGCATTTTATCAAAGCCATCAATTGATTGACTTGAAACTTATTGATGGCACATAGTCCGACGTTATGTTCAACGTATAAGCAAAGCTGAAAAATATCAGACTTCTCAGTTGACTGCTTGAGCATCTTCACTAACACTGGAGGCCGATCAATATCAAGACGATTTTTACAAGCCAAGATATAACTTTTTCCATGTAAACTTCAACTACTTACAGAGCGCGAGGGCGCAACCAGTCCATTAAAATTTTACCCAGTAATTTTATACGCAAAAGGGGATTAAGAAACCTTTGTTCGGGGTTGATGCGAATAAATTCAAATTTTCCCATACGACGTTGACTCATCCTACTGTATATTATCGTCGCATCACCAAATCGAAATCGCGACTCGTGTGACATGCGAAGTTGCAGATGCGAAATTAATTTGAACCGATTATTTTCATTGCGCATCATTGAGCTAATTAAGAGCTACAATATGCACTCATCCGAATCGAGTTGCGACACTGAAAAGTAAGTAAAAACTCAATTTTCGCGTCCCAGGTCACTTCGAATTTCAGCAAAAAGCATAATCTTCACCCCTCAGGAATCTGAAATTGTGTGATTTGATTAGCACATCACAGTTATACAGACATTTCATTGCAACAAATTGCGATCCACTAGCTAGACGGCGGTAGTGAATAAACGTCAAACAGTAGCACAAACGATGCGTGCGCTGTAAGCGTTCAATTGCGAACTGTTAAATATTTGAATCAACCGTTGAAAACAACAACGATATGTAGTGAGTATAGTCTGTATATTTGTGGGTTTAATTTGTCAAATTTTGTTTCTCTTCCACATATTTATCGTTTGTATTGATTTTGTTCACCGGTAGTCTCTAATGTGGTGTGAGCCTATTTTATAGCTGACCGTTCCTCAGGTTATTAAAAAAGCCGTGGTTTGATGTGTCGCACGGTATATTTGGTCAATTTCAGTGGGACACCCGGAACTGGTTCCGGGGCACTACCGACCGAGTCTCCCAAGTATAGTCTGAGACCATTTCATTGCTAATGTTCATTAGGTTACTTAGAAATACACGATTTCATGTATCGCGTGCATGGGTATGGATCACTGTTACGTTTGACCACTTCCAGTGGGAACACCCAGAACCGGTTTCGGGACACTACCGGTTGTCTAAAATATGGTCTTACGAATCGATCATCGTGTTATCGAAAAAGCTGCTATTTGATGTACTGTCAAACCCCCCGCATTAATCACTTTTTAATACGACTCTTTTTAATTCGTACCTCGCTCATTCGACATTTGTCGAATTAAAAAATGATCAAATGTCACAGTGATATACAGCGGTCTTCGAAGAAATAGTTCACAAATTATGTTTATACAATAAGCGCTGTTCGATTTGAATTAAGATCTCTGGGATTTTTTGTCCGGAAGTGTAACTTTTCCTATAGTAAATCCTATGCCAACTTTGAATCGCTTGCGCTAAATTATGGTTTCACCGATTGCTCTGAAATTTTGTACAGTTCATATGGGACCAAAATGGAATCCAAAAAGTCGACTGGAGTGAGGATTTATTTTTTTTTTTTACAAGCGTGTCTCAGTCTCATGCACGAATGATCCGATATTGTGCTGTTACTCACACCCGAAGCGGCTGCTCGTGCAGCTGCTACTTCCGGAAGTTCAAATTTTGTGCTATCCGACACCTGATCCATTTGCCGGTCAACCACAGTGAACTTCGGAAGCCAACAATCATAAAATAAACAAGTTTTCAATTCATACTACCACAATATCTGTAGGATTTGTTCACAATCGAATCCGAAAATTCAAACAAAAACTAAAATAGGGTTAGTTTGTCGAATTAAAAGTTTACCCCGGTAATTTGACAGCAATCATTGTCGAATTAGCGTAGTTTAATGGTATCACACATATGGGTTTGGTGCAGTTTCTCATTATATGTACCACTTCCGGCAGGACACCCAGAACCAGTTCCGGGATTGTACCGATTGTCCCTGATGTGGTCTCAGACTAGTTCCATGCCAATTGTGAATCTTCATCTTCTTCTTTACGACTCGATGACCCCACTGGGACTTGGCCTGCCTCTTTAGTTATTAATTGAAGGGCTTTCTTTGCCTGCCATTTAATGAATTTGAATATTGTGAGGCAAGTACAACGACATAATATGCCCAGGGAGTCGAGAAAATTTTCCAGATCGGAACACAAATCGAACCCGTCGTCGCCGGATTAGAAATCCATAACCTTAGGCTAACCGGAGACCCCAATTGTGAAACAGTTTTCCTAAAAAGTCGCGAATTGTTGTACCGTATGCATGAGTGTGGTTTATTTTTGCATTTCGTCAGTTCCGGCGAGACACTCAAAACACATTCCGGAACACTACTGGTAGTCTTAAATGTGACCAATTTTTTGCTGACCGCTCTTCGCGTTATCGAAGAAGCCGTTATTTAATGTGATGCGTGCATGCGTTTGGTTTCGTTCTACATTTGACCACTTCCGGCAGGCCACCTGGAACCGGTTTCGGCACACTAATGGTATTAAAAGTAATTTTATGTGTCGCATTTATGGGTTTTGTTCTCCTTTACATTTTACCACTTCCAGCGGAACACCCGTAATCGGTTGCCCCAAATATTGTCGGAATTTTTTTTTTGCTAAATCAAGACACCTAAAAAGCCAGAATTTGATGTGTCGCATGCATGGGTTTGGTTCACTTTAATAGTTGGTAACTTTTGGCGGGGCACCCGAAATCGATTCCGGAACAGTGCCAGTTGTTTCTGATGTTGCCTGAGCCGATTTTCTTGCTTGCTAACCGTTCATCAGGTTATCCAAAAAGCCGCGATTTGATGTGTTGCATGCACGGGTTTGGTTTATTTTCTTATTTGGCCATTTCCGGCGGAACACCCGGAACTGGTTCTGGCTACTGGTTCAGATATGTTCAGAGAATATTTTCCTGCTTACTGTTCACAAGGATATTGAAAAAGACGCGGTTTGATATGTCGCATGCATGGATTTAGTTCATTTTTATATTTGGCCACTTCCGGCGGAACACCTGGAACCGGTTCCGGATCACTGCTGGTTCCGATATGGTTTGAGAATATTTTCCAGCTTACTGTTCATCAGGATATCAAAAAAGCCACTATTTAATATGTCGCATGCATAGGTTTGGTTAACTTTTATACTTGGCCACATCCGGCGGGACACTGGAACCGGTTCCGAAACAGAACCGGTTCAGATATGGTCTGAGACTATTGTCTCGCTTACCGTTCATCTGGTTTGATATGGCGCATGCATGGTTTTAGTTCGCTTTTATGTTTGGCCACTTCCAGCGGGACACCCGGAACCGGTTCCGGGACACTACCGGTTCAGATATAGTCTGAGACCATTTTCCTGCTTACCATTCATCAAGTTATCGAAAATGCCGTAGTTTGATGTGTCGCATGCATGGGTTTGGAGCGTTTTCATATCTGGCCCCTTCCTGGGGTACCGGTCCGGAACACCTAAATGGCCATAACTCGGGAACCGCTGAACAGATCCGAACCATTTTCAATAGGAAACAATGGGACCAGATTCCGCGTCGAATGAACCGTCGGTCATTAAAATCGTTTGAGGTTTACTGCCAAAAAGTGATGTGAGTTTGTTTGTACACATACACACATACACACATACATACACACACACATACACACACACATACACACACACAGACATCACCTCGATTCATCAAGCTGAGTTGATTGGTATATGTGACTCGACCCTCCGGGCCTCCTATCAAAAAGTCATTTTTGGAGTGAATATATAGCCTTTCCAGTACACTTGGTGTACGAGAAAGGCAAAAAGATATTAGGCCGTTACAAATATTTATTTCACTTTTTGTCCCACCACTCTTTGGCTGGTCGAGGGGGGGATAAAAATAATAAGTCATTTAATCTGAAAAATATTGAAAACTCATCGGATTTGTTAAAGAATTTTTAACACGACCCGGTATTTTGAAAAATATTTTTTATCTGCCCCCTCAAAATGCTAAATATAGCCAAAAGCTTTTTAAGGGGGAGACAAAAAGTCAAAATAAAATTTGTATCCGCCTTAGATAAAAATGGAACAAATTAGATTCAAATTCAAAAGAAAATGGAGACAAAACAAAATTCAGATGAAGCTGAAGAAACATTAATTAGAAATCAATTAAATTGGTAAGCGGGAAAACTGAGAAGAAATTAAACGAAACCTTCGAAATTTTGAAACAAAATTAAGGGAAAAATGAGAAAAAACTAACATAAAATTGAGACAAATTTGGGACAAAATTGAGACAAATTGAAAAAAAATATAATCAAATGAAGCAGAATTGATTGAAATGGGGGATTCAGTAGTTCTAACATAAAGAAATTCAGACAAAATTGTTAGAGAAATGAAACAAAATTGATAGAAATTTGGAATGAAAGCAAAAGGGGATAAAATTAAGGCAAATTTGATTAAAAATTTGAAAAGAAATTGAAGAAAAATTAAGACAAATATGAAGAAAGTAAAAATTGAAATGAGGCAAAATAAAATAACTGAAAAAACAAAATCAACAACGAATTTCAAAAAATCCGAAATAAAATTGGAGTAAGAGAAAGTGAGATAAAAGGGAGACAATCGGGATGAAATTGAAATTAAACAGAGAAAAACGAGAGCAAACTCAGATAAAACAGAGGCAAAATTGACACAAAAATTGGAAAAAAATCAAGAAAATCGAGAAATTAAGATGAAAAAAAAAACAATAATAAATAATTTGAGATAAAATTGAGAAAAACAGATAAAATGAAGTAAAAAATGAGTCCAGATTTTGATGAAATCGATAGTGAATTGAAGTATAACTGAGACAAAATTGAAAAATAATCAAAACATGGCGAAAAAAACAATGAAAAATTTACACAAAATAAGACAATATCGATACTTGTTCAAGAGAAAATTGAGATAAAACTAAGGTTAAATTGTGATAGACTTGAGAGAAACATGAAACAAAATTGAAATGAGGAATAAACTGTTTGAAAATGTGGAAGATATTGAATAAAATTTAATTTTTGTTTATATGAGTTAAAGTTAAGTCAAAACAGAGAAACAAAATGATATCGGTGTGAGAGAAAATTAAGATGGTTTAGGATGGGATGAAAATAAGTTATTATTTATTTAATGATATCAAAAACAGATATACAAAAGACTGAACCTATTTTAAAAATTGATAATTTTGAAGAAAAAGAAATAAAAAAAGAGAAAATATTGAAAAAATGAAACAAATTAACAAAACAAAAATGAAACAAATTAAATCAAACAAAAATAATAAAATTTAAAATTTAAAAAGCAAAAAATATAAAAAAAATAAAAATGAGACAATTTAAAGATTTGATTGAGACGATACTCAGGCCAAATTGAGACACAATCAAGGAAGGATAAAACGAAATAAAATTTGAGATGAATTTAAACCATACTGAAATAAAGCTCAGGCAAAATTGGCACCAAATTGATACAAACATAAAAATTACGTGATGTGCAGTTATAACTTTCAATATCGAAGCTCGCACACAACGCAGCATTATCTGAACCTCTCGATGACCCGACGACGTGATACCCCTAAGGGACAAACCGTCGTCGTCGTCATCCTAGTATACGATGCTGCACGGACTAGTCCTACAACCGGAAACCGTCGTCGTAGGTATTTACGAGTGCTTTCCTCGAAACATCATCCGTGCTGCAGCAGTCAGTCAGTTTCTAGTCCGTGGCAGGCCTCATCCACGCCAAGTCGAGTGAATCCAATCGAATCGGATCCGAATTGGGTCGGTTGAGGTCGGGAATCCGAAAAGGAAGAGGATGTGTGCTGTGGTGATCACTTGCTGCGTGTTCCGGTGTCGTGTATGTCTGTGTCGGTGTGTGCGAGTGAGCCATTTGTCATGAAGTTGTGATGGTCGTTCGGAGGGAACTGGTGTCGTGTCGTGTCTAAAGCTGATGCCTACTACTGACTGACTGGTGTAACTGATAAAAGGCATATCAGCCTAAGGCTGAAGCGACCGGGCTCTCCGGGTGTGGGATGTGGATAACAAACTTTGATACACACATTCAATCGAGTCTTCTCCGCGCTTAGGCTCGCTTTTTCCGAAACAATGACACAACGGTGATGTTGGGCTGCAGATAGGGAAGTGATGGATTTATTCAAGCCTAGTCAATGGAAGTGGGGAAACGTGCGCGACGGTGCTCTGTATCCTGGTGAAGTAATCTTTTCAGCATGGGTATTCGGCCGGAATGGCTTGACATTTTCCAGTTGAAATCGAAGAGGATTTCCGTGGAATTGAACCGACTCGATGGGAGTGATGAATTGCAGCTGTGAGAGTGTATGTTTTAGGAACCAATGATTAATCTGTTGGCGTTTGTAAAGAGACGTAATCTGATTTTTTTTACCCTGAAAGTCAAACAGACTTAGTAGTTCAGATAGCTTTTTTTTTGTAAAATGGAATAGTTAGTTTTGTGGAAAGCATGTAAAGTTTCAAAATTCATCCGCTAGGTGGCCCATATAGCCGAGGCGGTAAACGCACGGGTATTCAGCATGACCATGCTGAGGGTGACGGGTTCGATTCCCGGTCGGTCCAGGATCTTTTCGTAAAGGAAATTTCCTTGACTTCCTTGGGCATAGAGTATCTTCGTGCCTGCCACACGATATACACATGCAAAATGGTCATTGGCAGAGGAAGCTCTCAGTTAATAACTGTGGAAGTGCTCATAGAACACTAAGCTGAGAAGCAGGCTTTGTCCCAATGAGGACGTTACGCCAAGAAGAGAGAGAGGTGGCACCTAGCGACAAAAAGACTTGTATCTCCAAGTGTATCTAAGTGTAGCAACTGGATAGACAGGAGAATGTCGTCTTCATACAAATTAATTGGCCAGTATAGAGCAAGATCACAATTAGTTGTGATATTAGTTCGATATTCGTTCGGTAGGCGGCATAGGTGTTACAGATGCTCAAAAGATTGTATTTCTAATACCGGGTTTTCTATATGAATTTGTCTTCGATAAACGTATATATATAAAATGGCTGTCCCGCATTAATTAAAAATGAGATAGAACTACACCCAAACCTCCATTTAGGTAACGAGCCGGGACTGCCTTAATAGAATTTTTACCTAAATGCATTCATTACTTAAATGGATTTCAAGATTGCAAACAAGTTTGAGAAGGGCAAGTGTCTTGCAGATGCAAAGGGGAGGGGGTCAATGCGTTCAGATGTAAAGGGGGGATGGTCAGAGGGATTTCAAGGAAGTTTGGGAGGGGGGGGGGGGTTCAGAAGCGTTTCCAGGCGTTTCAGAGCGTCTCAGAAGGTTTCAGAGGGCTTTTAAGTAGAGGGCTTCACATTCTCTCAGCTGAACTTCACGGAAGTTTCGGGGGCGTTCCAAAGCGTTTCAAGGCGTTTCAGGGCGTTTCAGGAGATTTCACAGGAACTTTAGGCTTCGGAGGCTCTCAGGTGAATTTGGAGGTTTTTTAAGGGTTCTAAAGGTGTTTCAAAGCGTTTCAAATGTTTTCAATGCGTTGCAGGGCGTGCCAGGAGATTTTAGGAAGGTTCTAGGGGGCCAGAGGTTCGCAGGTGAATTTCTCTCAGGTTTCATAGGGATTTCAGAAGCGTTTCAAAGCATTTCAAGACGCTTCAAAGCGTTTCAAGAAGGTTAAGGGGGCCTCAGAGGCTCATGGGGTTTCATGGGGGTTCTGGAGGCATTTCAAAGCGTTTCAAGCCGTTTCAATGTGTTTCAGGAGGTTTCAGAGTGGTTTCAGGGGGGTTCAGAGGCGTTTCGAAGCGCTTCAAGGCGTCATAATGGTCTTCGGAGTGGTTTCAGGGGAATATAGAAGCCCAGATTATCGTATACTATCATAGAACCCATCACTTGATAGAACATACAGTCGAGACTCTTATAAAATCACTGGTCGGGGGGGCGCAATAGGAATCCGCTTAATAGGAGACTAAGAGCTTATGGGATTTCGGCTTTTTGGGGGTGTGGCCTATTACCTCGAGTGTGTTATGAGTTAGCACAATACTTTCTTCGGCAAAGTTTTAGGGCTTGATACGATCTACCATTTAGAACTTCGGTTCATATGATTAGTTGGCAACTTGGCCGCTAGAGGGACCATCAACAGTTTGATGCTAAATTGCACTACAGGAACCATATCAGGTTGTCAAGCAAACGTTACGATATGCGACAGCTCAAGACCCTGATAATTGGGAAGGTAAGTGTCTTCGGGAAAATTGTTTGGTACGCCAATAACTTACTGACGATGAGTTGCGAAGTTCGAAATTCCTCCACTGGGCGGCGCTAGTGAGCATATAAATTTTCAAAACCTCATATCTAAGAATCCCGATAACTTAGAAAGTTGGTGTCTTTGGCAAAGTTGATCAGTATGCCATAAACTTACATAAAAATGAACACTTGTTTCGCAATTCTGCCACGAGGCGGCGCTAGTGAGCATGTAAATTTTCAAAACCTCATATTTCAGAATCCCGATAACTTAGCAAGTTGGTGTATTCGGCAAAGTTGGTCAGTATGACATAAACTTACATAAAAGTAAACACTTGTTTCGCATTTTCACCACTAGGCGGCGCTAGTGAACATGTAAATTTAGAAATCTCATAGCTCAGAATGTTGATAACTTAGAAAGTTGGTGTCTTAGGTAATGTTGATCAGCATGGCAGAGACTTACATGAAACGGAACACTTGTTTCGGAATTCTGCCACTAGGAGGCGCTAGTGAACATGCAAATTTTTGGAAATCTCGTAGCACAGAGTCCTGATTATTTAGAAAGATGGTGTCTTCGGCAATGTTGATCAGTATGCCAGAGACTCACATAAAACGGGACATTTGATTTAAAATTCTAAGTTATCATGATTCTGTGCTATGAGATTTCTAAAATTTGCAAGTTTACTAGCGCCTCCAAGTGGCTGAATTGCGAAACAAGTGTTTATTTTTATGTAAGTTTATGTCATACTGATCAACTTTGCCGAAGACACCAACTTCCTAAGTTACCAGGATTCTGAGCTATGAGATTTCTAAAATTTGCATGTTCACTAGTGCCGCCTAGTGGCAGAATTGCGAAACAAGTGTTTATTTTTATGTAATTATGTATCATACTGATCAACTTTGCCGAAGACACCAACTTCCTAAGTTATCAGGATTCTGAGCTATGAGATTTCTAAATTTGCATGTTCACTAGCGCCGCCTAGTGGCAGAATTGCGAAACAAGTATTTATTTTTATGTGAGTTTATGTCATTCTGATCAACTTTTCCAAAGACACCAACTTTCTAAGTTATCGGGGGGAGCTACACTAGTTTTGCCAAGCCGAAAACCCCTAAAAAAAGTCGAAAAAAGACGAAAAACCCCGGTAAACGCCACCTAGTGGCAGAATTTTGAAACAAGTGTTTATTTTTATGTAAGTTTATGTCATACTGATCAACTTTGCCGAAGACACCAACTTTCTAAGTTATCGGGATTCTTAGATATGAGGTTTTGAAAATTTATATGCTCACTAGCGCCGCCCAGTGGAGGAATTTCGAACTTCGCAACTCATCGTCAGTAAGTTATTGGCGTACCAAACAACTTTCCAGAAGACACTATCCTTCCAAATTATCAGGGTCTTGAGCTGTCGCATATCGTAACGTTTGCTTGACAACCTGATACGGTTCCTGTAATGCAATTTAGCATCAAACTGTTGATGGTCCTCTAGCGGCCAAGTTGCCAACTAATCATATGAACCAAAGTTCTAAATGGTATATCTTATCAAGCCCTAAAACTTTGCCAAAGATAGTATTGTGCTAACTCTTAACACACTCGAGATAACAGGCCACACCCCCAAAAAGCCGAAATCTCATAAGCTCTTAGTCTCCTATAACGCTCACCCCTATCTAGTAGGAGTTCGTTTAATAGGAGTCCGTTTAATAGGAATTCGTTTAGTAAGAGACTCGACTGTAGATGCCTGGCGCTGTGTGAGTATAAACCTCATTCTTAATGCTCTTAGATACAACTAGTAGCCCTCGTAGATTCGATGACCTATACTCGTGAGAGTTCTTGGAGACCCTTGATGATTCTTCAAACTTAAAACTTGATAGATCATAGTTACCTGACGAGTATGAACCTTAGTCGTAAATCTCTTAGATACAGCCAAATACGTTTGTTGATCCGATGACCTATACTCAAGGAAGTTCTTGGAGATCCTTCAACTGACAACGAACTCACCACTTGACAGCACATAGTTACATGAGGCTATGCAAGCACAAATTCCATTCATAATACTCCAATAGATCACGGATTACGCGTGTAAATCAGATGGCCTTAACTCTAGGAATTCTCGGAAATGCTATACAATCATAGAACCCATCACTTGATAGAACATAGCTGCCTGGGACTCGTTCTTATAGCTCTTAGATACAACTACTAGCCCTCGTAGATTGTATGACCTATACCCAAGGGAGTTCTTGGGGAACCTTAATGATTCATTGGTAGATTTGATGATCTATACGCAAGGAAGTTCTTGGAGATCTTCAAACTGACAACGAACTTACCACTTGAAAACGCATAGCAAAATGGGGCTGTGTAAGCGTGAATTTCATCCATAATGCTTCAATAGATCACTGATAACGCTTGTAGATCAGATGGCCCAAACTCCAGGGAGTTCTCGGATACTCTTAAACTTTCAACCCTTAAACACGCCGTAAACGTTATGCTTTGATTGCTTAACCCTTTGAAGCCGGAATTTTTCCAAGCATTATTATGGATATTTTCTACGTTTCGCTGTAGTTTGGATGGTTAATAGCATGAAAACGGTAGAATATTATGCAGAATATTTTTTCTGGATATCCTAGGTCATCCAAACTATTCTTGAGTTTTGATCTTTAAGTCTAAGAGTGTTACGGTAACTTCTTTCATTATACAAAGCTACGATTTGTAATCTATCATGTCCAGTAAGTCTTCTGAAAGTTCAATGGACACCATCGGATCAGTCGGGATATCCTAGGTCATCCAAACTGTTCTTATGTTTATATCCAAAAAACTACGAGTGTAACGGTAACTTCGTTCATTATACAAAGCTACGATTTGTCATCTATCATACCCAGCAAGTCTTCTGAAAGGTTAATAGACAATATTAAATCAGTCAGGATATCCTAGGTCATTCAAACTGTTCTTGAGTTCAGATCCTAAAGTCAACGGGTGTAACGGTATCTTCTTTCATTATACAAAGCTACGATTTGTAATCTATCATATCCAGTAAGTCTTCTGAAAGGTTATTAGACAATATTAAATCAGTCGGGATATCCTAGGTCATCCAATCTGTTCTTGAGTTTAGATCCTAAAGTCTACGGGTGTAACGGTAACTTCTTTCATTATATAAAGCTACGATTTGTAATTTATCATGCCCAGTTAGTCTTTTGAAAGATCAATAGACAGTACCAGACCAGTCGGGATATTCTAGGTCATCCAAACTGTTCTTGAGTTCAGATCCTAGAGTCTACGGGTGTAACGATAACTTCTTTCATTATACAAAGCTACGATTTGTAATCTATCATGTCATTTTAATCTTCTGAAAGTTCCATAGACAGTATCAGATCAGTCGGGATATTCTAGGTCATCCAAACTGTTCTTGAGTTTAGAACCTAAGGTCTACGGGTGTAAAGGTAACTTATTCCATTATAAAAAGCTACGATTTGTAATCTATCATGTCCAGTTAGTCTTCTGAAAGTTCCATAGACAGTATCAGATCAGTCTGGATATTCTAGGTCATCTAAACTGTTCTTGAGTTCAGATCCTAAAGTCTACGGGTGTAACGATAACTTCTTCCATTATACAAAGCTACGATTTGTAATCTATCATGTCCAGTTAGTCTTTTGAAAGTTCAATAGACAGTATCAGACCAGATGGGATATCCTACGTCATCCAAACTGATCTTGAGTTTAGATCCTTAAGTCTACGGGTGTAACGGTAACTTCTTTCATTATACAAAGCTACGATTTGCAATCTATCATGCCCAGTAAGTCTTCTGAAAGGTTAATAGAAAATTTAAATCAGTCGGGATATTCTAGGTCATCCAAACTGTTCTTAAGTTTGTATCCTAAAGTCTACAGGTGTAACGATAACTTCTTTCATTATACAAAGCTACGATTTGTAGTCTATCATGTCCAGTATATCTTCTGAAAGTTCCATAGACAGTATCGGATCAGTCAGGATATTCTAGGTCATCCAAAATGTTCTTGAGTTCAGATCCTAAAGCCTACGGGTGTAACGATAACTTATTTCATTATACAAAGCTACTATTTGTAATCTATCATGTCCAGTAAATCATCTGAAAGTTCCATAGACAGTGGTCATCCAAACTATTCTTGAGTTCAGATCCTAAAGTCTACGGGTGTAACGATAACTTCTTTCATTATACAAAGCTACGATTTGTAATCTATCATGACCAGTAAATCTTCTGAAAGTTCCATAGACAGAATCAGATCAGTCGGGATATTCTAGGTCATCCAAACTGTTCTTGAGATTAGATCCTAATGTCTACGGGTATAACGATAACTTCTTTCATTATACAAAGCTTCGATTTGTAATCTATCATGTCCAATAAATCTTCTGAGAGGTTAATAGACAATATTAAATCAGTCGGGATATCCTAGGTCATCCAAACTGTTCTTGAGTTTAGATCCAAAAGTCTACGGGTGTGACGGTAACTTCTTTCATTATACAAAGCAACGATTTGTAATCTATCATGTCCAGTAAGTCTTCTGAAAGGTGAATAGAAAATATCAGACCAGTTGAGATATCCTACGTCATCCAAACTGTCCTTGAGTCTAGACCCTAAAGTCTACGGGTGTAACGGTAACTTCTTTCATTATACAAAGCTACGATTTGTAATCTATTATGTCCAGTAAATCTTCTGAAAGTTCCATAGACAGTATCAGATCAGTCGGGATATTCTAGGTCATCCAAACTGTTTTCGAGTTTAGATCCTAAAGTCTACGGGTGTAACGATAACTTCATTCATTATACAAAGTTACGATTTGTAATCTATCATGTCCAGTAAGTCTTCTGAATGTCACAGTGGTTTTTTTTATCAACTAAGCTTTATAACAGTAAGGAACTCGATTAGAAAATTGTAACAAAAATATAACTGCGCTTGATTATGCAGCGTTACTCAGTATAACATATGTGGCTGTTGTTACGAGTGTAGACCTGAAGTCCTGAACTTCAAAGGAGTTTGGCTGACCTGGAATATCCCTGTGGTGTCTCTAATAACATTTGAGATTTTAAGGGCTTCGCGGATCCCAGCAGATTATGCAATATGTACTATTATTCATGGCGGAAACATATAATGTTATTCTTGTAGATTTGAAGAACTTCATTATAGAACAGTTTGGACGACAATGAATGTCCCAAAGGTTAATAATAAGCTTTGTAGACTTCAGATTGCTTAAGTAACTGCGGTTGATTATGCAGCGTTACTCAGTATAACAGATATGGCTTTGGTTACGAGTGTAGACCTGAAGTCCTGAACTTCAAGGTAGTTTGGCTGACTTGGAATATCCCTGTAGTGTCTCTAAATAACATTTGAGATTTCAAAGGTTTCGCGGATCCCAGCATGGCGGAAACACATAAAGTTATTCTTGTAGATTTGAAGAGCTTCATTATAGAACAGTTTGGACGACCCTGAATGCCCCAAAGGTGAATAAAAAGCTAGTAGACTACAGATTGCTGCAGTAACTGCGGATGATTATACAACGTTACTAAGTATGTATAACAGATGTGGCTACTGTTACGAGTGTAGACCTGAAGTTCTGAACTCCAAGGTAGTGTGGCTAACCTGGAATATCCCTACAGTGTCTTTGAATTACATTGTAGATGTCAAGAACTTCACGGATCCCAGTAGATTATGCAATGCTATTATTTGTGACAAAAATACATAAAATTATTCGTGTACATTTGAAGTACTTCACTATAGGACAGTTTAGAACACCTAGAACATCTCAGAATATAAAACAACTTTTGATATTCTTGACGAAGGCTTAATGAATACATATAAACATAACTCACATCCAAGTTCAGCTTTTAGAGCAGCTGGTATGTCAATTATTTTGTTTTTCCAAACATCATGGTGTTCAGGATGTTCTAGGTTATCGATGATGTCCCAAATACAAATATTCCCCCAGTATTCTGTTTTATTGAATGGTTGAATTTATACAGCCGTTTCTATGTTGGGGTCATATATGACGCCTCCGGCGCCAAAGGGCTAAACTAGCTTTATCTGTAATCTTGAGTACTCCAACTACTCTGCACACAATCAAATTCCATTTAGGTAACGTTACCTAAATGGACGGACCTAAATAGATTTTACCTAAATGGATCCTACCTTAATGGAGATTTCAGTGTACGCGATAAACTGGTGAGCTCGGTCCATCTAATTTTTTATTATATCTTTGTACAGGAATTTCGAAGTCTTATATTCCATTTGATAAAAGACATTCTTTAGCCTCGTTAAGTACGAAATTCCAATGGAATATCTTACACACATGGGGATAACAGCCAGAAAAACCGACAATGCATGCCAGCCAACGCCCCCGCCCCATTCGGAACACACACACACCGGACTGGAGACGGTGATGTTCAATCGATTTGTGTCGACAATAAACACCAACACGTTTGTGACTAGTTCTGGAAGCCCCCCTAGGGATATATTGTGTTTATGTTCACACTTGTGCTCACTGCTTTCGAAAGCTACCAGCCTTTTTCCTCAAGCAAAAAAAAAAGAAATGCTTCGAATTGGTTGTGGATTCTCCTCTTCACAAGGTCAGTCGAAGATTTACCGGGATGGAAGAAGGGCTGTAGGAGGATAAAGAATTTTGTGTCAGCTTTAAATTTCCAGTTGGGCAGATGAACAGACAGCTGCAGCTCGCATTTTTAGATCCGAAAGTGTGATACTACTTTTTCGAGTGTGCACTATTTTCGTCTTATCCTAAAATGCATTTGAAGTGAGTTTTCTGGAAAATTTTATCGAAGGATGCAAGTTAAATTTATTATTATCTTCCACTTCAGCAGTTCAGAAGATATTGAGTTGTGATTCAAACGCTTAAAATAGAAAATGGGAACGACAATCTCCAGTCCAATTCTAAAATGAATGAACCAACTAGGAAATATCCCGCAAG